>NC_143052.1:78599090-78902121 GCF_052426305.1 Pelodiscus sinensis
TGTATAAGGAAGTTAATTAGTGCTTACTGTGAGCTCCTTTGTTTGTTTGTCAACAATCTGCTGAACATTCATGTACGCCTCTTTTTGTGATGCTAAAGAAATAATCTGCTGCTCTGCATTATCAGTCATTTCTGCACGAAGCTCCAGAAGTGCTTTACTCAATGCCTGAAAATATCAACAAATCTGTTTGTAAGTTGCTGAAAATGAATGTTAAAAATAGCTAAAGGGAATAAAAATGTACTACCTTTCACATATGTTAAATTATGCAACTGTATTCCATACTAACATCACAATTCATATACTCTATTGGCATCTTCACATATTATTTACAACTAGCCAATTAGCCCGTCATAAGACGGAATTTTCAGGTCTCTCCTCCACGTCGGTCTTCTCTCCTGAGCCTCCGGTCTCTTGCTCCAGCTGTCTCTCTCTCCTCCTCCTACTGCTTCCCCCTCTCTGTCTCTCAGCTCTCCTCTGCCTCCTACTTCTCTCTCTCTGTCTCTTCTCCTCCCCCTCCTGCCTCTCACTCGGGGGACTGCGGAGCCCAAACAGCCGTTTGGGCTCCTCACTCCCCATGTTGCATGGAGAGCACGGAGCCCAAACGGTCGCTTGCGCCACTTGCTCCCACACGGTGGCCCAGCTGAGCGGCGCAGAAGTCAGCCGAGCGCCATTGCAGGAGGTGAAGGGTGTGGGGCGGTGACATTAACGGCCAGGGGGCGGGGCCAGGAGCTGCTGTCACACCGCACGTCACTGCCCCGTCCCCCTTCCCCTCCCGCCGTGGCGCTCAGCTGACTTCTGCGCCGCTCAGCTGGGCCGCCGCGTGGGAGCAAGTGGTGCAAGCGACCGTTTGGGCTCCGCACTCTCCATGCAGCATGGGCCGCTCAAAGAGAACAGCCAGCATTTCAGGCAACAGCGCCGCCCAGAGGGAACAGCCAGCATTTCAAGCAACAGCGCCCCCGCCCCCCCCTCCCCCCCAGAGGGAACAGCCAGCATTTGGGCATTACAGACTCACAGACACTGGGCTACTATATTTACAATGATGAGCAAGGTTCACTGGTATGAAACACTATGTCAACACAAAATCTAATCAATGCAGCTTAGTTGGTCAGTTAATCCAAGTTTAAAAAGCACAAAGCAGATGAAGCATAACAATGAACTTAGCTTCATAAATTACAGAGAAGTTAAATTCTATGTCAAACTCCATTTTGTTTTTCTACAACAAGCTATACAGCCCTAATATATCTCCATAAAAGGGCAATTTTCATGTATTCTTTGTCTATCTCTTAAACACATTAATGGCATTTCTGAAAAAAATTTGGAAATGTTTGCTATACATAATTTTCATAGTTATTTGTTTTTACATCAATTTTGTGTCTTCATGATAGATGCTATGTAATAAAATAAATTTAGATTACTTACTTTCTGCTGTTTCTCTTTTAAGGCTAACTGGGTTTTCAGCCTTTCTACTAGGTTTTTCATTGTAGTTGTTGGTGCTCTGTTATTTGCTTCTTTCTGGGCCTCTAACTCAGTTTTTACTTGCAGAAATTCAACTGCTTTCTGAGACAACAGGTTCCTCAATTCATTTGCTTCATCTTTCATCTTTTTCACTTCAGCTACATGCTTTTCTTCAAGCCTAATAAAACAATGTAATAAACAGCAATGCCATGAAGTACTTAATTTAGTAAACTCCGGCTGGATTAGAAAAGGCTGAAAAATATTACACATTTGTCATAATTTCAGCTACGTTTCACTTGTAAAATGGCCTCCAACAGAGCTCTATGTGCATACGAATATGAGCCTGTTGATGCGGATATCCACAGATAGAAATTGGTATCCACTAATCCACAGAGCTCTATTGATAGGCATGAAACAAAAGACAGGACTATGCAGCACTTTAAAGACTAACAAGATGGTTTATTAGGTGATGAGCTTTCGTGGGCCAGACCCACTTCCTCAGTGAATGCCTCTACCCAGATCCTGGTGTGGCTTTGCAGGGACTGTGGCTTGCAATTCCCACTTATCGATATCCAGGCTGGGGGGACCATCCAATGTGAAAGGTGTCCGCTGGTGGAATTGCTCAGGCAACAGATGGGAGAGCTACAGAAGGAGGTGGCTAGGTTGAAGAGCATCCGAATCCACTAACAATTCCTGGACAGTGTTCATGTGGAGACAGCTGAGGTAGCTGTCCCAGTACACAGAACTGCTGACACACCACTGGTGGAGGAGGAGACGGCTCAGGGTAGACACTGGCAGCTGGTTACTTCTGGCAGCAGGCAGTGCTCCACCCCTGCTCCAAACCCTCCCACCGTGGTACTAAGAAACCGTTATGCTCTTCTTGATACAGGAGATAAGGAATCACCCTCTACAACAAAGGAGAAGCCTCGTACCCCCAAGGCTGGGAGGTCTGCTGCCACCACTGCGAATAGGAAACGTAGGGTAGTGGTGGTCGGAGACTCTCTTCTGAGGGGGATGGAGGAGCCCATCTGATGCCCTGACATGTCATCTCAGGAGGTATGCTGCCTGCCGGAGACCCGTATCTGAGACGTTACGGAGGCATTGTCGAGGATTATCCAGCCCTCTGACTACTACCCCATGCTACTCACCATGGGGGCACTAATGATACTGAGAGGTGTGACACTAAGCAGATCAAGAGTGACTACACAGCTCTGGGAGTACAGGTGAAGGAGTTTGGAGCGCAGGTGGTATTCTCTTCAATCCTTCTGGTCAAAGGTAGGGGCCCAGGCAGAGACAGGTGCATCCTGGAAGTGAATGCCTGGCTGCGAAGATGGTGTCACCAGGAGGGCTTTGGCTTCTTCGACCATGGGATGCTATTCCAGGAAGCATTGCTAAGCACAGATGGCGTTCACCTTTCGAGGAAGGGGAAGACCGTATTTGGATACAAGCCCCTCCGTGTTAGTGTGTTTGTCGATATAAAAAATGGAAACTTGGTCAAATTACAAAGGATGAATATAAACAATACATACAGGGATGCAGGGGCAAGATTAGAAAGACAAAGGCACAAAGCAAGTTCAAACTAGCTACAGGCTTAAACGGAAAAAAGAAGACATTCTATAAATATATTAGAAGCAAGAGGAAGACCAAGGACAGGGTTTGCCCATTGCTCAGTGAGGAGAGGGAAACAGTAACAGGAAACTTGGAAATGGCAGAGATGCTTAATGACTTCTTTGTTTCAGTCTTCACCGAGAAGTCTGATGAAGGGATGCCTGAATAGTGAATGCTAATGGGAAGGGGGTAGGTTTAGAAGATAAAATTTAAAAAAAGAACAAATTAAAAATAACTTAGAAAAGCTAGATGTCTGCAAGTCACCAGGGCCTGATGAAATGCATCGTAGAATACTTAAGAAACTGATAGAGGAGGTATCTGAGCCTTTAGCTATCATCTTTGGAAAATCATGGAAGATAGGAGACATTCCAGAAGATTGGAAAAGGGAAAATATAGTGCCCATCAATAAAAAGAGACATAAAAACAACCCAGGAAACTACAGACCAGTCAGTTTAACTTCTGTGCCATAAAGAATAATGGAGCAAGTAATTAAGGAAATCATCTGCAAACACTTGGAAGGTGGTAAGATGACAGGGAATAGCCAGCATAGATTTGTAAAGAACAAATCATGCCAAACCAATCTGATAGCTTTCTTTGATAGGATAATGAGTCTTGTGGATAAGGGAGAAGCGGTGGATGTGGTATACCTAGACTTAACTAAGGCGTTTGATATGGTCTCGCATGATATTCATATCAATAAACTAGGCAAATACAACTCAGATGGCTCTACTATAAGGTGGGTGCATAACTGGCTGGATAATCATACTCAGAGAGTAGTTATTAATGCTTCACAATGCCACGCTGTCCGGCGATCTGCGCATGTGTAGATTGTTCTGCGCATGCACAGATTGCCCGAACCCGGGTCTTCCGGGTTACAATCTACTCGCCATGGGCGAGTAGATTGTATAATTTGTCGAGCCCTGCTTATTAAGTTTAGAGAGGATACCAAGCTTAGAGGGGTTGCAACTGCTTTGGATGACAGGGTCATAATTCAAAATGATCTGGACAAATTGGAGAAATGGTCTGAGGTAAACAGGATGAAGTTTAATAAGGACAAATGCAAAGTGCTCCACTTAGAAAGGAACAATCAGTTTCACACATACAGAATGGGAAGTGACTGTCTAGGAAGGAGTACGGCAGAAAGGGATCTAGGGGTTATAGTGGACCACAAGCTAAATTTGAGTCAACAGTGTGCAAAAAAAGCCAACATGATTCTAGGATGCATTAACAGGTGTGTTGTGAGCAAGACATGAAAAATCATTCTTCCACTCTACTCTGCACTGATTAGGCCTCAGTTGGACTATTGTGTCCAGTTCTGGGCACCGCATTTCAAGAAAAATATGGAGAAATTGGAGAGGGTCCAGAGAAGAGCAACAAGAATGATTAAAGGTCTAGATAACATGACCTATGAAGGAAGACTGAAAGAACTGGGCTTGTTTAGTTTGGAAAATAGAAGATTGAGAAGGGACATGATAGCAGTTTTCAGGTATCTAAAAGGGTGTCACAAGGAGGAGGGAGAAAACTTGTTTTTGCTGGCCTCTGAGGATAGAACAAGAAGCAATGGGCTTAAACTGCAGCAAGGGAGGTTTAGGTTGGACATTAGGAAAAAGTTCCTGTCAGGGTGGTTAAACACTGGAATAAATTGGCTAGGGTGTTTGTGGAATCTCCATTACTGGAGATATTTAAGAATAGGTTAGATAAATGTCTATCGGGGATGGTCTAGACAGTACTGGGTCCTGCCATGAGGGAAGGGGACTGGACTCGATGACCTCTTGAGGTACCTTCCAGTCCTAGTATTCTATGACTCTATACCAATTCCTGAATTAATACCAAACAGTGATCAAAAGCACAGTATCAGTGGAAAAACTCACATGAGTAAAGCAAACAAGAGTAGATAACATTTTCCTTTTCTTAAACCTATCATATAGGCTAAATGTTCATGACTTTCAATCTTTGTTGTGCAGGAAGTACAGAATGCTATTTAAAATATACAAGAAAATATTTCTGACAATTCAAAACCTTACATTCTGTGCACCAAAAATGTAATGAAGAAGAAAGCATTCAATAAGGGAGAGAAATGAAATACATTTTCAAATTATACATTTGATGACAAGCCAGACAATATGTATTTTAGTTACAGTTGTGGTATTATAAACAGCTAGGTTAGTTTCTTCAGTCATATTAATAAACTGTCAATAAAGCGTATGCAATTCAATAATAATCTTAAATGACACAGTAATAAATTTAGACTTGCAGTTGATTGGTCCAATCTAATTATTACTTGAATTGTAATAATTGTATATCTCAATACTTACTGAGCCTTGATGTTTTCAAACTCTCTGATTTTTAATAGTGTTACTTGTTTTTGTTTCTCTAAATCAGATGATGTTTTCTTTAATTTGCTTAGAAGCAAAGCAAGAGAGTTGTCTTGTTCCACTACCGTTTGCTCCATCTCAGCTAGACGAATGAAATGTTTGTTTGTGGGAACTGATAAAGAAGACTTTTTCATTAACTCCTGTAAAAACAGAATAGTCTTCATATTAAATATTCTACACCTTATACGGTGAAGTTCTGCAGTCATTTCATTATGTTAAATTTAATCGTAAACATAACCAAGCAGCAACTTTTACATTATATTTTATAGCCAGTGATGTGATTCTTAATAGTCAAATGTTAGCCATACAAAACACTAGTAAGTGGCCTCTTTAGCTGAGGACTAGTTATATAACTAGTTAAATATAGGTGGTCAGTCCTTTAGAAAAAGAATAATTAAGATGGAGCTTATTTTATTTACAGTAGAAGATTAAAAAAAGAGAGAGAAAATAAAAGGCATCAGCATGTCCAAGGGCTCACTCTAGAACCGGTCACATTGAACAATGATTACTCTGAAGTTTATTTATTGACCTTTATTTTCTCACTTGTCTTTCTCAAATTCTTTCAATTTCATGTTCATCAAGAGTAGTAGTAGTAATAATAATAATAATAATAATACATTAATGTAATGACAGTCACACTTATTTATCTTCATGTTTGTAGTATCTTGAACTGAAAAGCTGCTCCTTTGATGTGGAGGGTTAATTTTCAAATAATTTTCAAAATACAAAAACAAAACAACAACAAACAAATGTACAACTCTGAATAAAATCTCCCACCCCAAACAAATAAAAAAAACCTACCAAAGCAGTTTGTTTGAATTTATTAAGTGAACTATCAGCATGCAAATCTAACTTCTGATGTAGAACCCGGAGGTCTTCTTCATGTTTCTTTGCAATTTCCTCTTGTTCCTATTAGCACAAAATGAAAATGTTTATATGCATGTTACATCCATTAACTTTTCACACTAATTACTTGACTCTTTGGAATAGGATTTCCTCAATTCATATTCTATCAATGGCAAACAAATATAAGCACTAAGGAGTTAAAGTAATTTCATTATTATGAAACATTTTTCTAGGCGAGAAAAGAAAGACATCAAGCGCCAAAAATTACATGAATGCAATGTTAAATTAGGCCTCTCAATAAATTCAAATTTATTAGTAAGTAAACATATTACATTTTTCAGAAAATGTGCAAATACCCAGAAAGACATAATTTTCCCTTTCTTAATTCTTAAATTGAAAGACAAAGCTTGGAGACTGAGACTGTAATGTTCTGTATTTTCATTTATTTTGTGATCACAGGAAGAGCACCAGAGGACACTCCTTGTTCAGTCAGGAAGGGTATGTCTACATTACAAAGTTAATTCGAACTAACAGACGTTAGTTCGAATTAACTTTGATAGGCGCTACACAGGCAAACCGCTAGTTCGAACTTAATTCGAACTAGGTAAACCTCATTCTACGAGGACTAACGCCTAGTTCGAATTAAGTAGTTCGAATTAAGGGCTGTGTAGCCACTTCATTCGTACTAGTGGGAGGCTAGCCCTCCCCAGCTTTCCCTGGTGGCCACTCTGGGCACCACCAGGGAAACTCGTCTGCCCCCCTCCCGGCCCTGGAGCCCTTAAAGGGCCTGCCAGCACCCAGCCAGCAGACCCTGCACCTGTCACGGCACGAACCAGCCACCCGCTGCCACCCAGCCCTCCACCTCTTCCCGGGACCAGGCTGGTGGCTCCCGGGAGCTTGCCCGGGACCGCAAAAGGCGGGCACCCGCCTGGGATAGTGCAGACATCGTGGACCTCGGGCAGGAGAGCTGCCAGCTGCCAGCCTGGCCACCCAGGAGCAGGTGTGCATGAAAATCAGGGTGGTCCAGTGACACCCCCGACCCTGAGCTCTGAGCTTACAATGGCCGTATTGGGTCAGACCAAAGGTCCATCTAGCCCAGTAGCCTGTCTGCCGCCAGCGGCCAACACTAGGAACCCTGGAGGGGATGGACAGAAACAATGACCAAGCCATTTGTCTCGTGCCATCCATCTCCAGCCTTCCACAAACAGAGGCCAGGGACACCATTTCTACCCTCTGCCTAATACCACTCCATGGACCCACCCTCCATGAATTTATCCCACTTCTCTTTAAACTCTGTTCTAGTTCTAGCCTTCACAGCCTCCTGCAGCAAGGAGTTCCACAGGTTGACTATTTGCTTTGTGAAGAACAACTTTCTGTTATTAGTTTGAAGCCTGCTACCCATTCATTTCATTTGGTGCCCTCTAGTCCTTCTATTATGGGAACTAATGAAGAACTTTTCTTTAAGCACCCTCTCCACACCACTCATGCTTTTATAGACCTCTATCCTATCCCCCCTCAGTCTCCTCTTTTCTAAGCTGAAAAGTCCCAGTCTCTTTAGCCTCTCTTCATATGGGACCTGTTCCAAACCCCTGATCATTTTAGTTGCCCTCCCCTCTCCCACCCTCTCTCTTCCCCTCTCCCACCTCCTTTTCCCAGTCTCCCCGAGTTTTGTTCAATAAAGAGAGTTTCTATTTTTGAACACACGTGTCCTTTATTTTGTACATCAGGAAGGGGGGGCTAGGGAGAGGTAAGTGGAAGGGGGTGAGGGAGGAATGGGGTACAAGCCCCCAATAGGGAGGACTGGGGTGGCTCTGCGGGCTCCTCGGGGTGGAAGCTCTACTGCAGCCTCCCGATTGACCCCCTCTCTGGATGGCAGCCTGCGGCAAGTGCAGCCGGGCTGATGGCCGAGTGCTGTGATGTGCCAAGTGTGGACACTCAGGGCACTCCAAGCCAGGACTGCTTTGCAGTCCCTGAGAACTGTCTGTCCGGGGTGGGGGTCGGGTCCCTTTAAACACAGCCCTCGGCTAGCCTGAGACAGCAGCTCCACGCTCTAAGTCCTAATCTGATGCCCTGCCGGCACTGCTCCAGCCATCCTTAACCTCAGTTCAGGGTCCACTCAATGTGGATGTGCTAGTTCGAATTAGCAAAATGCTAATTCAAATTAGTTTTTAGGTCTAGATGCACTAATTCGAATTAGCTTAGTTCGAATTAACTAATTCGAATTAAATTAGTTCGAATTAGTGCCGTAGTGTAGACATACCCGAAGACAGAGGAGTATTTAACAAACTGACATTGTCATATAGGAGTCACTGAGGGCTTGTCTATATTGCCACTATACTGCACTGTAACTTTCTCACTCAGGGTGAGACCCCTCCCCCTCACCAAGAAGTGCAAACATGATCAAAGCTTCTCTGCCCTCTGTTTATACTGTTTCCAATGCTATTATACTCCCCATAGAATCAGTACTCCTGACTTTCCTCTGTACCATCTCCTTTGATAATATCATTCTCTTTACCGTTTCTGGTTGTTTCCATTCTCTGTTTATGCACCTAATTTCCTTATCACTTTTACTCTTGTCAGATCAGACAAGCAGACCATCAAACTGGCATCTTGTGGGGGAGCTGCATTACCCTGCCTTGGCAATACCTGGTGATGTCTGCCTTGTCCAAAGTGTGGATTTCTGGCCTGTCTCAAGTCTGGTGTAACAAAAGACGCAGGCAAGGCCCGAGAGTCAGGAATTGTTTTGCATAGCAATGCAGATTAAGCCTGGTATGCGAGACCACGTCAAGAACACAGAACAAGCACCTGGTACTAGTACTTTTGTTCTGATAAGCAAAAAGTAGAGATTCAGCCATGAAACTGTTAATTGCGCATATAGCAGCAACATTCTGAGTAGCAGGATGTATCCCAAATAGGGCACTGGGAATTTTACATATCCTGCACAATACATAATCAATTGGTAAATATTATTAGAATGACCAAATCTCTCTTTGCTAAATTGGGTTTAGTAAGAACTAGGAGGGAATGGGCAGGATTGACCCACACGTACTGCTCCAGTTAATTAGAAGATGCAGCTATGAAACTGTTAACTGCACACATAGCAGCAACATCCTGAGTAGCAGGATGTACCCCAAATAGGACATTGGGCATTTTAGGTATTCTGCACAATACGTAATCAATTGGTCAAAGGTGGTGTTCCTATGGGTCGGAAAAGATGGAAACAAGACCTCCTCCCCAGCACTGTAGGTAGCATACGGGTGAAGTGTATGTGAATTAGACTTTATTATAGGATATAGTAGATCTTTTAGTAACTGCTTTTGCATTGCTTTGCGCTGTATTATTTGCTTTAGAATTTATAGTATTAAAGATTTAAATTGTATAGTAATTGTTCTTAAGGCTTGTAACTGTATTAACTGCTTAAAGCTTGCAATAAATAAGAAAGTGGTTAAGTAGCTCTGAAGCGTACTGGTTTTCCTTTGATCTAAAATAAGTCGAACCACATGACACATCTTTAATAAGGTTTAGATTCATCTTAAATTTTTTTTTTAAAGTTCTTATATAGCTAATGAATAAAATGTTTTCATGACTACAGTCACAAGTGAGAATCCTGTAATGAGACTCGGGCAAGAGTCTACTATTGCCAAGGTTGCTGCATGATCTGGGCCACAATGAAATACAACAGCAGAGAATTCTGAATTTTTCCAAGGAAAAGTACACCAACAAACAACCAAAATGTAGAATTATATTCTTTGTTAATTTCATAAATCTATCACTAGAGATTTTGCTCCCTGATCCTGGCATATTGAAGCAATTCTAAATGAGAACAGTCAGAAAACGTTTACATATAATACATTTTCAAATACAAGAGGTTAACAAAATCTAACCTTTGTGCAGTGAGAAAGTAACTGCTCCTACTGAAGTCAATGGGAATTTTGCCAAGCCTTCACTGAAAGCAGGACTGAACACAAAATTAACTCAAGCTCGTAAAATAATAATAAAAGGTAACATGAAAAGCATATATACCTCTCTAGCTTTTGCAAGGAGATGCTGATACTTCTTCAACACTTCCTCCTTTTGATTTAGTCTTGCCTGCATATTTGTAATGGTTTGCTGGGCAACTTTCAGGGCATGATGGTATTCTGAATCATTTTCTTTTCTACCTAGCTCAGCTATTATCCTCTCTCTTTCTTCTGTTGCAGGTAATCGAAGCCTTAGTTCATTTATAACTCTGTCTCTTGATAAAACATTTTGTTCTGCTTTCCACAGTGCAGTTTCTTTCTCTTTTAGTTTCTACAACAAAGAAAAATATTACTAATCTTATAGAAACATTATGCTAAAAAAAGTAAAGAAATATTTCTTAACAACAAAATGTGCCAGTATATGTCCAAATCAAATGACAAATAAAAATTTATTTTGTATTTGGTTTTCCCTACTTGTGATTACTAGGCACACTACAAACCAAACAATTCTCCATTTTAATTTGTATCTCACTGTGCGGAATTTATACAGCACAATGTATTTACATACCAAATATTTTTTTAAAGGATTACTTTTTTATTTAGTGTTTAAGAAGAAATTTATGCAACTAATTTTTACTTTGATAATATTTCTTAAGAAAGCAGTGATGCCATTTGTTAAGTTTAACATAACAATCATTCAATCAATGCTACAGAATGTTAATTAAACCTAATTAGTACTAAGAAAACTAATTGTATACAATATCAGCACCGTAATTATATAAACTGTTTCTAATTTTCTTCCTATTTGACCTTTTTCATACCTAAAGAGCCACAGAAATGAGCTTTTTACAGTCTTGAGATATTGATCTGTTCTGTGGTGCTTTATGTATGCCTCATATCACACATTAGAAAATAAATTCAGGTGAACATATTTATTCTTGTTCTATACATAGGTTTTTAATAGTTTAGGTGCATAGTCATCTAATTACCTCTTCTAATGATTTGCAGGTTACCCGAGTTTCTAGGATTGTTCGAATGTGCTCTCTGATTTTCCTCAAAGCTAGCTCAAGCTGCTGTGGAAGGGGCAAACTAGGATCTGGAACTGATCCTGTAGCCTCTTCAAACTGCACAGAAAGGACAAATATGAACATTATTTCTCTGACAACAATAATTAATACACTTATTAATTTATTTATACGTCATTGTAGGTACCTTTCGAGCAGTATTTAGTATTTCATTTTGCTGACGGTCATATATGTCTAGTTGACGTTCTAACTCTACTTCTCTCTGATCCCAAGCCATCTGCCGCTCTTCATAAAACTATTAAAAAAAGTTTGATTAAAGAGATCTACATTGAAATTGTGAGCCACTTGATATAAATGAAAACTTTACTATTCACTTCAACATTGCAGATTTTGCCCCTCCTTTGGAATTTCTTTCAAATTCTCTAATGTGCCTCTGACAGTAAAACATCTTTAACTATAATAGCATATATACTAGACATTTAAGTATCATACATCTAGTGCATGTAAGTTATGAGTTTTTTAAATATAACAAAAGAATTATTAAACAGAAAATATTGTTATTTTAACACCACTAGCCAATTAGTCCGTCATAAGATGGGATTTTCAGGTCTCTCCTCCACATCGGTCTTCTCTCCTGAGCCTCCGGTCTCTCATTCCATCTCTTTCTCTCTTCCTCTCTCCTCCTTCTACTGCCTCCCAACTCTCTCTCTCTCTCTCAGCTCTCCTCTGCCTCCTGCCTCTTTCTCTGTCTCTCTCTTTCACTTCTCCTTCCTCTCCTGTCTCTCACTTGGGGGACTGCAGAGCCCAAATGGCAGTTTGGGCTCCACACTCCCCGTGCTCCATGGGGGGCGCGTAGCCCAAATGGTCGCTTGCACCGCTTGTTCCCACATGGCGGCCTTGCTAAGCAGTGCAGAAGTCAGCCGATCGCCATGGTGGGAGGTGAAGGGGAGCGGGGCAGTGAAGTTCATGGCCATGGGGTGGAGCCTGGAGCCGTTGTCATGCCGCATGTCACCGCCCCTTCCACCTTCCCCTCCCACCGTGGTGCTCGGCTGACTTCTGCGCCGCTCAGCCGGGTCGCCGCAGGGGAGCAAGCGGCCATTTGGTCCGCACACTCCCCATGCAGCACGGGCCGCCCAGAGGGAACAGCCAGCATTTCAGCAACAGCGCCACCCAGAGGGAACAGCCAGCATTTCGGTGCTACAGACTCTCAGTCACTGGGCTACTATATATAAAATGCAGAAGTTTATACCTTGCTCTGCTGTACAATTTCTTCTTCCAGACTGCTGATTGTACGCTCATATTCAGAAATGATATTATTCAAATATTTCATCTCTTCTTTTTGTTTGACTAACTCTCGACTCAGTTTAAGTTCCTGGAGACGAAGTTCTTCCATTTTCATATGCCATTCAATTACCTGGTAAATAGTAACAGTTCATACACTTAATTATCAGTATCATCTTAATAGATGAAAAAAGCATTTAGGAAATTTGTACATCTTTTTCTAAGTGAAACTAAGTTTGCAATACAACCCACAAAAGTTGTATATAACAAACTATACCATTCAATAATTTATTATATACAAATAGTAGCAATATTTGTCACCTACATAAGTTTAAAAATTCTCAGAAAGTTAGCAAACTGACTAAAAACTAAAAGACCAATTTACCCCTCATTGTAATATAAATGTCTTTAAATAGAGAATGCAATATTACTTAATGGTTGGGACAGAAAGTGAGAATGTCTCATCCAGTTGGAAAACAATTATCTCAAATAGACAAAATGTAATTACCCAAATTAGAATTTGTCCAGGATGCCTGAATTGACATCCCTACTCCTATGCTTCCACCCCCCAAGTGACATTTTTAATGGTCAAAAGTAGTTGGGACTTGTGCCATGAACTGACAGCACAGTGATTTCTATTTCATACTGTATTGAATCTCTAATACCCGTTCCTACAACATTTAAATTTTCTTGAGAGGCCTCCAATCTAAAGAAAAACCAAGGCTGATCCTACTTAGACCTTATATATCTACTAATAAAGCTGGCCATTATCCTACGTTTTAAAAACAAAACAAAAGGTTGTTACAATAGTGCATATTCGGAAATCATGAAGACATATATTAAAGCAAATATTTAGAGTATACAATAGATTAAAGTTTTAACTAAACATACATATAATTAATTATTTACAAAAATCTACATATCAAACCTTTTGGGCTCCTCTTGTATCTTTCAATGTGCTTATTAATTCTTCTAAGCCTTTTACTTTTAATTCCATCTCCATTGCTTTGTTCTCTATGTTTCGACGCTCTTCCTGGGCATGCTGAACTTCTTCCATGATTTTTAGTTTGTCGTTCTGTAACTGAATCATGGTTTTAGAGAATTTCTCCTGTTGTGCCAAGGGTAGAGCACCACTAAACTGTCGCCTCAAAGATTGCACAGTCTGGCGTAGATGTTTGGCTCTATTTCTCCCTTCTAGTCGGGCGTAATATAATCTCTGCTCTTTGTCATCAAGTTTCTGTTCTAGGCGTAGATTATAAATGTCCATCTTTTGCAGTTTCGTTGTAAGTGCTTCTAGCTTGCTCACAGCAGTGGTCTCGCTAATCTGAAGAGCTACAATATGCTGATGTAATTTTGCAATAAGAGCTTTTTCATCTGACTGCGCCTAAACCACAAAATATAGAACAAAAATTGAACACATTTACATGAACTGTAAGTGATTATCACATTATAGTGCTCATTTTACTCCCAATAAAGTTCATGGAAAAACTCTTTTGGACGTTAATAGCCTCACATCAATTCATATTTTGTCCAGTATCACATGAATGAATGAATGAATGAATGAATGAATGAAAGAAAGAAAGAAAGAAAGAAAGAAAGAAAGAAAGAAAGAAAGAAAGAAAGAAAGAAAGAAAGAAAGAAAGAAAGAAAGAAAGAAAGAAAGAAAGAAAGAAAGAAATCTTTTTTCTAATGAAGACGTAAAAGATTTCACCAATATAGCATGGAAGCACTTTCATAACCTAAAATAAGAATATTCTATCCTTAACCCTTTCTTCCAAAACAAATGAGTTAACTATCAAGTCTTAATAAAGAAGAGCAGTATTGACCTGACCTGATAGTCTAACACTTGCATTCGAAGGGATGCCACTTCCTTTTCTCTTGATTGCTGCCGTGCCTCCAGAGCTGCAACTTGCATTTTGGCAATATCAGAAACCTCCCTTAACCTAGTACAGGAAAACAAGAATACTATACCAAGTTAAAATATAAATTAATCCTTCAAGCTACAATGACATCCAAGTACGTTGTCATGGCATAAGAGGGAAGGTCCTTTCATGGATTGATAAATGGTTAAAAGACAGAAAACAAAGGGTAGGAATAAATAATAAGTTTTCCGAGTGGAGAGAGGTAACTAGTGAGGCCTGTCCTGGAACCAATCCTATTCAATGTACTTATAAATGATAAACGGTGAGGTGGCAAAATGTGCAGATGATATCAAATTGCTCAAGATAGTTAAGACCAAAGCAGATTGTGAAGAGCTTCAAAAAGGTCGCACCAAACTAAGTGACTGGGCAACAAAATGGCAAATGAAATATAATGCTGAAAAATGTAAAGTAATGCATATTGGAAAAAATAATCCCAACTATACATACAATATGCTGGGGACTAATTTAGCTACAACTACTCAAGAGAGAGACAGTTCTTGAAGTCACTGTGGATAGTTCTCTGAAAACATCCACTCAGTGTGTAGCAGCAGTCAAAAAAGGAAACAATGTTAAGAATCATTAAAAAAGGGATAGAGAATAAGACAGAGAATTTCTTATTGCCGCTATATAAAACCATGGTACGCCCACATCTTGAATAGTGCGTATAGATGTGGTTGCCTCATCTGAAAAAAAGACATATTGGCATTGGAAAAGGGCTACAAAAATGATTAGGGGTTTGGAATGGTTCCCATATAAAGAGAGATTAAAAAGACTTGGATTTTTTATCTTAGGGTATGACTATATTTGCACCCTCTTTCGAGAGAGGGATGCAAATGAAGACATTCAAAATTGCAAATGAAGCTAGGATTTAAATATCCCATGCTTCATTTGCATAATCGCGTTATGGCACTATTTCGAAATAGCACTACTTCAAAATAACAAACACTGTTAAGACACAGTTATTTCAAGAGCACACACTTCTCTCGAAATAACCCTTATTCCTCATAAAATGAGGTTTAACAGTTATTTCGGAAGAAGGTTATTCTCCCAAAATAACCGCATCTACACCGCGTTTGTTATTTCAAAATAGCGCTATTTCGAAATAGTGCCATAACGTGATTATGCAAATGAAGCACAGGATATGTAAATCCCAGCTTCATTTGCAATTTCAAATGTCTTCATTTGCATCCCTCTCTCGAAAGAGGGTGCAAGTGTAGACATACCCTTAGAAAAGAGGTGACTGAAGGGGGATATGATAGAGGTCTATAAAATCATGACTGGTGTGGAAAAAGTGAATAAGGAAATGTTATTTACTGGTTCCCATAATGTAAGAACTAGGGGGTCATCAAATGAAATTAATAAGAAGCAGGTTTAAAACAAACAAAAGGAAGTTATTCTTCACTCAGCGCACAGTCAACCTGTGAAACTTCTTGCTAGACGATGTGGTGAAGGCTAGGACTTTAACAGGGTTCAAAAAAGAGATAGATAGATTCATGGAGGTTAGGTCCATCAATGGCTATTAGCCAGGATGGGTGGGAATGGTGTCCCTAGCCTCTCTTTGTCTGGAAATGGATGACAAGAGAGGGATCACGTGAAGGTTACCTGTTGTGTTCCCTCCCTCTGGGGCATCTATCATTGGCCACTGTCAGCAGACAGGATACTGGGCTAGATGGACCTTGGTCTGACCCAGTAGGGCCGTTCTTATGTTCCTTTACCTGTTAAACTGCACTACTTAAAAGGTCCTGAAGACAGATGTTTAAAAGCCTTTCTCCCCCATATTAGAACATTCAAAGTGAACATTTCCAGATCTTTTCCCCTTCTTTCCCCACAAATAAAGGACAGTAATTTGGATACTGTCCCATTAATAAAGCTCCAACTGATCTCTTCTCATGCCTATTTAGGAAACAAGACTGAGGTTTATGGATCTGATTCTTCTGTTTCACTACTGATGTCAATAATAAACATCTCAAATAACTTCAAGAGTTCAAGCTCCTGATTAAAAAAGTATTTACTAAAAAATGTACAGTTGCTCTATACAGAAAAAAAACCCAACAACTGAAGAGAGGAGCACTGGAAGGGGTGTAGACTATTTACCCTGTGAGTTCATTGTCCACAGTCACAATTATATCTCTAGGTCATAAAGGTTAGTATTTCAATTCATATGCATACTGCTAATCTTAGGACATCAGAAAGATGCATTATTAATATCTTGTGGCATCTTTATAATCTCTGCAATTATATGGCATTGCAGATTGCTTTTAACTTTTGGGAGATTTTGATGTACTAAAGTCTTGATTAACTGTATCTTTCAAAACAAAAATAGTATGTTCCTTTTACCATAAAAACAATAGCCTTATATTACTTTAAAAACTTATTTAGGAACAATTCACCTTATGAGTAGATTATATTTTTTCATGTCATTTTCTACTGAAAACATTCTTATGCAAAAAAGCTGCAGTATTTGTTATATCAGGTAACTTTCAGAAGGGCATATATGGCAGAAGATTAACTCAGAGATCTTGTTTCTGGGCACATATAAAACCACTGAGGTAATGATACTTAAAATACTTTACATAAGCAAGTTTCTTTCAAAATACTTTTTTTAAAGAAAATATCTATGAAGAATTGGCTTCAATGGCTTTTCCAAAAAATAATATTTTTGTCTTCCTGTAGTATTTTTACCAGGTTATACTTAATGAGAATGCAACAAAAGGAACAAAATATTGTTTAAACTCAAATACAAAATGCTATATCATCTAATTAAAGCCCCAATGCAGGAAAGCATTTAAGCCCATGTTTACATTCATACCTATACAAGACAGCTCTTAAGCATCTGCTTAAGACCTATCAGCATCACTGTTCTTATTAACCAAGTCCTTTCTGTAATTCTTCATCTAAAATTCCAGATTTAGAATATACATAAAGACAGATAAAAACTGTTTCCGTTAATATAAGCAACATGTATCTATATTACAAATTACAAAATACTTCCAAATATACTGTAATACTAAATTTGATACTTCTGCACTTACTTTGATACCTCAATCTTCAGTTCCATTTCACTCTTCTCTAGCTCCATGATTTTTTGTCTATCTGCATCACTTATTGCTTTACTCACACTGTTTGCCAGTTCATCTCTTAATGTCTGTTCCACCTTTTGTGCCTCAAGGTTGATTTTAGTAAGCTTAAAAAACAAAATTTATTTGCTAAATTCGTTAGGAATAGGCATACAATATATTTGTAATTAGCACAAAATGTTGTGAAGTTGTATTTTGAGATACTGTTTTCCCTCAATTTTTCCTTTAGTTTTCTTTTGTTTCACTCTTTAAAACCAATTTCCTGTTTCCAACATTGCACTCATGTCAGAGAATCTATACAGGCATCCTTACAAGTAAGTGTTCTAAATGAAAACCATTTTTTTCAGTTTCTTGAAACAGTGAAAGTAAGAAACTAATATAAAATGGGGGTAGGAAAAGGGAACAATACTTGTATTGTAAACTCTTCAAGATAGTGACTCTCTTTGTTATATGTTTGCACAATGCCTAGAACTTTGGGGCTGTTACTACAAATAATAAATAAGAATAACAATTCACCGAGTGGTGTATTTATATTAAAAATTATTAGTCATCATTTTTACAGTAATGTGACCAGTCATTTTCAATGCTCAATTTGAGACACCTTAATAGGTCCATATTTTAGAAGAGTTAATTAGTGTTCAACGTTTTTTGAAAATCAGGCCCCTTGAAAAAAAATCTCCAATTCGGCACCAAAAATTGAAGTACCCATGGTTACTAGTCACTTTTGGAAGTCAAGAATCTTTGGGCCAAAACAGATTTTGCCAGGACCTGAGATGGCACAGCAAAAAGCTCTGCAGATAGGGTTGCCAGGTGTCCAGTTTTCACCCAGACAGTCCATTATTTCTGGCCCCTGTAAAATGTCCAGTATTTTCTGTTTTTTCTTTTATTCTCCGTTTTTGTTTTTTTTTTTGGGGGGGGGGGGGTTTGCCCAACCAAATTTTTTTTGTGTCATGTTCAGGATTTTTGGTGAAAGCATCTGGCAAGCCTACCAGCAGATAATATTCCAAGCATAAGACACAATACAGAAAAGGACATAGAAAGTTTCACAGAAAATCAAGATGACATCATTTTGGAGGTAAGAAAGAGAGGAGGAGGATGCAAAAGTCAACAAAGTCAGAAACATTACCATATACCAGCATTATATATACCAGCATTAATCTTACCGTGAATAACTAAATTCTGAAATAAATTATTGAATAAATCTATACTTCAATAAAAATCTATTTATAACCAGCTACATTTTGATAAGTAAACCTATCTATTAAAAAAAGGCACCAATGGTATCTAATACAACAATATATCCAAAAGCTAAAAGTGCATTTCTAGAATATATTTGACAAATTACAGAATTAAATCTCTATATACCTCAGCAAACTTTGTTTCCAATTCAAAGTTACGTTCTTCCACTTGCTTTAAAGTGTTCCTTAAATGTTCATACATTCGTTGTGAGTGTTCAGCTCTCTGTCTTTCATTTAGTTCCTTCATTTCCAGCACAGTGATTTTTTTGGAAATAGAAACTATTTCACTGTTGGTTATTGCTTTTGTGGCTTTGTCCATGGCACTATCACCCCCTACATTGAATAATATTTTAACAAGATTTTAAATTGGAAAAACAAAAACAACTTCTTAAAGTAACACTTTTGATTTATCTCTGTAAGGAACCAGAACACACAAATAATTTCTGGAACTAGAATTTCATTGGGTAAACCTTAGTTCTTGTGTTATTTGAAGGTGTAAATGTCACTGCCTTACTCAATTTCTCCATATCTTTCATTATTTTATAGCCCTCTATCAAATCTCCTTCAATCATCTCTTTTCAAAGCTGACCAATCCCAGGCATTTTAATCTCTCCTCTTATGAAGCTGTTCCATTCCTAAATCATTTTGCTGCACTTCTCTATATCTTTTTCAATTCTAATATATCTTTTTTGAGACAGGGTGACCAGAACTGCATGCAGCATTCAAGGTGTGGGTGTACAACGGTTCAATCACCACTGAGATATGTTGTTTGTTACTACCCAATTTTTAAATTCTTCACTATTTTCAGCATGTTTATACCTTATGAATTACACCAATGTAACCTCTCATTTTTAGTATCTCAGCTAGCAAAAAACTAGCAGATAATGAATAAAAAACTAAGTAACCAAACAAGAGTAGAAGAGATGACTACATAAAAGAGAAAAAATGGGGAAGTATGTTGGAGCTACACAATGTTGCAGTTATTGAGAACATAGAAGTACTATGTTGAGGTTTGTAAATCTAGGCAGAAGAAACCCACAAACCACTTGCCCGGTTACTTGACCGATGCTGCAATAAAAAACCAGGACCTTTGATACAGATTCAACTGAGGTTACTTAAAAAATCGGAGTCCTTAATCCAGGGGTGGGGAATCTAAGGTCCAGGGACATGATGAAGCCCCCGGCTTGCCTGGATCCGGCCCTCGAGACTCAGGGCTTGTCCATCTGCATTGGGGAGCCTGCACGGGCACTCCAAACCTGACACTGGCCCATGTGGGGCTGGAGCACACAAAAACTACTAGCCTGGGCCCCCCTAGGCTCTGGTGTGCAAGAAGAATGTGAGGAGTGTCTTTCTCCTTCTAAGTGAGGGGCCAGGTCAGTGAGGTTTTTCTTTTTTGGCTTCTGACTTGTGTGCAGCCCCCGACTAATTTTTCTGTGGATTGGTGGCCCCCCAACCAAAAAAGGTTCCCCTTGGCTTAATCCCAACCCTTAGCTCACTTGAAAGGAGTGACTGAAAGCTGTTAATACCACTGGAGGGCAGCAATTCCCTTGTGAATGAACCACAAGATTCTCTAGCCTGTGTATAGACTGGCAAGTTTTTCCGCAAAAGCAAGTGCTTTTGCGGAAAAACTTGCCAGCTGTCTACACTGGCCGCTTGAATTTCCACAAGAACACTGACAATCTCATGTAAGAAATCAGTGCTTCTTGCGGAAATACTATGCTGCTCCCGTTCGGGCAAAAGTCCTTTTGCGCAAAAGCTTTTGCACAAAAGGACCAGTGCAGACAGCTCAAATTTGTTTTGCACAAAAAAGCCCCGATTGTGAAAATGGCAATCGGGGCTTTTTTGCGCAAAAGCGCGTCTAGATCAGCCACGGATGCTTTTGCGCAAAAGCGCTTTTGCAGAAAAGCGTCCATGCCAATCTAGACGCTCTTTTCCGCAAAATCATGCCAGTCAAGATGTAGCCCAGCTGTTAAGGAATAGATCTGCCCTGGGAGGGTACCACCAAAAGGTAAAAGAAGTCAGAACTGGCCGTCAGCAATCAAGACAATGAAAAAGCATTGTTAAAAATGTTTCCTGGATTTCAAGCTTTAACTAAATATTAGTATAGCTAACCTAACTAATAATAAACATCTATTCTATTTGATAAATACCAACCAACAGGTTCTCAATAAGACTAAAATAATCTTAAATTTGAGTAAGGTTTTTGCATGACTTTTTTTTAAATCTCTGAATGAAGAAGAGATGAAGAAAATGCATTATATAAAATTTCTTTAAAGCATTTTGTTTTTAATACAGCCAGTCCCCGAGTTCCGAACAGTTGACTTACGACCGTTCAGTTACAACCAAAACTGTCGTAAATAGCAGACCCCGAGTTATGAACGCAATCCGCGCTTACAAACAGCGCGGTCGCATGTAACTCTATGGGGTCCGACTTACGAACAAACTGAGTTACGACCAATTGCTTGGTCCGTAACCGGTTTGTATGTTGGAGAGAGGCTGTATTTATAAAAATTAGTTTTCCAAAGGAAATATTGTATGTTCTTTATTGATATGAAACAGTATTTATACTTGCCCAATTTAGTTGTTTGGTCCCAAGCTTGTTCCACAGTGTGAAGTTTTTCTTTTGTGATCTCAAGTTCCTTATTTAATGCATTTATCTGTTCCTTTAAGGATGCATTTTCACTCTGCATGTCAGAGAAGTAACAATGTAATAGAGCAACAAAACAGTAACATGGCTGATGATTAAAATATTATGGTTTGGCATAACCTACTAACTCATAATACAACTAAGTGGTATCCACTTCCTATACAATAATCAAAATGTTTGGCATTGTCCTGAATATATCATACACTTCAGTTACCATGAATTTTTATCAACAGTGTTGAATTCCCTCTCACAAATCAAATGATGGCTGACTAATTCTTAAAGCTACACAACAAACAAAAGATTTATGTTGCTTTAAATGTTCATGATTTTTTTTTTAAAGAGGAAAGGCTGTTGAAAAGTACTCTATTTTAATTGGTTTAGTTTCACACATTTTATTCATGCTTCTTAGTTTTTGACCTTTTAAAACTCATTCTGTAGTTACCAACTATACATCAAACAACCCAAAAACAATGTCTGGAATAACTGTCTATGTAGCACCTGTGTGCTAAATTGTCACCACTCTCACAAAAGCCTGTGGACAAGGTTATTATAAAGGAGTTTTATGTCATGAGGTTGTACCTCCAAAATCTGGCACTCTCTAGTCCAGAGAGTTGGATGGTCCTGGACCAGAGAGCCCAGGAACCTAAGGGCAGCAGGCCAGCTGGGTGGAGCATTATGGTCAGCAGCCCGGCTGGGGGCAGCACAGGACCGGGGCCAAAGCCCCACAGCAGCTTCCTTCAGCTGTGTGGTGAAATGGCTAGAGCCCTTCAGCTTCCCCCAGCTACATAGGACTGGGGCTGCATAGGGCCAGGACCAGAGCCTCAGGCCTGTGACTGGTCTCAGCTTTGTGGGACCGGAGCCTCAACCCCACGGCTGCTTCTGGCTATGCAGGACTGGAGCCTTGCAACAGGAGCTGGTGCCTGTGCTGGCCAAAGAGCCAGCAGTAGCTGGACTAGAAGCCCAGCCAAGTTCTGGAGGGAGCATGAGGCAGGGTTGCCTGCTGGGGTAGCTTGCCAGCAGTGGATGATGAGCTGAGAGGCTGGTGTCAGGAGACCTCCCCTGGTCCAGAAAATTCAAGGAGGTCCAACTTGTAGTCCCACTGTTGAGATTCAATGAAGTGGGAAAGCATGGGTTTTGAAGGCTGCAGACACTTCTCAGCACCACAAAGAGAGAAGAGAGCCCACCACTTCCGTTTAAAAAAAAGTCAGCAGTAATAGCTGCATTTCACTGGTCCCTATAGAATACTGTGACCATGTTTTCTAAATAAAAAAGCTGTTCATTTTTGCAATGACATTTTTACAAATTTATATTTCTGAATGGTTTCTTCACAAAAGTACATTTTAAAAATATATGTGCTGGTATCACTACTCTCAGTTTCTGAGTCAAACAAGTGTTGTTCTTGCTCCATGGAGCAGGATTGATTCCAATAACTCAGTTTCTGAACTTATCATGGCACACAAGGTAAGTGTCATTAACATTTTTTTATTTGGGAAAAAGCACAGCATTGATTGCCTGTACACATTCCTCTTTCTCATGTTCCCAAATACTACTGGTCACACTAACCTCTCTTACCATTGGATTGTTACTGGTAAACACAGAGGTAGTTCTATTTGTTTAAAAGCATACTGTCATACAAAACAATTAGTTACTAAAAACCCAAATATTTTGAGGGGTAAAATGAAAAAGCAGGACATTTCAGGTGTTTCTCAAAAAAAACGTGTTAGACACAGAGAGCTTCATGTGAAAAACAGGAACTATACCAGTTTAAATCGGGATATATGGCAGGGGTGGGCAAGAAAGCCTCTGTGAGCTGGATCCAGTCTACCAAGCGACCTGGAGATGGTGGGAGTACATGAAGTCTCCTCCTCCCTCCAGGGGCACACAGAACCTAGAATGAACTGCCAGCTCTTCAAATCAGCTGGCAGTTCACTCTAAATGCTGTGTGCCCCTTGCAAGGTGGGGACAGAGGGCAAAAGATTTTGTGCATTCCCCTGCTCCCAGGCCCTGACTGGCCTGAAGGTGAGGGGACCATATGAAGACCCTTCCTGCCACCAGGGCCATGCAGTGCCTAGAGGGAACCACCAGCTGTTCAGAACAGCTGGCAGTTCTCTATAGGCGCCAGGAGGCGAGGAACAAAGACTTCACCCCCAGGCCAATCAGGGTCTGTGGGCAGGGGAGCCCAGAAGTATCCTGGCCCTGCCCAAGGTCCCGCCCCTTCCAGGGTGGCCCCAGCCCACTTTAAAAATTTGTGAAGTGGCCCCCCTTCTAAAATTATTGCCCACCCCGATATATGGTCTCTTTATCCTCTTTGCTAACAACACTGACAATGGTTGACATTTTGCTCAATAACAATTACAGAAAGGAAAGCTTTACAATTTGAGGTTCTATTATCTCTTGCCTAGACTTTGCTCCAAGTTCCTTAAATAACTCAGTCACCGTCTCTCTCAGGTCTTTCTAAAACTGCTTATCACATCAGTATTTAGAATATGACAGCTCTTATCCTTCACGCCCTCTAATCCTCTATGAATCTCCTACTGTGAGGAGATCCAGCAATGGAACTTCCATAGAAATGAGGTAACAGGAGAAGATGTAGTGTTACAGCAGCTACAGTGACCCCCTTTTTTACAAATGGTCTACACTGGCATCTTACATCAACATAGTTATGTCCATCGGGGTGTGAAAAATTCTCACCTCTGAGTGAATAGATATGCTGACCTAAGCTCTAGTGTAGACAGTGTTAGTTAGGTTGAAGGAAGACGTCTACCGACCCAGCTACCACCTTCTAATGAGGTGAATTTACTACAGCAACAGAAAAATCCCTCCCAATACTGTAATGAGCATCAGCACTGCAGCGGTGCAGCCACAAACATAACCCAAGGGGGACAATCTGTACATTTATATTATTCTTCACAATAACAAAACGTGATTATTTGCATAAAGGTCTAGAGTATCAAGTAACATTACCTCCATGTGCTCCAAGTTTGTTGTTCTCTGGACAAGCAAGTTATCTTTTTGTAGTATATCCCTGTATTTAGCAGTTAATTCATTATACTGCTTATTAGCCAGTTCTAGCTCAGACAGAGGTACACTGTCATCTAAAACTTTTTGCAGAGCTGCGATCTTAAAGCTTGCCATTTCCTATGAAAATAATCATATTATATTAATTTACTGTATACCTGAAGCTTGTTAAATTGCTACCATTCTCCTAAAATACAATTAAAGCAATGCTTGTTTTTTTTCCAAATATACCCAATACGAATATCAAAACAGTTCTGTAAGGACAATTATTTCAGTACTACTTTTAGAACTTGGCCTGTTCCCATCCGTTTTTTAATTTTATTTAAGAGATAAATTTCAAAATAGTTCAGTAACTTAATTTATTGTAAGAGACCAGAAAAACTGTCTCACAGGGAACACAGCATTTTGAGACAAAAGAAATACGGGATTTTAACACTATCAGTTATGCCATTGCAAATCTAAGCAGTTTTCCTATGATGCTGAACACTGTGCCTACCAAAACAGAGGTTATGTTGTATTTGGCCTTTTGAAAATCCCAGCCTTGATTCTTAATTGTAAATAACACCTGTGTGTATAATAGGGATATAAGCAACTAGTCAACTACCTGATAAGCCTAGGCTTATCGGGTAGTCAAGTCACTACTTGATTAGTCACTTCCCCCTCAACTTGCTGACTCTGTATCGGAGGCAGCAGGGTGGGGGAGCAGGAGCCAGCAGTATGGGGAACCAGCTTAAAATCTGGTTCCCCACAGCAGCATCTCCGTGGGGGGGAGGCAAAGGTGCAGCAGGGGAAACAGTGCAAGCAGGGACTGAAGTATTCCCTGCTCGTGCTAGGTCCCAACTTCTGCACCTCTGCCGTTTAAATGTAGTAAGAGACCCAGAGGGTCTACATTTAAAAGGCAGTGGTGCAGCGGAGAACCCAGGAAGAGCAAGGACTCGAGCAGTCCCCACTCCTGCCCAGTCCCCACTACTGCACCTCTGCCTTGAGTCCCTGCCCACCCCAAGTTTCCTGCTACACCTCTGCCTTTTATATGTAGTAAGAGCCGTGTGGGGATAGCAAGTGCCCCCCACTTATCGACTAATTGAGTAGTCAGGGGAAAGTTCATCAACTACTCGATTAGCTGATTAATCAAAATTTAATATCCTTAGTGTATAATATACCAATACCTAGTTCTACATTTACTTTTCTCATATCCACCAGATTGTGTATTGATAGTTAAGTTGCATTTGTCACTTCCAGTTTATCATTTCTGGTACTTACAAGCATATCTTATAAAGATGTATAATTAAAATCCTTCTAATTTTAAAAGGTTTAATGGTGAGAATCACTTCTTACAGATTATGAAGTTTTAATTGTACTTAAAATAAAAATAGTGGGCTGAAACCAGAATCTCTGTGCCTGAACAGTGACACAGGCTGACACAGAATGGGAAATACAATGCTGGATATCATAAACCTTTAATACCAGTTTGAATACTGAGAAAAACTGTATTATATATTTTAGGTATAGAGATGAACATGCTGTTTACATGTTAAAACATCTAAACAACAAAATTCTTCTGACTGGTCAACCAGTATTATGGCAAGATGTAATCTGATATTGTGCTTCTGTTCTTCCAAAATCATAGCCATGTCTTTTTACCAGTCGAACTAGCAGTAGACTTCAAAATGCCAATTTTAAAACAAATAAATAAATGCAAGTCACAAATGTTTCCAACTCTGTGTTCACCTTTCAGAATGTCATATAGTGCAAAATAAATGAAATAAAGCATAAAATGTATATTATACGAGCTATACCTTGAAACGCTGCAAGTGTCCAATCTTTTCTCCAACTGCAGTCTCCACTGAAGTTACTTCAGTCTTTTGCTTCTCATTTTCTTTTCTAAGATGCCGTTCCATTTCAAGTAAAGTTGTATATTGCCTTGTCAGTGACCGTTCATTCACTCGCAAGACTGTCATTTTTCTACTGCTTTCTGCAAGTAATTTTTTGGTTTCATCAGTACCCATCTGAAGGGCATCCAGTAAATTCTGTAAAATCAATAAAATATTATTACTTTTGTATTTTTATAGCTTATGGAAATAAATGCCACTAAATAAATTAATCAGAGCTCAGGCTCTATGCAGACAAACTTTCCTTATTGAAATATTTTTTTCTATAGGCTGAACTTCTCTTGAATCCATGACTCTCTGGTCATCAAATTAAGTCAGGAACCCCGTGGGTGCACGAGAATTGGAAAAATCAATGGGAAAAATTGGCCTGGAAGGACCACGGATGTTGCCGGACCAGAAAGCTGGGCTAGTGGCTAGGCCAGGGGCCAATGGCTAGGGTTGGAACTCAGAGGCTGGAAACAGAGTCCTGATGCTGAGGTTGGAGCTCAGTGGCTGGGAGCAGGGCCTGGAGTGGAGAGGCCAGCAGCAGAGAGGCCAGCAGCAGAGAGGCTGTTATTGACCTCTGGTCTGGCAAACTCCCCGGTTTGAGACCAGTCAGGTCTCAAGCCTCCCAGAGCAAGAAGGCCCAACTTGTACATAATTCTATTAGCTTTCCACTAAATCTACTTCCAAATACAGTTTATCAGAGAATGACATCCCCTTCCCAATAAGTACTTGTACTGGACGTGTGCCATAAATTACTGAGTAAGTTGCTATACCTTGTCTGAAACGCCTTACCCTGATGTACCCATGACCTGCTGTGGAAAAATTATTTTAAAAAAAAAAACCATAAAAGCAACCCCCTTCAACAATCTCATCTCAGTTAACTCCTTCCCAGTCCTGGAAGCAAAAAGGCTATTAGCATAATGTCCACAGCTGATTGTGTAAAAAAGTGGTCCTATTATATATAGTCTGAGGGATGCTGCTAGCTTGTTGTTGCTAAGAGAGAGGGGAACCTCTGAAATTGCCTATTGCCTGGGATATAACCATCCCCTCCCTCAACTACCTGGAGACACAGTGTCCCAGATCTGATCCAGCCACTTCCTGTTCTTCCCACATCAGCCCAAGTAAATTCCTATCCCACCCCCAGCCCAGCCACAGAGGGAGCCCTTAAAGAAAGCAAACAATCCATTTTTTTTCAATGAGCCAAAGATCCACTGCATTCAGTTGGAGTGAGCACATTTTCCAACAAGAAAAAGAGGAGGTTATTTACCTGTAACTTTGAGATCTGGTCCCTATCTGTATACTAGGGATGTTAAAATTAGATTAATCAACTAATTGAATAGTTGATGGAATTTCCATCGACTATTCAATTAGTTGATAAAGGTGCTTCCGCTTAGAAATGTAGCAAGAGCCTTCCTGGCTGTTGCTACATTTCGAAGGCGGAAGTGCCATGTGGCTGACCCCAGCACTTCTGCTTTGAAATGTATAAGAGCCCCAGAGGGGTCTCTTGTACATTTCAAGGGTGGAACACCACTGCTGTGCCCGTGCCCTTGCCCCTCCCATGGAACTGGAGCTAACCGGCTTTTAAGCCAACTCACCCCAGCACCCCCTCGTCTTCCCCCCTCCTCACATTTTCAAGCACGGCTAGAGATTTTTTTTGAAAACTACTTACATTGTATTCCTTTATTTTTATAGCATCCTGTTCTTTTTGATCTTCCAGTTTCTTCTTTTCTTCTAACATTTTTTCAGATTCTGTTTGCCAACTTTCTTTTTCGCTATAAATATATATGTATATTCATTTAAATAAAAATAGTTCATTGTTTTCACTAAAAATATGAAATACTGTAAAGATTTTTCAAAACAGTTCATACATCATGTTACCATTATAGATTTATCAACTGAAATATGCTATTTAAACATTAACAAATTTTTCAGTTTTTTAAAATGTATTCAGAAAACTCAAAATGAAGTACACTATTAGAAGTTGGAACTGCAAATTTTTATATTCTGTGGTAAGGAAAGGATACTTGTCTAAGTTGAAGAACATGTTATGAAGACAAATATTCTATCAAACCTGAATACCTGAAGTACAAGATACTTCTTGCAAAAAGCCCAGATCTCCATCTTGTGAAAAAGAAGAGTTAAAAAGAAGAAGAGGATACCAGACTTTTGACAGACTGCTACCCTGTTATGTAATGGAATCCTGGTGCATTTTCCTTCTGAAGTCTATGGGTATGTCTACACTACAGTGTTATTTCGAAATATCTTATTTAGAAACAGTTAATTCGAAATAACGCGTCTATACACAAAATGCATTTCAAAATAGTGTTTTGCTATTTCGAAATAGCACGTCCACACTGAGTGGACTTTGAATCGCATTTAAGGTTGGCCGGAATCAGTTCCAGCAGTGCACCAGGTCAGGACTTATTGTGTGGGGCTGCTGCCTGAGGATATCTGAGGTCTGTGCTTAAAGGGACCCTCCCGGACAGCCAGTTCTCAGGTATCCCTGAGCTTGCTTGTCTACCTCGATGAGGGACAGCAAAGCATTTTGTCTCTGCATGGTCTGGTTGCCCTCACTCGGGACATCACAGCACTCTGCAACATGGAGCCAGAGCTGCCCCTGGGTTCTGCAGGCAGTAACAGTCTTCATGTGTGCTCCATTAGGGGCTTGTGCCTCATTCCTCCCTCACGTCCTTCCACTTACCCCTCCCTACCCCTCCTTCCTGATGTCAAATAAAATACACGTATTTTCAAAAATATAAACTGTTTATTTAACAAAACTGGGGGGGGTATGAAATTCTGGGGACACTGGGAAAAGAGGGTGGGAGAGGGGAGGGGGAAAACTGGGAGGAGGGAGCTGGAAGGGGGAAGCAAGGGGAAGGAGGGGGAGGGGAAGTTCAGGGGTGCCGCTAGGCCGACTCTCTCCCAGGACGGCGTCCCCGGGGGGATGGGGAGGAGGGTATGGAGGTTGAGAAGGGAGAGACAGTAGGGCGAGAAGGAGTGGGAGGAGGAGGAGGCGCTGAAGCGGCACGAGGATGCATGCTCTGCACCAGGGTGTTTAGGTCGTTGCATATGGCATGACCCTGGGAAAGCAGCTCCCGCCAGAAGTCCCTTTCGTCCTGCACCCACTGCTCCAGGGTGCAGTGCAGGGCTCACAGGGCCCCCAGGTGCTGCTCGTGGTAGCCCTGCTGTGTTCGAGTGGTCCTCCAGAGGAGTCCTCGGGTGTAGGAGGCGGTCCCAGGCGGGGTGGTGCGCCCGGCACGCGCAGCTGGTGCGGCTGTGGAGAAAGAAGAGAAGTGGTCAGTTTTCCCTGGGGACACAGTGGGTGAAGCCCAGACCACCTTTGTGAGGTGAGAATGACCGTGCCCTGCACCGTCAGAGCCACTGTGCTTGCATAGAGGCCATGGTCGGATTGTCCGGCTATCGCCGGGAGTGAGAGCTGCCCCGAGACCGCACCCAGGCCCCTGTGCTGTGTATAGTGCAGCCGAGGTGAGGGGAGAGATATTAGAGGGGCCTTGTGAAGGGAGGGTGTCCTGCTGTGTCCCGCCCCGGGATCAGGAGCATGTCAGGTCTCTTCACACATGCGTGTGGCTATAAGGCCATGGCCCGTGTGGCAGGCAGCTGGAGCCACCTGCCCAGGGGTGGCACTGCACGTGCTCACACATGCACAGGTTGCTGCGTGATGCATGGTAAGCAAGGGCCACGTGCACGGTCCCTGGTCACCCCTCCCCCCCCCGGGGGAAGGGGACAGTGACAGCACTTACATGGTGTGGCCTTCCTGGACGACCCTGCTGACTCCTCTCCTGGGACTGCTTGGGGGTGCTGCTGGCGTGGCGGCTTCTCCTCCACACCCTGGTCAGGGCCCTTTGGTCCCAGCTCGCTGCCCCCCGGGGTGGCACGGACCGCACCGCCCCCCAGGATGCGGTCCAGGGCGGCGAAGTAGCAGCAGGTCTCTGCCTCTGCTGCAGAGCTCCCGAGTGGCCCTGGCGTACGTCTGCCGCAGCTCTTTTATGTTGAGGCGCACCTGCTCCTGGGTGCACCTGTGACCTTTCTTGCCCATGGTGGCAGCTATGCAGCCGTAGACGGCCACGTTCCTCCATCTAGTGCGGATATCATGGACATTAGGGGCCTGCCCGCAAACCTCAATGAGGTTCGTGATCTCCGCCGTAGTCCAGGAGGGCGCCCACTGTCTACGGCCCCTGGCTGGCTCCTGGGTGCTGGGGGACTGGGAGAGGGACAGCTCACTGCCACTGGCTGCCTGGCTCATTGTGTGGCCACTGGTGAGGGGCAGTGACTGCTGGCAGGTCTGGCTCTGGCACATGTAGTGCTGCCAGAGTCTACCCTTTCAGGGCTCCGGGCCTGGGGAGAGGAGAAGGGTTTTCCTGGTTTGGCCCAGAGTGGCCACCAGGTGAAACAGGGAAGGGCTGGAGGCCCCCTATTTCGGATTAAGCATCTACACAGCGCTTATTCCGAATTAGCTAATTTGAGTTTGGCGTTATTTTGAAAAAGCGCTATTTCGAAATTGAAACCACAGTCTAGACTTCGGTTTACAGAATCTTTCGAAAAAGCGCCCCGTTTTTGAAAGAACCGCATCTAGACTGTGGTTTCAATTTCGAAATAGCACTTTTTCGAAAGAGTGCCATTACATGATTATGCAAATGAAGCATGGGATATTTAAATCCCAGCTTCATTTGCACTTTTGAAGTGCTTCATTTACGTCTCTCTGCCGATAGAGGGATGTAGTCTAGATGGAGCCGTAGAGTTGCCTGCCATCAAAAATTATTGCCCACCCCTGATCTAGAACAATGTTTCCTTTTCCTCCTTTGCAATAACACTGTGTCCCCTAAGCACAAGATTCCCTGTGAGCTCCAATTTTCCCTGTTCTTATGTGTGAAAGCGGAGGAGAGTGGAAGTGAGGCTTCTAAAAATGTCAGGTACAAATGAATTCTCAGATGCAATGGAAACTAGACAGTGTCACAGTTTGCTAATTTTCCGGGTACTAATAGGATCTCTGTTGCTATGAAAATTACAAAGGCAGGCAACAAAATGTAAGCCCAACAGACAATGATTTTCTAAAGAGGGCACAGCACCACCAGAGGGGGAATATACAGATGCCTTCTTTTCACACAAGCCTCCATGATGCTGATAGAAATAACAACTTGAAGACAGTGGGAAAAATTATTAATATTTTCTACTATTTCAAATAATTAAAAAACATTTTGAAAGTTTAAGGTTTTATCACCCAGACCATCGCAAAAGAAAGATCCCACAGTATTTGTACCTCTGATATTCCTTATACAGCAAGCCTTGTTGATGGCGAATTACTGCAAATTTTCTCTTATATTCTTCTAGTGCATCTTCTAATTTCTTAAGTAACTGTTCTTTATTTTCTAGCTCCTAGTGATCATTTTCAAAATAAAATTTTTATATAATTAAGAATGTATACATCAAATCTGAAAATATTCATCAAAACCATAGTCATCCAATGGTATTCTCTAGTAGAGACCTTTGCACCAGTGAGGTTAATTCACTGGAGAAACAGAGCCTTTGCCTTTATGCTAAAACATAACAAAAACAGTCTAAATAAAAGTATTTTAAATATTTATAAGTAATAAATAAATAATTTTACAATTCACAGTTCAAAAAGATTTGAGAATTACTTGACATTTGGGAGTTATCCACACAGACTACTGATGAAACTGCATACCTGGAAAGTATAAGCACTTTGCACACTGGAAAATGAATTCATACTCCATATGTACACAATATTATAAAAACAAAACTTTTCTGACATACACAAGCTGATAGGGGTGATAATAAACGTAACTAATAATATGGGTAGCTATGTGCTTGTTTTAAGTTCCCACCCACCATTTATTATCTCCCCCCCCCCCTTCATCTCAGCAATCAACAGGTTTAATTCAAACATTTATGTCCTTCTCAACATTCAGACCATTCCTGCCACAAAAATGAACAACTAAGTCACATGAGAAATAACAGCAGTAAATTGAAGACTACAGGGAACTTTGCACAGAAGTAGGGTGTAGAAGGAGAACATGAGAGAATTCATCGAAGACAGTTGCCTGGATTTGCAGACCAGTTTTTAGTTAAAAAAATCAGAAGTATTTTAAACAACACTTACATATTAACTTTTATGTATTTCTTGATAAATGCTCAATCAAGCAAAATAATGACTACAGGTTTTTTTTTTTTAAATGAAAAAGTTTCTAAGGACTATAAATAATTTTTCATGGCAGGACACAGAAATATATTTAGTAATCATATATTGATTCCAGCTAGATATACTACGTCAACTTTCTTTGGAAAAAATCTTCTAATATAATCTTGGAAAAACAACATTTATGGAATTCTAGTAATGAAAACATTGACTCATAGCAAGCAAAAGAAGTGGCCTTCTTTATAAATTCACAGAATAGGCCACATTCCCATCGGCCAAGTTAGAAAGATTATGTTCGCTCACTATTTATTTTATGCTTAAATAATGTCTCCTAACCTCCTATACTAAAATTCTCTACATAAACCAAGCATGGAAACTTAGATGAAAAGAACAACAGTATAGAAATTGTTTGTTGATTGTCCTCTGGCCTTACAATTGTTTGACACTGTGAAAAATGTAACTCTCTTCCATCCAAATTTTTCTGTCAAATATTTTGTATAAAGGTCTATTTGTGATGTTGGGAATATATAATACCTGTATAAAGTCTTTAACATAACTCACAAAGCACATGCAGCTTAGGATCCAAAAAATGAAAAAAAATTAAGTATCACAAGCTGTGCAGGAGGAGGAGCCAATGCATACTGCGTTTTCTTCCAGACATACTGAACTATTCCTGCTTTTAAGGATCTTTAAATTACATATAATGACTGTACTACATACATATCACATAATGCAATTCTAGGCAAGCAGTCTTCTTTGTTTTGTTGGGGAGGGGAGAAGAGGAGAACTTGGCTTTTCCTTGTACATTTCTTTGGTAGGGTTAGAAATAAAAGGGAGATTCAAACAACTACATTCTATTACAATATATGTTCAAGTTTTTAGCAGCCTCTCCAGTTTTCACATACAATATGGTAACTGATTTGGAAGGCGACAAATACGTTACAAACATCCCTAGCATCCACATTTAAATCAATTACCTGCAAAAGATGTATTAAATATTCATTCTGAGAATTAACTATATTGGCACTTGAGGGAGTCAACCCTTCTGGACGGTTTACTGTTCTGAATACTATACTGGCACCTTCTGATTGATGTAACAAAGAAATCTCATTTTTAAGCTGTGTAATCTAAAGAAAACAAACAAAGAGAATAGAGTAAGAAGAAACTCCTATTATTCAGCCAAAAATACAAATCTAAAATGTAGCAGTATCCAGTCTCACACTGTTTGAATTATAAATATCTCATAATAAAGTAAATGTTTCTACTTTAAAATTACAATTCCATAAAAAATGGAATCTCAATCATTTGAGTCAAATGGCTGAAAATATTCAAGCATCCAGAGCAAGCTCGCACACCTGGAGGTACATCTCAGTTATGTTAGTTGCTGACGCACTTAATTTGTAGGTTATTTTTCCTTTCTTTTTAACCTGCCAACCTTCATATGAAGACTAAGCTAAACTGCATGGCTCTGATAGCTATTCAGCACATTTATTCTAAATTTACCATTTCCTTCTTTTATAAACCTTCTAAGAGGTTTGGCTGACTACAGACTTTGACAACAATGCTCCAAAAAATACTGTTCTTTAACGCTACAGATAATAGGAACTCATACTGGACATATAGAATCTGCTTCTTATAAAGGACATCACTTTGAAGATAAATTTAATGTTAATCTCAAATCCTTTGGGCTATACAATATAAACATTTGAAAGTATTCACAGTGGAGCTAAAATTATTAGCTGCGATTTCAGTGGACAAAAGGGAAAACATTTTTACATCAATCTATATGTTGAGCCTCTGTTAGTTAGCCTATTAGAGTCTCTTATGTCTGTATCAAGTGTAATATGATTATTACTCATTTTAAGAAAAATGAAACAAAACTCTTTTTGCAACTCATTTTTAGCACAGCCGTCTCCAACACCTCACGTAGTAAACCCAACTCTATAATGGGGCACTGGTATTGGGAATTTTATTATAAGCATGGAATAACATTTGGATTTTAACTCAGAATAAGTACATAGATGTAATCCATAAATACAGTAGCAAGTATTTAGGATTGTATCTCTTGTCAATTATAGCTGCAGGATTTACATATTTTCAAAATGTGTAAGTAAAAATAAAATCTATCAGTTAAATTAAAAAGTGACAGCAATATTTAGGATTTTAAACAATTTTAATACAAAGTATTAAGTGTATTTGTTCTAAATTATCACTGGGAAACAAATTAGAGTATATACCTTTATATTAGCTTTTGCTAACTCATTAGAGAAATGTATTGCCTCTTTTCGAGATCCTTTCAGTTCCTGTCTCAATTCTTCATTTCGCCCTGATAGCTGGTCAACTTGAGCTTTCAAATGCAAATTGGCATCAAAGATTCCCTCTGCATTCTTTGATTCGATTGCCTATCATATTAATTAATTTAGTAAACAGAAAAAGAAAAAAACAAACAAAAAATACAAACACTTTTCCACATTTTCCAATAAATTGGAGCTTTTCAGTGTGCATAAATGGGACTCAAAATTACAGATCCTGTGACAGAAGGAGTACAGGGATTAACAGAGGGAGTACAGGGATTAATACAATTAAACCATCATAAGGGGAAGTGAAAGACAAAAGCAGGCAAAATATAACTCAATCCCATCCTCATGTCAGTTTGGAGAGCTGGCTGGCTGTGCTGAGGGGAAAACCTACAACCACGTATGGGGGAAAAGGAGACAACTGCCCCAGGTCCCAGCATATTCAAAAGGGCCCAGGGTTCCCAGTCGCTGCTGCAGCTCCCACAGCCCTGGGCCTTTTAAAGGCTCTGAGAACTGCCTCAAGAGATGGGGACAATGCCAAACAATGCTGAAGATTGGGGGAAGGAGCACTGCATTCCAATAGGCACACAGGGAAACTGTCCTTGCCCCTTCTGCCCGAGACCTCGCCCCTCCCACCTTCTGGGATTGTGGAGCCGCCCCCCTCACTTTACCCAGGAATCTGGCAAAGCTGTTGGTTCCCCTGCCTACAACCCAAAATGAGCACCACAAGGTAAACCCCAATAAAACTGGGGAACACTTGTATGTAATCTGCTTGTTACCCATGACTATGAACTCTGCACACATCTAGCTGTGTCAGTGATTAAGAAAACTAGATCTAACAGTATAAATATTTTCAGCATGAACATCATGTCTCAAGCTAATATTTCAGTGTTCTGATTCTCTACTATAACTCAACATAGATTAATTTTTAAAAGTCATATGTTTTAATACAGTGTTATAATCTGCTTTTATGTAAAACACCACATCCATTTTTAAAGTTCTCAGCAACTCTTTAAAGACTGACAATTCAATCAACATGAATTTTACTCTGATGTGTCAATTTCATTTGTGTTTTTAAGATTTTAGGGGGTATTTTCAATACACAACAGCTAACATTCAACAATGAAGAGTCAAAACAAAGAGAACTCTATAAATAACTTATAACAAGAAAATTAATTCAAATGAAAGAAGGCTTACATTTACTAATCGCTCCAGACTAGGGATCATTAAGGCTGTTTCTCCTCCTTTCACACTGGGATCCTTCTGCATTTCCTTGACAGCTTGTAATATCTCTTTCATTCCTTGCTCAAGTTGTTTATTTTCATCTGATAATTCTTTTACTACAATAAAATAATGTGTACTTCTAAAATACTTTAAAATACTCTGGAAGAATACAAGTTCATCTTGGTTTCTATTAGTCTGACATAATAAAAATGGCTCATCTTATTCAAGGAAATATACCTCTACCTACAGAGTTCAGATACTTAAGATTACTGTACATAGGGAGGAAATGTGTCATTCTGAATCCTCAGCTGCTTGTTTATTAATGATCTAATCCAGCAAAGCACATAAGCATATGCCTAACTTTAAATAAGTGAGTGATACCACTACCTCCACTGGGACTATTAATGGATTTAAAGTTAGGCATGCACGTAAGTGCTGAGCTAGATTGGATCTAAGGACCTTGTTATTTTAAATTTCATATATTAAAATAAATAAAATTCCGAGAGATAGCCATGTTAATCTGTTTAAGCAAAAACAATGAGGAGGCCTGTGGCACATTAAAAACTAACAAATTTATCTGGGCATAAGCTTTCCTGGGCTTACATAGTGCCACTGATGTAAACCTTAATCAGGAATATATACCACACTATAGAAACTTTTTAAAAAAGATATATGAAAGATTAAAGTATTTAGCGAAGTTCTCAAGAAACATGAGATCTTGGTAAATACATTTCATTTATATCATTTTGTAACTTATTGGTATCAACCTTCAAGCTATATTTCTATGTTTATATTTGCTATGTTTTTGGTATTAGGTCAGGGGTGGGCAATAATTTTTGGTGGGGGGGAGGGGTCACACCAAGATTTTGGAAAGTGGTCAAGGGCCACACTTTTCTATGGATGAGGTGCAGGGTCTAGGATGGAGGTTGGATGTAGAAGGGCACATGGGGTAAGGGACAGGGATGCAGGAGACAGTGTAAAGTCTGTGAGGGAGTTTGGGTGGAGGAGGGGGTTGTGACTTGGGTCAGGGAATTGGGATATAAGATTAGGGAGTGAGTATGGGTGTAGGAGAGGATTCTGACCTGGGGGAAGGAGTCTGGGAGGAAATTGTGGGGAAAAGGGGGTGCAGACGGCAGAGCATCTGAGTGGTGACCTGGGGCACGGAAATATGGTGCAGGGTCTGGGATTGGTGCAGGAGAGGTTCTGGGTGGGGGATAAAACCTGGAATAGAGGGGTGTAGAGGGTTTGGATGGTGGCCTGGGGGTGCGGGAGGGACAAGGGTGCCAGTGGAGGCTCTGGCTGGAGGCACTTATCTAAGCATCTCCCGGGCAGCAGCCCTGCAGCACCTCGGAGACAGGCTGGGCTCCCTGCCTGCTGCAGTCCCAGGTCACTTTTAAGTGTAAGCTGCTCCCTCCACGTCACACTCAACTCCAGCAGGGGAAAGAGGCTTCTGCTGTCCCCATCCTCCAAGCCAATTTCTCAGCTCCTGTTGGCTGGTTGTTTCCAGCCAACAGGAGGTGAGAGATTGGTAGGGGTCACTTTCTATTGGCTGGTTGTTAGGAACTGAGGATTGGGCTGAGGATTTTGTGTGTGTGTGTAGACACACACACACACACACACACACACACACACACACACACACACTGCTTTCATGCATTCTAAAAAACACCAAGTAAGATTTGCAAGTATAACAAAATAAAGCAGGCTCATATTAGCACACTAAAAATTATACATAAAGATCTGACAAAATCAGCAGCTATTTAGAAATTTAATCATGGCCTATACTAACAAAAGAATTACATCTTACATTTAGATTGAAATTTGGCTATCGCAGTTCTGTTCCGTTCCAAATCTTTCTCTCTCTCATTTAATTCTTTTGCAAGGTATTCATTCTACCAGGAAAAACAAACAATCTTAAAACTGGATTTTCAAGTCACAAGATTTAGAGTCTTTTAGTGCCAGAATACTTAAAATCCTACAATTGAATAATGACTATTAAATAAGATTAGATGCCTGAAGAAGTGTTATTAAATCATACATATGTGATAGTACAATTCTATTGTTAGAAAAGGACAGGAAAAGAGTGTCATCTGCAAACAACAAAAGCAGTAAAAGAAAAAAATTAAAGCTATAAATAATATTTATGCAATCATTTAAAGTAGCCTCTCTTCATAAATACCCTATGAAACCCTCTCACTACCTGCACTGCCTGGCTCCTGCATCTCTCAAGCTCGAGTTCTGCATTTCTATATAATGTACTCTTGGCCAAAAGATCCCTGGATATCTGCTCATTCTAGAAGAACAATTGATAATTAGCAAATTATTTGATCTCCATTTATGTACATTACCTTTCCAAAAACTTTTCTGTGATATGAGTAAAGAAATAAACTTTTACATTTTAGTAGTAAATTAATTATATTATTTGTTTTACAGGTTTCTTAACCATTACTTTAAAATGACCCGTTGGAGTAAAGCATAAAAGACAATAGCTTAAAAGGCTGATTTTACAGATAAGAGTCCCAATTATCAATTATGGACATAAAAAAGGGTAGTTTGATAAATCTAGAAAATGCCTCTCATAGTTGTGAATAATTTAAGTTAGAAATGGGAAAGAATTCTTTGATTAAATTGTTCATTCCTGCACTACCCTATTTTCTCCAGTGCTTCTTCCGGTCCAATTTTAAATGGCTCGCACAATAGAGACTCCACTATTTCTCTTCGAAGATTATTTCAGCAGATTAATATAGAGTTCCTCAAATTTTTTGTATTGTAGACTTCATGTCATAATAAAGTGAGCCACCTCCCCTTCTAATGGCAATTCAATAAAATATTTCAGAAGTACAGCAACTGTTTACATAAAAAATGTGAAGAAACTATTTAATGTATTTATTTTTCAATGTAACTTTGCATATGAAGAAAAAGAAAAAGAAGCTAGCACAATGCAACTAACCAACTCCTTTATGAATCACTGGAAAGTGCTCCATATAGCACCATTTAGGAACCAGTAATCTAACATATTTTACCACTTGAAATCTTTTCCTAACATTAAGTTTATAGTTTCTTTTGCCACCAAATAAAAAGATAGAAAAGCAACTAAAAGCCAGCTCAGAAATTTCTCATTAGCTAGAGGATGCCTGAAAGAGAAGAGACTTTCATCTCCTTAATAACTTGGTACTTTTCCTTGCCTATCCTCGGGTATGTCTACACTACAAAGTTAATTCGAACTAACAGACGTTAGTTCGAATTAACTTTGATAGGCGCTACACTAGCGCTCCACTAGTTCGAACTTAATTCGAACTAGCGGAGCGCTTAGTTCGAACTAGGTAAACCTTATTCCACGAGGACTAAGCCTAGTTCGAACTTACTAGTTCGACTTAAGGGCTGTGTAGACCTTTAATTTGAACTAGTGGGAGGCTAGCCCTCCCCAGCTTTCCCTGGTGGCCACTCTGGCCAACACCAGGGAAATTCGTCTGCCCCCCTCCCGGCCCCGGACCCCTTAAAGGGGCACGGGCTGGCTACGGTGCCCATGCCAGGTGCAAGCCTGCTAGCACCCAGCCAGCAGACCCTGCACGTGGCACGGCTCAAGCCAGCCACCCGCTGCCACCCAGCCCTCCACCTCTTCCCGGGACCAGGCTGGCGGCTCACGGGAGCCTGCCCAGGACCACAAGAGGCGGGCACCCGCCTGGTCTAGTGCAGACATCGTGGACCTTGTCCACGACCTCCGCACTAGGCACAGGAAAGTGGCCGTCTAGGGCAGGATAGCTGCCAGCCTGGCCACCCAGGAGCAGGTTTGCATGAAAATCAGGGTGGTCCAGTGAGACCCCCGACCCTGAGCCCTGAGGTTAGAATGGCCGTACTGGGTCAGACCAAAGGTCCATCTAGCCCAGTAGCCTGTCTGCCAACAGCGGCCAACCCTAGGTACCCTGGAGGGGATGGACCGAAGACAATGACCAAGCCATTTGTCTTGTGCCATCCATCTCCAGCCTTCCACAAACAGAGGCCAGGGACACCATTCCTACCCCCTGGCTAATACCACTCCAGGGACCCAACCTCCATCACTGTATCTCACTTCTCTGTAAACTCTGTTCTAGTTCTAGCCTTCACAGCCTCCTGCAGCAAGGAGTTCCACAGGTTGACTATTTGCTTTGTGAAGAACAACTTTCTGTTATTAGTTTGAAGCCTGCTACCCATTCCTTTCCTTTGGTGTCCTCTAGTCCTTCTATTATGGGAACTAATGAAGAACTTTTCTTTAAGCACCCTCTCCACCTCACTCCTGCTATTATATACCTCTATCATATCCCCCCTTCGTCTCCTCTTTTCTAAGCAGAAAAGTCCCAGTCTCTGTAGCCTCTCTTCATATAGGACCTGTTCCAAACCCCTGATCATTGTAGTTGCCCTCCCCTCTTGCACCCTCTCTCTTCCCCTCTCCCACCTCCTTTTCCCAGTCTCTCCCAGTTTTGTTCAATAAAGAGAGTTTCTATTTTTGAACACACGTGTTCTTTATTTTGTACATCAGGAAGGGGGCTAGGGAGGTGTAAGTGGAAGGAGGTGAGGGAGGAATGGGGTACGCGCCTCTGATGGGGAGGACTGGGGTGGCTCTGCGGGCTCCTCGGGGTAGAAACTCTCCTGCAGCCCCCCGATTGACCCCTCTCCCCAGATGGCAGCCTGCGGCAGGTGTAGCCGGGCTGATGGCCAAGTGCTGTGATGTGCCGAGTGTGGGCACTCAGAGCACTCCAAGCCAGGACTGCTTTGCAAGCGGGGCACCCCTGAGAACTGTCTGTCCGGGTTAAGGGTCGGGACCCTTTAAGCACAGCCCTCGGCTAGCCTGAGACAGCAGCTCCACGCTCTAAGTCCTACTCTGATGCCCTGCCGGCACTGCTTCTGGCCGTCTTTAACCCCAGTTCAGGTTCCACTCTGTGTGGACATGCTAGTTCGAATTAGGAAAATGCTAACTCGAACTAGTTTTTAAGTCTGGATGCGCAAATTCAAATTAGCTTAGTTCGAATTAACTAATTCGAACTAAGTTAGTTCGAATTAACGCTGTAGTGTAGACAAACCCCACTTTAGTAGCTGAAGCTGCTTCTCCTCTATGCCTTGCATTGGCTAAAGCTGTGGCATCCTCTGACAGAGGACACTGTTCTGATCTTTGGCCAAGCACACAGACTCATAGAAATATAGAAGGGACCTCAAGAGGTCATCAAATCCAGCACTTTGCACTTAGGCAAAACCAAATATGCATAAACTCTCTCTGATAGATATTTGTCCAACATATCCTTAAAAACCTCCCATGATGGGGATTCCACAACTTCATTCAGAAACCTATTCCAGTACGTAACTATCTTTATAGCTAGAGAATTTTTCCTATTATCTAACCTAAATCTACCTTGCTGTATATTAAGAGGATTATTTCTTATCCTACCTTCAGTTCACGTGGAAAACAAGTGAGTACAGTCCTCATTATCAATACACATTACAGGCAGTCCCCGGGTTACGTACAAGATAGGAACTGTAGGTTTGCTGAATCTGGACACCTGGGACACAGCAGCTGGGGCGCTGCCGGGTAGGTCCTCGCAGCGCCGCACCTCGGCGCTGCGGGGACCAACCAGCAGCACCCCAGCTGCTCGACCCCAGGTGTCCCCAAGTCAGCTGCTGCTGAAACTGATCAGCGGCTGATTCCAGGAAGCCCGTGGCAGAGCAACTCTGCCTCGGGCTTCCTGTAGTCAGCCGCTGGTCAGTTTCAGCAGCAGGTGACTTGGGGTTGCCTGGGGCAGAGCAGCTGGGGTGCTGCTGGGCTGGTCCAGTAGCGCCGAGGAGCGGCGCTGCGGGACCAACCGGCAGCGCCCCAGCTGCTCTACCACAGGCGTCCGCGAGAAAAGCCTGGTCTGCTGGTGGGGGGGGTGGCGCACTAGCTGCACCCCCCCCCTCCAGCAGACCAGGGAGACGCGGGCGGCGGGACCAAGACGCGCCGCGGTCCCGCCGCCCGGGTCCTCCGCAGCTTTGCTCCGTGTCTCCCTGGTCTGCTGGGGGCCCCCTCCCCAGAAGACCAAGGAGACGCGGAGCAGCTTTTCTCGCCCAGGACGACGCGGGCGGTGGGACCGCGGAGCGTATGGGCGGTTCCGCCACCCGCGTCCTCCGGGGTGAGAAAAGCCCTGTTCCTAAGTACGGATCCAACATATGTCGGATCCGCGTAACCCGGGGACTGACTGTACATATTTAGTTTTCTTTTTTTAAGAATAAGCATGCCCAGTTTTTTAACTTTTCCTCATAGATCAGGTTTTCTAAACTTTGTATCATTTTTGTTGCTATCCTCTGGGCTCTCTCCAATTTGTTCACATCTTTCCACCAAAGAAGGAAATTAGGTTAGTTTTTGTTCTTAACAAATTTATACTGGCAATTCCTTACAAGGCTATTATCCTCCATGTATTGTTGCTGTAATTGTGTTAATCCCAGGATAGCAGAGACAAGATGAGTGAGGAATATCTTTTAACGGACCCACTTTTGTTGGTAAGAGATACAAGCTTTTGATTTACACAAAGCTTGTCTTCAAATCTGGGAAAGATACTCAAAACATCAAACTTGTGCAGCACTCTTAAAAGACAAGCATGAGAGCTCAAATTCATAACTTTTCTTGACACTAACAATCATGGTTTTAATAAAGACACTGAATTTATGGCTTATTACAATATTCTGTAACCCACTAACACACCACAACTTTTAGTCCTGTGTAGGTATGTTACATTTCATTTAATCAACTAATTAACTAGTCCCGTCCCCAGGAGCTTACCCCGCTGCGGCTCTGCCTTTTAAATGGATTAAGAGCTTGTTGGCCTGTTGGCTCTTAATCCATTTAAAAGGCTGAAGTGCAGCAAGAGAGACCCAGAACAAGCCAGAACAGCTGATTCCGGGCTTGCGTCAGGTCCCCCCACACACTGTGCACCAGCTTTAAATGTAAAAAGGCTGTAGCGCAGCAGGGACCTGGTGCAAGCCAGGAATCAGTTGTCCAATCAGCTCTAAACACCTTTAAAAGACTGAAGCGCAGCGGGGGGAACCCAGCGTGGGCCAGGCTAGCTGATTCCTAGCTCGTGCAGGGTTCCTCCCGCTGCGGCAGGCTCTTAATACAATTAAAAAGCAGAGGCACAGCATCTGGGACTGAACGTGAGCCGGGAATCAGCTGATTCCCAGCTTGCGTCTGGTCCCCATTACCCCGTGTTCTCTGCACCCTGCAGAGATGGTGCGGGGGGAAACCGGCTTTTAAGACGGCTCCCCTCCAGCACGAGCTCCTGCTCGCACCCCCTTGCTGCCTCTCATAGAAGCTGATGGTGGGAGGAAGTAAGCAACTAGTCGAGGGACTGGTCGACTACATGATAAGCTTTTGCTTATCAGATAGTCAACTAGTCGCTTACATCTCTAGTCCTGTAACTACAGGGGAGTCAACTGGCCACTTCACCTTGAACAATTCCATAGTTTAGCATAAGTAAATAGTGCATATTCTATCTGTTCAATTTTGTATTTAGCTGGGACACTGTTAGTACCTTTCCCAAACCTAAAAAAAACCTCTGTGTAGCTCAAAAGGTTGTCTCTCATTAACAGGAGCTGGTCCAATAAAAGATGTTACCTCATACACCTTGCCTATCTATTATTCTCTAGGTGCTTATAAATTGATTGTTTTAATAATTTGTTCTAGTATCTTTCCAGGTATTTAAGTTAGGCTGACTGGTTTATAATTCCCCAGGTCCTCTTTCATTTCCATATTTAAAGATGAGCACTATGTTAGCCCTTCTCCAGGCCCCTGAGACCTCACCATACCTCCATGATTCTGAAAGGTAACTGCTAATGGTTCTAAGGGCACGTCAGCTAATTCCGCAAATACCCAAGCATTAAATTCATTAGACCCTAATAACTTGAATAAAACTAACTTATCTAGTCTTTAACCTGTTCTTTCCCTATTTCGACTTGTGTTCCTTTCACCATGTTGTTAACATTAATTGTGATGAGTATCTGGTCACTATTAACATATTTAAGTGAAGACTAAAGCAAAAATAAACATTAAATACCTCACGCTTCCTGATATAAGTTATTACCTCTCCTTCCCTGCTAAGTAGAGAACCTACACTTTATCTTTCTTTCACTCCTTACATATTTGAAGAACCTCTTCTTATGGCCTTTTATGCCCCTTGCTAGGTTTAACACATTCTGTGCTTTAGCCTTTCTGATTTTGTTCCTCTGTGCTTGTGCTACGCTTTTGTACTCCTCAACAATTCATTAATGTTTCCACTAATATCAGAGAGAGCAGATCCGTCTCAGCCTCCACCTCATCCAGATAAGCTCTGAAAATTACAAAACTTTATTACATGATGCAACAGGCACCAGCTTCCTATAGGCCCCAGAGGTGCTCAAACTCCTGCCACTCCTTAGACCTTTCTTCTTTCCCCAAAACCTCTACCCTCATTCTGCTTCTTCCCACTCTGCCTCAGGTCCCATCCCACCCCACCCATCCCTTCTCCCAAGCCCCCAACTCCAACCTACCTCTTCTCATCCCCGCTAGCTATCCCTACCCAGTTCTGCCCCTCCCCTATAGCATATCCCATCCCTGCTCCTCCCCTTTCCTTCCAACAGCTCCTGCACACTGTGAAACAGCTGATCATGATGGGCATGAGGAGCTGGGAGGGAGGAGAAGTTGATGGGTGGAGCTGCAGGCAGACGAGAGGTGCTGAGAGGGTAGGCGGAGAGCACCCACTAATTTTTTTCTGCGAGTGCTCCAATCCTATGCCTCGTGCTACAGTATCCTTTTGTTTTACTGAAACTAAAACGTAAGAATGGAGAGAACACTATAGTCATAAGGGAATCTGAAAGGTAAGACTAGAAGGTGAGAAGTTAAACAAGGGTTTGGTGTAGGTTTTTTGAGGGGAGGAGTGGAAATGGCTAGACCTAAAATCATTCTAATCTTGTTTTCCATTAAAAAAAACCTTTTTTATACTTTTGCTGCATACATATTGGCTATGAAGCAGTCGTGGTTCTGGAGACTTTATATTTAAAGAACTTTCTATGTTTTATTGCCAATACCACAAATGTGCAGGAATAGAACTGTCTTATGTACTTTAATCAATCAAGTTGAAACACATAAAATAAAAAAATGTACACTGTTTATTATCTGTTACTGAATATATTTTCTGAGTAATTGCAAAGGGTAAGCTTATAGATATCATGGAGAAGCCTCACCTGTGATCTAAGGAAAAATAATTCACTCCTCAACTGCTTTATGAGATTTTCAACTGGATCTACCTGACATAAATATTTTGATAGTCCATCTTCAAATCCACTTTCCAAAATTTCTGCCTGCAATGATTCTGGAAAGTCTCTCTGTTCTTTGCTGACATCTTGGAAATCAGTTAAGAAATCAGAATACTTTATCTGAGAATAGTCCTGTTCATGTTTTAGCTTTACTACTTGTGATTCATATGGTGCTACTGGCTTCTCATGGATAGACTGACAAAAAATAGCAGATTTTTGTCTGAGAGACAACCCTCCTTGGAAATCTTGAGAAAATGTTTGGTCTGAACCAGAGCATATTTCTGTTTGTTTCTGAAAAGATGCTTTTTTTACATAATTTTGGCTTCTCTGTTGTTTTATCGGCTGACTTTTGGAATCCTTTTTCATTATTTGGGCAGCAGAAAATGAACATGGATACGGATAGTCTGATTTTACGCCTTTCGATAGCTGCCTATTAGTTACATAATCTGTTGTCCCTAGCGTGTCTGTAGATTGTAATCCTGATGATCTATAAAGCTCTTTTATGGTAAAAGTTTCTGAACTATGGCCATCATCTTTTGGCTGCATCTGTGCCACATGTCTAGAATCTAATTGGACAAAAATATCTCCACTTGTTTCTGACTGATTTAGATTACGAAGTATACTAGAAATTCTTCTTGATAGATTTCCCAAATCCATGGTGTTTTCAGATATATCCTTTTCAGATTTTAACACACTAAATGATGCTCCTCTAACTGAAAGTATGTTTTTCCTTTCCATGTTATATGAACTGTTATCCTGTTTTCATAGAAAAGTAAACAATGTTTATTATTGTTACATCAGAATGTACAGACAATTCATTTAGGATTATTTCTTTAGACAGGTATATCAATAATTAATAGCCATACAGAATTCTCAGAACTATATACTTAGATATTAACATAGTTCCTATTTTGAGGCCCAACTCATTCAGAAAAAATAATACACATTCATATACCATGACCATACCTTTGCTTTAACTTCATCAAAATTAACTGTGCTCATGAAATCTGATTTTCCTTTTTTTGTCTTCAGATCTTCTGTAAAGCTATCAATCATCTGCAAGTCATCTGCATCCAATCCTAATTACCAATACATTTATGAATAACAAATTATTATGGATGAATTTATCAATCCCCTAACAACAAAATGAAATGTTCCAAACAGCGGACTAGATATCTGATCCCTGTTCTGTGATGCAAAGGAGTTGTAAAGTTGCTTTTAGTAGGCACCTGATGATTTCCACAGGGTAGATGAACTTCTGGCTGGTGCAAAATTGACATAGTAAGCTCTTTGCAATGTCTCTGTTAATGAGCATTTGCCTAAAGAGAGAGGGAGGATGCAGAAAGGCCATTTTGCACTCTGACTACACTTCAAATACCTTTATAGGCCAGCAAAATTAGAACACACATAAGGCTGGAGCATGAGTGAAACATAAAGCCACTCCATCCCTTTTCTCCCAATATACCAACTAGACCTCTGGTGCAGCTGAAGATCTGGGTCACTATCTATACTCAGCTTCTTAATATTTACATACCTTAGCAAATGTAGCACACTGAAAAGTTATGCTGAATAAACCCACACAGAACCATTTACCGTGGCTGGCCTGAAATCAGTCAAAATCAAAATAAGCTGCCATGATTCTAACATACCTAACATTGCCGCTCTTTTTCCTTTCTCCTGAGCCATTTTACGAATCTGTTGTTTCAGTGCAATTCTTTCTTCTTCCAATCTTTCAATCTGCATAATAAAATGTTAATATTTATTTCTGTTCAGTTTCATTTTACAAAATATGCATAAACACAATTTATCACTTGCCTCTTTTAAAAGGATCTGGTTTTCAGCTCTGTACTGCTGCTGTTTTAGTGCCTTGCTGTTTTTAAATTCAGTTAAATCTATCATTGTCTTTGGATCAAGACCTGAAACATAATGCAGGTGGTATTTATTAGTTAGAAGGAATAATGTACATTTGAAAAGCATTAATATATAACCTATCTAAATAAGAATACTTTGATAAATATTCAAGCAGGATAACAAATAGTTATTCTGAAAACTAATAGGAATACTTGTTTTCTTCATATATAACAGCTCTTCCATGCTTAACATAATCTGGAAAGGGACAGTATTAGTTGACTGACCCATAGCTAAAGGATACATAAACTTAACTCCAGGTAGCAATTTATCTTTAACTATAGAATAATTTAAACAGATTAACTCATGTTTTTTCTTTCTGTATTTTTCAATCAATACTACGAAAGATAATACTAGAATATTATCTTTACAAATTTCGTAGTGTTTGAATGTACTATGATGGGTGAGTCATTTTGGAATCAGGCAAAGTTAGGTACCGTCATGGAAATAAAAATGATTGTAGCTCTGTCAAAAGCAGCTTAATGGCCACATTTGTTCATGAACGATCCTGCAGCTAATAATTTCTTATAAATAAATAAATAAATAAATAAATAAATACATTCATCACTTCATTTTTAGTAGACAAATAAAATAACTTACACACACTGAATTACGATAAGGTAAGATACCTGCATTAATATAATGTTATTTGAACTCTATGGCACAGTCACATCAATCACATACCTAAGCGCTCCCTGAGCTCTTCATTTTCATCAAGAAAATCATTAATTTTAAGTTCAAGTTTGTTTACTTCCTTAATCAATCCTTCAATCTCATGATCTCTTATTTTAATCTGCTTTTTTAAATCCTTTATTTCAGCAATAGCATCTTCCAAACCATATATTCCCTGAAATAGAACCAAAATAAAAGGAAAGACAACAAGAAAAAGATTATGAGTAAAGGGAGGGATTTTTTTGAAAGAACATTATAGAATTAAATTGAAATAATCCACTCACTTGAAGGTGCCAAACCACTGTCTACTGAATTGCAAATATAATCATTTTTCTGATCATGGAAATAGCACTTAGGAATTAAAATGGAAGTCTTAAATTTACAATACTTTCTGCCTCTTTCCTTTTTAATTTTTTTGATAAAATCTAGTATATAACAACAAGGCTGTGTCTACACTGGGCCACTTATTCCGGAAAAGCAGCCGCTTTTCCGGAATAAGCTGCGAGCTGTCTACACTGGCCCCTTGAATTTCCGGAAAAGCAGTGACGATTTACTGTAAGAAATCAGCTGCTTTTCCGGAAAAACTATGCTGCTCCCGCTCGGGCAAAAGTCCTTTTTCCGGAAAACTGTTCCGGAAAAGGGCCAGTGTAGACAGCATTGTAGTCTTTTCCGCAAAAAAGCCCCGATCGCGAAAATGACGATCGGGGCTTTTTTCCAGAAAAGCGCGTCTACATTGGCCACAGACACTTTTCCGGAAAAAGGGCTTTTCCGGAAAAGCATCCTGCCAATGTAGATGCTCTTTTTCCGGAAATACTTATAACGGAAAACTGTTCCGTTTTAAGCATTTCCAGAAAAAGGTGCCAGTGTAGACACAGCCCAAGTGTTTGTAACTAGTATCACTATGACAATGAATGTAATTTCGCTGAATTCCAGCTTACCTTTGTCAGAGAGCACACATACGGATTTTACAATAATGTCTCAAGGTCTTGAGATTTTCTTTTGGAAATTTGAAGTTCCCTATATATTTTTATTTTATCATTTAAAATATAAGGGTTCTTTAACTGAAAAATGCTTGCTTAAGCCATATTACTATTCCAAGCAGTGTTTGCAGTGAAAAGCTAAGTGAGTGTAAAGCAAAGGTATTTTTTACTCAAAGTGCATGTTAGCCATACATGTTCAATGTTCCATAATACACTATTCAGAACATTGAGTTACTTGAAAAAATCCTCTATCTTTGAGAAATGTACATGCCACTCTGTTGAATCTAGGAAGCAAAGTCTAAGTTGGAAGCAGCGAAGTAGCACACATTTTTAAAAAGTATTTTTGCATGAATATTCTGTTACTCTAAAAAATGTTATCATAGAAAGGTCCTCTTTTCATTTTGAAAACATGGTCAACACAAACCTTTTGATGCACTATCAAACAGAATTGTTGTACAATCACCATTTCCCCATGTAAAAAAAAATCCAAAACTTAAAGTTTATCACTGATAATCAAACATCTGACAATGTGACATTTACTATTTAACAAACAACTAAATTCAATGCAATGGAAAGGAACTGCATCTTTTTCTTTACCCTGAGATGTACAAGTGTAGACAAGTGTAGATGTACAAGTGTAGAAACATTAAAGTCCCTGATCCTGCAATGAGTGCTATGCACACATGTCTGCAAAGAATCAGGGCCTAAATATGCAGAATATTTTAGGAATGTAAACATTGACAATATAGTTAGAATCAGGAAAGTGACCATCTAAAAATGGCATCTTTCCATTCACCTAACTTCTCTGACAAAATGTTTTTACTTGGTGCTTCCAGTGATTTTCAGAAGTCCTTTTCCCACTGTTTGCAAGAGGGAATTCTGCTATTAGCTTACATGTTGACCCTTCAAAAGCTTCTCATCTTGGCTATCCAACTTCTGTCATCTCAAGACAACAACTATGGATGCTCAAACAAGCTTCATATGCCTTTCCCAATTTGGCTAATTCAAGACTGAATGGCAGTTGATTCAGGTGGGTCTAGTAAATCAATCTAAGGTAGGTCAACTCCGGCTATAGTATTCAAATAGCTGGAGTTGCGTACCTTAAGTCAACTTTCTGTTGTAGTGTAGATGTAAGCCTCAAATTCACTCATCTATCCTCTACAACAAGATCAAAATGAGAGAAAAAAACCAATGTGGGACGCTGTTCATTTGATATTTGTTTTTGTTTTGTTTTTCAGGTAGGACAAACTAAATGGAAAAATTGCAAACATTGTTAAACATAAAGTCAAAAACTGCTCTTTTCATTTTATCAAATTATCTGTGTACCATTTCATAGTCTCTCATTCGCTTCAGAGTCTCAATGAGTTCTTTGTCCTTTTCCCTAGCATCAGACTCTGCTAATTCTGCTACTCTCTCAGCCTCTTTAGTTCTCTGTTCCAGCACTTGTAGTTTTTCCTGTATTTCTCCAATACGATTTTGCTGAGCAAGAGATGACAAGCCTAGAAAGTAAAGCAAATTTTCCTGTTACATTTTGAATGATTAAGAACATTAAGCCATTTCCGATATGAAGTAACTGAGTGCTTCCACTTTGCTAGGACTCAAATCTAGAAAAGCTGCAACAAGCAAATTATTATTTTGTATTTGATTTTTGGTTTGCAAAAATATTTTAATTTCATTTTGAAATAAACAGTTTTACAGAAGTTTATATTATGGCCTTTTATTTTTATAAGCAATATTTTAGGTAACTTACATGAAATCCATTCATATAACGGACAATAGCATTCCATGTGAGTTCAATATTTAAAACTCTTTGTTTTACAGGATCAAGACTTAAAATATAAAGGGCCTGATTCTACAAAAGCTTAATTATATATTTAATTTTATGCACTCTAATTATGCATTGAAGCCAATGGGAGTGCTCACCATTAATGAAGTTAAGCAAGGGCTTGACTGCATGGTAAACATATTCAAGTTATATTAGTGTACAGGCTGCACCTCTGAAAATTGACACTCTTTGGCCCGGCAACATCCATGGTCTGGCAGGACCATGAATGCTCTTGGACCAGAGAGCCCAGGAGCCTAATGGCAGGAAGGTCAGCAGACTGACCAGGACCAGATGAGCCCCAAACTAGTGCTGGGTCCAGGGCCTGGAGAACCCTGGCAGCTCGTGGCAGAGTGGAGCTGAAGGCTAAAGACCTCTACGTGCTTACGGCAGCATGGGACCAGGAACCATAGACTCCAGGCAGCCTGCGGCAGTGTAGCACCGGGGACCAGAGAAGCCCAGCCACCCATGGCACTGTATGGCTGAAGAAATATGGGCGCACACCATAGCGCGTACCAGGGCTGGAGAACCCCTGCCATCCTTGGCAGCCCGGGGTTGGGCCGGCAGCTGCAAAGTGGGCAGCCCGGGTGGGGATAGGGTAGAGGGGGCCAGAGGCAGGGAGCCAACTCTCTTGGGACCGTGGTAGAAGACACTTCCCTGGGTCAAGCAAATTCTGTTGTTCAGAACTGCTCTGATCCCGACAGTGCCAAACCAAGGAGGTCCAACCTGTAGTTAAACTATTACATTTACACTGGTATAAATACCTCACATAGACACATTTATTCCAAAAAAATAGGTGTTTTTACCCCAACTTATCTTAAACTACTTCCAAAGTGATATAAATAAAAAAGAGTCATCTTATACAAGAGTAACTGTGTCCTCAAGGAGTGTTATACTGGCATATTTTTAGCTTTTCAAATTCACACCTTATATTTTTATAACTTATCTATGAAGATAAGACCTAAATCTAAGCAGAATCAGAACTAAGTTTTCTTTGCTCCTAGAGGTTGAATCAATATTCACATACTGCAGTTGGTATTTTACTTTAACTTACTCTTTTTAAAGTAATTTTTACAGAGTCTCAGTGAAATGATTTACTTTTATACTTGGTATATAGGCAGTGTATTACAGTTTGAACATATAATTATACAACAGAAGATGTAACTGCATATTTTTGAGTAAACTATATATGTCTACAGAACTTGAAGAAATGTGACAAGTATTTATAAATAACAGACTTTAATACTAGGTACTTCAAAAATTAAAAATAATGCATTTGATCAAACCTACACACTGAAAATTACTCTCCAATGTTTGTAAAATGGAAACAGTGAATCAGTAAAGCCTGGTCTACACTAAACCAGGCAGGCTGGTTTAAAGGATGCAATTCCAGCTACGCAAAATGCATAGCTGGAGTTGGCTTACCTTAAGCCAAGCCATGGTGGAGTCCACACAGCGGGAGGCTGACAGGAGCACACGCTCTTGTCGGCTTCCCTTACTTCTCACAGAATGAGGAGGACCAGACATCGGCAGGGGCGGCCCTCAGCGTTTGAGTTAGCGGACTACATTAGACCCAAAAAATCGACCATTAGAAGATCAACCTCCAGAGGGTTAATCCTCTTGCTACCGTAGACATCCCTAAGGGTATGTCTACACTAGCTCATTAATTTAAGCTAGGTAGGCAAATAAGGCGACCGGAGTTGCAAATTAAGCCCGCGATTTAAATATCCCAGGCTTTATTTACATGTTCCCGTCCGGTCGCCATTTTGAAATTTCACTAGCCCGAACTCACTGCCACGTGGCTACACGCGGCAGTGAAACGTTAATTCGAACTAAGTCCTTAGTTAGTCGTGAAATGAGGAGTAACAGTTAATTCGAACTAAAGACTGGGCGGGAACATGCAAATAAAGCCCGGGATATTGAAATCGTGGGCTTAAGTTGCAACTCCAGTCGCCTCGAATTAACGAGCTAGTGCAGACATACTCTAAGGGAATAAATCTCATTCCTATTATTTCAAAATACAGAAAACAATGTCAAGTTTAAAAAAATGCACATTATCAGTTGCCAACATATCTTTAAATAAAAATACCAACTTACCTTTATCTTTTTGGAGTTCGTTTTTTAAATCATCAATAATCAATGCATTTTTTTCCATTTCTTTCGTATACTGTTCAACTTGCTCAGTGAGCAACCTGATCTGACTGTCTCGTTCTTGCACCCCCTGCAAAAATGCAATTATGTTAAAAGCGTAGCTAACATTTAATAAATTACTAACAGAGTATCTTACTACTGTGAACAGAAAGAAAATGAAAAGATGTACAACAGCTAATACAAGAAAGTCTGAAAAAAAACCAAAGAAACAGCAATACTTACAACATAAAGTTCAGATATTATCTAGAAGTTGGATATATAAGGGCAAAGCAGTAAAAATAAAAGAAAAATAGTCACAAGTAAAATATACAATTAATACAAGCTTGTTAAAATAGTACCTTATATATTTCAAAACAGCTCAATAAATATATAATCAACTTCAGTGGAACAAAATGCAGCAAAGCTAAGCACATGCATGCTGGCAAGAATGGGTCTTTTCTTGCAAATTCCTCATAAGCTTCTATTGCAGGAGACTGACAGAGACAGGATTCTGGACTAAATGGACCACTGGCCTATACAGTAATTCTTGTGTTCCTGGCTGCACATATCTTTCAGAGGAGTAGTGACTTTTGGTGGAATCTCCAGCTGAAGAGCCAACACAGCCCTTGCATGCAGGAGTTGGAGATCCTGAGAGCTGGACTTGTGGTCTGTGTCCAAAAAAGCCGTAGGGAATCATCTGCACAGAGAAGCCTAAAAATCCCTGTGTCCCATGAACAGCAGCTTATGGAAGTGCACTAGGAAGTGACCCAGGGAGGATGACTGAGTAGTATGTTCCACCTGAGAGAGGTCGATGTGTTGCAGTGGGATTCCTCCACTGACCACTCCACCACTGTGAGGGCCCTGGTTCAGGGCCTGGTGAAGTTGGGTAGGCCTGAGTCTCACTACCTGACCTACTGCCCCCTCCAAAAAAGTGAGTCTCCCCAATACTAGCCAGAGGACCACTCTGCCCTGCATCCTAGGGGGCTGTTATATTGACTCTGGCCGTTCGGCCACACTGCCCTGACTCACAGGCCACCACAATGTCTCTGGCCTCTGATCAGTACTGCACCACCATATAGATTGTCAGGGAGACTGAAAATGCAGTGATGATCACAACCCTGCTACCTTCCAAAGGATGAAGAGTTGCGCATATCATGCAACACACATAATTTTGGGACTAGAATGAGGGACACTTGAAAGGAGATAAGACTCTGCAATGGAAACTGCCTCTCAACTACCCTATGACAAACTTTGACACGTGGACTTTACTAAGGATATAAAATCCCGTTTAATTAGTCTAACCAGTAAACTGCTTGAACGGGAAGAGACCAGAGGCTGGCTAGACTGGAGTACCCCCGCCCGTGGCACTGCGCATAGTTGGGCAGGAGGCTGTTCCAGTGCAGCCAGGCCACCGGTTAACCGATAACCAGTGAGCTTGGCCTGATAAGGGTGATGTTAACCTGTTAACAATTAACATTCCTAGCCTGCACAAGCAGTTATTCAAAAATGGTTATGACACATCCACATTTGCATAGACAGTACCTGCTGGAGGGCCATAACATTGTTTTTATCTGCATCAAGTTGGGCCATTTTCAGTTTCTCTTTCAAGTTAAACAACATCTGCTGATACTCTACGATTTCATCATCTTTAGAAGCCAAGATTCTCTGAAAGGAACATAAGCAACATAATAAGAAGATGCCTCAAATAATTCCTGATAACAAGCAATCAGAAATACTATAAAGTACCTTCCATTCTTCAACTTTTGCATTTACTGCTGCCATGAGGGGATCATCTTCTTCATTTTTTGCTCTAAGTTGATCCGTTAGTTCCTGTATCTGTAAATTGATACTCTGATTACTTTCATAAAAATGTATACATTATGATACACATACACTACATTAATTTTATACCAGTAATACAAACTTCGGCTGTAGTTAGAAGGTATGATAACATTTTATTTGAAGCCTTATTTCTATGATTTATAATCAAGTTCTTAACATTTATGTTGGATTTCCAGTTGTTAAAACAGTTTTTTTCTTATTTGAAATTAGATACAATAAGCAGAATTTTTTCTTTGCTAGAAAGAAAGATGCATTTTTAAAACATTTTTAAGGCAAATTGTCACTCTGCAGCACTGTCCAGAAAATTACATATCCTTCAATAATGGAAAAGCCATTTATTACCTGAAATTGATACTGTTCCTTTTCCTTTCTTAATTGATCCATAACAACATCAGACTGCTGCACAATAAGTTTCATTTTGTTATACTCATCAGTCATCTTTTCCATTTCCTGCACTGATTCTTCCAAGTTCTTTCTCATTTCCTGGTTTTGAGCTTCTAATTTCTCATTAGTTTCAGTCAAACTCTAAAAAGTTAAAGAAAAAGTTACTTTTAATAATACATGGTTTGGTGCTTTAAATCTTATATCGGTATATAACCGTTGTACTAAATGTCGGGGTCCAGAAGTTTTAGGGAATTAGTAATGGGATACAGTTTTTCACTGCTACATGACCTCTTCAAATCCAACCCATTCTATTAGACACCGAAAGGTTATGCTACATGACAATAAATTGATATTATCATTGTACAAAACTGATTAAGCATTCATAAACTTTACCTGAATTTCATCTAGATATTGGACAAGCTCAAAGTTCTTTTTGGATAACTGAGATCTGTACTCAGACTCATCCCCTCTGCGTGACATATGCATTTCCTTTTGTGAATCTATTTGTCTCTGGTAGTCAATTACATCTTGACGAAGTTGTTCATTCTGCACACAAAGAAACCGCAAAATAAAGAATTAGTAAAAATTTGAGCTTGAAAATGCTATTTTTCTAGAAAGCTACTACATACACGTAAAACAGTAAAAGCTCAAATTCCTACAGAATACTTTTAAACACCTTTGATCCTCACCTTCTTCTTTATTCGTTTTTTCTCCAAATTAAAAAGGATAGAACAAAGTAAGAAGAAAGGAGATGAAAAGCAACATAGAATTAGAAAGAATACATTTAAAAAATAAGATATAAGCATAAAGATAAATAAAAATGCATAGCTTTACATACACTAAAGGAAAATTGAACCCTATATTATAAATTAAAAGACTAACAAGTACATTGTTTCTAAACTTAAATGGGTGAAACTCAACAGTTTTGACTAGGAACAGAAAAACTAGTTTTGAAAATCTCAAACCCACTGAACATTGATGATCTGGAAATTTCTCAGCAGACAGAAAAAAATGTCAGAAACTAAAAAAGTTTGTAAGTTTCTTTTGAGCATTCTTTAAAACTTACTCTAAAAGGCACCAGAGAGGATATTCACACAGCCAGTCAACAGGAATATAGGCTACAATCAGTGACATTATAAAGGAGCCATGCACCAATGATAGTGTTGGAAGAAGTGAAGCTTGGTAGCTGTGGCCTGAAAAAGGATCTAACTGAAGGACAGGTGTCAGAAAAAAAAGAAAAGTTGCCAAAAGGAAGGAAAGAGAAGTATACAGTTGCCTAAAATACCACATCAGTATCTCTGAGTAATGCACCCTGACAGATCAGCCTAGCAATTGTTTTACTTCATTTTGGTATCTAAAGTAATGAAATATGTTTAAATGACACATGATTTTATATTATGACACTACAAAAATATTTTTATTACAGTAAAGCTCAGAGGCTCAGTGAAAATAATGGCCCCATTGTATTATTGGGCTTTGCAAATTAAAAGGCAGATGTAATTCCTACCCACAAAGAGCCAAGTTTCACCAAACATATACTTCTTTTAAAGATGATTCTTAAAATTTGGTACTTAGAACTTAAAACTTCACATTCTCTAGTTCTAGTACCTGGGAAATGTGCCAAAATAAAAGCAGACTGTCATGCCAAAAATTAAAGAGAAACATATATGAAGTAAAATTAAGTCAACCATTAACTCGACAGGTATTGTATTAATAGCACTTTTCTACTAACCTCTCTTTTTAACTTGGTGTTTTCATTTTCTGCATCCTCATTTCGAAGAGTAAGCTAGAATGACAGGAATAATATCTTCTATATATTTTAAATAGTTAAACTGTCACATGATTATGAAATGTCAAGGCCAAATGGTACACTTGGATACATGTTGGAGAAGTCAATGAGAGGTACCTCATTTGGCCTTTAGTTTAGAATTCCTCAGGCGAGTAAGTGGTATTGATACAAACCACTCATCTACCTACATAAGGACTAAAGGTCATTAATTTTATTCTCTGCAATTAAATACAGTGTTAGAGCACTGTGAATACCTTAACCATCACATCACCTACCTCGCAGGGCTGCTATTACTATCCCCATTTTACATATGAAGAAAAAGCCACACCGATTTCACAGAGTTAATCAGTGGCAAAGCTAGCATTAGAATTTATTTCTCAAATCTCACACCACAATAGGATGTTACCCTATTTCATGCTGACTCTATATTTTTACCTTAAAACTTTGAAAGGAGTATGACAATCAGAAAATCAAGTCACAATGCCTATGATTCTTCTTCAGTTCATTTGTCACTATTACAAAAAATAAAACTTAATACACAAACAAACACAAATTGTGTGCCATATCATCAACACGTTTCATTTTACAGACCATTTTTAGAATGCTTTTTTAGTATAGTATGCATTAGAATCTTATGATTGTTTTCAGGATGGTGGATTGAGAAATTTCTTACCTGATCATGTTCTCTTTATTAGTAGCTCCTCCCCAAATTCATTACTTATGGGCTAATGCCCTCCACCTGTGGTATTCACAGGTGGCCCACTGCTGTTGCAGGAAGTTTGATGGCTAAGCTTCACCATTCAACTCAGGCCATCAGAAAAGTTTTGCACCACCATAAAAACATACCAGCAAACAAATATTAGTATCAAGGCACCTATACCCTTGAGTTCTGTCTTGGTCAAGTCCTTGATATAATTTGTGACATAAGAACATAAGAACCGCCATACTGGGTCAGACCAAAGGTCTATCTAACCTAGCATCATATCTTCCAACGGTGGCCAATGCCAGATGCCCCAGAGGGAGTGAACAGAAACAGCTAATCATCAAGTGATCCCTCCCCTGTCATCCATTTCCAGCCCCTGACAAACATAGACTAGGGACACCATTCCTACCCATCCTCATAGACTCATAGACTTTAAGGTCAGAAGGGACCATTATGATCATCTAGTCTGACCCCCTGCACAGTACAGGCCACAGAATCTCACCCACCCCTCTTAGAATAATCCTCTCACCTATGTCTCAGATATTGAAGCCTTCAAATACTTTGAAGGCCCCAAGATGCAGAGAATCCTCCAGCTGTGATCTGTACCCCATGCTACAGAGGAAAGCGAAAAACCTCCAGGGTCTCTGCCAATCTACCCTGGAGGAAAATTCCTTCCCGATCCCAAATATGGCGATCAGCTAAACCCTGAGCATGTGGGCAAGACTCACCAGCCAGACACCCAGAAAGTGTCCTGGCTAATAACCATTGATGGACCTAACCTCTGTGAATTTATCTATTCCTTTTGTGAACCCTGTGAAAGTCCTGGTCTTCACAAGCAATGGGTTTTATCTTTGTCATCAAAAGGAAGTCATGTTACATGTTTAGATCAGGGGTGGACAATAAGTCAAAGGCGGTTTACCAGGGATAGCCCATGGTAGGCCACCAGTGTTTTCTTTACCTTGCCATCCACAAATACAGCTGCTTGCAGCTCTTATTGGCCATGGATCTCCATTCCCGGCCAATGGCAACTGCAGGAAGTGGTATCCACATTCACACTTCTAAGAGAGAAGCCATTTCTTGTCACTGAACATTTTTTTCAGCTCGTTTCTCTTTTTAGAGGAAAAACTCCACCATCTCTTCATGAAATATAAAACCACACTTGTCCCCTAAAAACAATGCATGTCTCCTAGAAAGCTATAAGACTTGAGTGTGGAAAAGCAGATCATCATAATCCTCATCCATTTCCTTGAAGAGCTCTTGAAAAAGACAACTATTCTGAGGAGGGCTCTCAAGTGTTTAAAATTAATCATAATTAATTGCACTGTTAAACAATAATAGCATACACTTTAAATACTTGTGGATTTTTTTTCATTTTTAAAAATATTGTTTTCAGGTACATCATAGAATACAAAGTGTACAGTGCTCACTTTACAGTGCAAGTTTTTTTGTAATAAAAATAAAGAACAAAAAAATTGTATTTTTCAAATTCTCTCATGCAAGTATTGCAGCACAATAGCTTTATCGTGAAAGTTGAATTTACAAATATAGGATTATGTTAAAAAAACCTCTGCATTGAAATATAAAACGATGGAAAACTTTACAACTGACAAGTCCACTCAGTCCTACTTCTCGTTCAGCCAATCACTCAGATGGACAAGTTTAGTTACAATTTGCAGGAGATAATGCCGCCTGCTCCTTGTTTACAATGTCACCTGAAAGTGATGAGAGGCATTCATGTGGCACTGTTGTAGCTGATGTTACAAGATATTTACATGACAGATGCAATGAAGATTCATATGTACCTTCTTGCCTCAACCACCATTTCAGAGAATATGTGTCTATACTAATGATGATTTTTTAATGATACAAAGTAAACTAATACATATGCATTTTCATCATCTGAGTCTTAGATACCACCATCAGAAGGTTGATTTTCTTTTTTGGTGGTTCAGTTTCTGTATTCCTGCATCACAATGTTGCTCTTTTAAGATTTCTGAAATCACACATTGGTATCTTCTTTGCGTTTTGTCAAATCTGAAAGCATTTTTTAAATGAACATATATTGGGTTATCATCTGAGACCTCTATAACATGATATATGACAGAATGCAGATAAAACAGAGCAGAAGACATACAATTCTACCTCAAGGAGTTCAGTCACAAATTTAATTAATCCATTGTTTTTTAAAGAACATCATCAGCTTGGAAACACATCTTCTGGAATGGTAGACGAAGCATAAAGAAGCATACAAATGTTTAGCATATCTGGTAGTAAATATCTTGCAACACTGGCTACAAAAGTGTCATTCAAGATACTGTCAATTAGAAACAGGCAGCACAGCAGTATCTCCTGTCAATGTGATCTGGCAGAACAAGACGTAGGACTGAATAGACTTGTAGGCTCTAAACTTTTACATTGTTTTGTTCTTGAGTTTACCAAAAAAGTCTACATTTGTCCATTAGTTACATGGAAAAGAGACTGTTCTTTTCCTCAATTTTATGAAGCGAACTGAAAAGCACTATTTCTTTTATCATTTTTATATTACATATTTGTAATACAAATAATAATATAAAGTGAGCATTCTGTCTTCTAATTGAAATCAATATGAAAATGTAGGAAAAATTCACAAATATTTAATAAATTTTAGTTGGTATTCTATTGTTTAACAGTTCAATAAACTGAAATTAATTTTTTTAGTTATTGCATGAGTTAACTGTGATTAATCGACAGCCCTAATTCAGAGTATACACTTCAATGATGTTCACTGCTTATCTAACAACATCCACCACAGCATTAAAGTACATTGGCAATGTCTTTTTAGCTAGGACTTGACAATAGATTCCACAATGAGTGACAGTCACATTAGGCCACACACACTACCTTCTGCTGAAAGACAGACTGCAAACCCACGATAGCTGTTTGCACCATTAACAGATATACAGGCAGTCCCCGGGTACGTACAAGATAGGGACTGTAGGTTTGTTCTTAAGTTGAATCTGTATGTAAGTCGGAACTGGCGTCCAGATTCAGCGGCTGCTGAAACTGACCGCCAGTTCTGACTTACATACAGAATCAACTTAAGAACCCCAGGCGTCCCCAAGTCAGCTGCTGCTGAAACTGATCAGCAGTTGATTCCAGGAAGCCCGGGGCAGAGCAACTCTGCCTCGGGCTTCCTGTAGTCAGCGCTGGTCAGTTTCAGCAGAAGCTGACTTGGGGACGCCTGGGGCAGAGTAGCTGGGGTGCTGCTGGGTTGCTCCAGTAGCGCCGCTCCTCGGTGCTACTGGACCAACCCAGCAGCACCCCATCTGCTCTGCCCCAGGCGTCCTGATTCAGCCGCTGCTGAAACTGACCAGCAGCGGCTGAATCAGGACCTGGGGCAGAGCAGCTGGGGTGCTGCCGGGTTGGTCCAGTAGTGCCCAGAGCAGGCGCTGCAGGACCAATCGGCAGCGCCCCAGCTGCTCTGCCCCAGGGTCCAAAACAAAAGCCTGGTCTGTTGGGGGGAGGGGGCACACTAGCTGCGCCCCCCCCCCCCAGCAGACCAGGGACACGGGGAGCAGAGCCGCAGCGGCAGCGGGGTGCCGCGCCTCTGAGGCTTTGCTCTGGCAAAGTCTCAGAGGCGCGGGACCCCGCCGCGGCTGCAGCTTCAGTCCCAGTGCCTGTGGTCTGCTGGGGACGGTCCCCAGCAGACCACAGGCACCAGGACTGAAGCCGCAGCCGCGGCGGGTTCCCGCGCTTCTGAGGCTTTGCTCTGGCAAAGCCTCAGAAGCGCGGGAACCCGCCCGGTGCCCCTGGTCTGCTGGAGACGGTCTCCAGCAGACCAGGGGCACCGGAGCAGCTTACGAACGGGGCTTTCTCGCCCCGGAGCTCGCAGGTAGCAATCCGCCACCTCGACCTCTGGGGCGAGAAAGCCCCGTTCGTAAGTGCAGATCCGACATAAGTCGGATCCGCGTAAGTCGGGGACTGCCTGTACCACAAAGATTTTTCTACTTAATGTCATTGCTTCCAAAAAAGGTATTCACCTTACTGAAAATGCCCTTTGCTATTATGATTGTTTCAAGTTGTTCACAGAATAAGAATTCATTTCTAACATCACCAGCATTCACATATCGTACTAACACTATCAACTGTGTTCATTTAGTAAAATCAGTCATTTTGTCAACTTGACACTGAACAAACTGACAGCAGAATGTTTCATTTTATACACAACTTGTTCTTAAATGTCTTCAGACATCTCACATATCATGTGTTTCATAGTATCATTTGACCTAGAAAGCATATTAAGTTTTTTGGCAGTATCTTCGTCAAGCATAAGTGACACTTCATCTTTGGATGTTGACTGAACAAATTCCTCACCTCTCATATACAGCTTTGTGGCATGGAGAATTCATAGTGACACAGTATAAGAGGCCTCCACAGCTAAGGACATTTATTGTCAGAAACTGTAGTCTGCATCAAGTCTGGTTTTCTTTGTTGTTTCTTCAGGGCATTTGAAAAAACTGATTTTGATTTTTATGCTCAGGATGTCTAGTTTCTAGAAACTGCTGAAACTTGCATGATTTCATAGATTCAGTCAACAAAACTTCACAGCACACGAGACACAGTTTTTTTCAATACCAGAGGTGACAATGCAGGTAACTGTTTAATGTAAGCTTCAAGAGGCTCTCTCTTTTTGCAGTGGCCATGGCAATTGTTTTAAGGAAAAAGTATATGCCTGTATGTCTCACTGTTAAATTATATATACTTGTCTTTCTCAGTGTTCTGACTGGTCTGCAGTTTAATCAAGCTCATCCGCTGATGAATAATCAAGCCCTGTAATGTTGTCTCAATCCCAGGGCCAGCCTGGGGGAAAATGGTGCCCTGAGCAAACTTCTATTTTGGCATCCTTTCTTTGGGGGCAGAGCAGGGCCGGAGGCAGAGTGGGATGGAGAGTGGAACTGAGCTGTCAGTCTTGTGTATACCGGAGCTCAAACAGTCAGTCCTGCTGGGGATAACAGCCCAATCTCCACCACATGCAGAACTGACACCTCAGAATCCTCATGTAATAAACTAATGGCCCCATAAGGCAGAGCTACTCAACACACTGTTTGTTTGCAGCCCACGGTGCAGTTTGGGTTTATGCAGGGCTCAACACGTGGCATGCGGGTGGGATCCTTTGAACATGGCCTCCACTGGGAACATGCTCCATAATGGCAAGTCAATATAATGGTCTTCTGTTGAAATACGTTTCAGTAGTTTTAGTAGTCAAATTCCTGAACTGTCATTGCTCATTGAAAGTGCTGTCATATGGGTGGAAATATAGCATTTTATTAATATCAGCAGAACTGACTTAATGGGTCTGCATGTAGTTTTGCTTTAATCTGTGCATTCATGCCCGTCAGTGTGAAATATACATACAGGCAGTCCCCGACTTACGCGGATCCGACTTACGTCGGATCCGCAGTTACGAACGGGGCTGCCCCGGAGTACATGGACTGCGGGACCTCGCGGTCCTGCCGCCCGTGTACTCCGGGCGAGAAAAGCTGCTCCGCGTCTCCCTGGTCTGCAGACCAGGAAGACGCGGAGCAAAGCCGCTGCCCAAGCCCCCCAGACTTTGCAAAGCCGCGGGGGGCTCGGGCAGCGGGGCAACACAGGCGTGCCTGGGCTGCTCCGCTGCCGGCTTTCCCAGACTTTGCAAAGCCGCGGGGGGCTCGGGCAGCGGGGCAACCCATGCGCGCCTGGGCTGCTCCGCTGCCAGCTTCCTCGAGGCTTTGCAAAGCCGCAGGGGGCTCGGGCAGCGGGGCAACCCAGGCGCGCCTGGGCTGCTCCGCTGCCGGCTTCCCCAGACTTTGCAAAGCCGCGGGGGGCTCGGGCAGCGGGGCAACCCAGGCGTGCCTGGGCTGCTCCGCTGCCGGCTTCCCCAGACTTTGCAAAGCCGCGGAGGGGCTCGGGCAGTGGGGCAACCCAGGCGCGCCTGGGCTGCTCCGCTGCTGGCTTCCCTAGACTTTGCAAAGCCGCGGGCAGCTCGGGCAGCGGGGCAACACAGGCGTGCCTGGGCTGCTCCGCTGCCGGCTTTCCCAGACTTTGCAAAGCCGCGGGGGGGGCTCAGGCAGCAGGGCAACCCAGGCGCACCTGGGCTGCTCCGCTGCCAGCTTCCTCGAGGCTTTGCAAAGCCGCGGGGGGGCTCGGGCAGCGGGGCAACCCAGGCGCGCCTGGGCTGCTCCGCTGCCGGTTTCCCCAGACTTTGCAAAGCCGCGGGGGGCTCGGGCAGCGGGGCAACCCAGGCGCGCCTGGGCTGCTCCGCTGCCGGCTTTCCCAGACTTTGCAAAGCCGCGGGGGGGGGGGGGGCTCGGGCAGCGGGGCAACCCAGGCGCGCCTGGGCTGCTCCGCTGCCAGCTTCCTCGAGGCTTTGCATAGCCGCGGAGGGGCTCGGGCAGCGAGGCAGCCCAGGCCACCTGGGCTGCTCCACTGCCGGCTTCCCCGAGGCTTTGCAAAGCCGCGGGGAAAGCCGGCAGCGGGACAGCCCAGATGCCCCGCGGCTGTCCCGCTGCCGGCGTCCTCAGAGGCTTTGCTCCCCGTCTCCCTGGTCTGCTGGTCTCCAGCAGACCAGGGAAACTGGGAGCAAAGCCGTGGAGGACCCAGGCGGCGGGACCGCGGTGCGTCTTGGTCTGCCGCCCACGTCTTCCTGGTCTGCTGGGGTGGGGGGGCGGGGCGCAGCTAGTACGCCTCCCCCCCCCAGCAGACTAGGCTTTTCTCTGGACGCCTGCGGCAGAGCAGCTGGGGCGCTGCTGGTTGGTCCCGCAGCGCCGCTCTGGGCGCTACTGCACCAACCCAGCAGCACCCCAGCTGCTCTGGTCCTGATTCAGCCGCTGCTGGTCAGTTTCAGCAGCGGCTGAATCAGGACGCCTGGGGCAGAGCAGATGGGGTGCTGCTGGGTTGGTCCAGTAGCCCCGGCGCTACTGGAGCAACCCAGCAGCACCCCAGCTGCTCTGCCCCAAGCGTCCTGATTTAGCCACTGCTGAAACTGACCAGCACTGACTACAGGAAGCCCGAGGCAGAGTTGCTCTGCCTCGGGCTTCCAGGAATCAGCTGCTGATCAGTTTCAGCAGCAGCTGACTTGGGGACGCTTGGGGTTCTTAAGTTGATTCTGTATGTAAGTCAGAACTGGCGATCAGTTTCAGCAGCAGCTGAATCTGGACGCCAGTTCCGACTTACATACAGATTCAACTTAAGAACCACATGTGCTGTGAGTATCACTGTGGTGCTTGGAGCTTCCAAAGTTGAGTAGCCCTGCCATAAGGGACCACAAAGCCCAGTTTGAAACCCACAAATCTATGGGGTCTTTTAGAAGAAATTCCTTTCTGACTAGGTTTTTGACTAGCAAAGCTATTCCTGCAACAACCTTATGCTCCCAAATTCATGAAATTTTTATGTTTCATATAAATATTTTTGTTTACTATTTGGTTTAATCATGTATTCTAATTTGGATTTTATGATGCCTTCAACGGAGGCATCAAGGGGAAAACATGTATCTACTTTTGCTTCAAAGGGAACATAAGAACATAAGAACGGCCGTACTGGGTCAGACCAAAGGTCCATCTAGCCCAGTATCCTGTCTACCGACAGTGGCCAGCACCAGGTGCCCCAGAGAGGGTGGACCGAAGATAATGATCAAGCGATTTGTCTCCTGCCATCCCTCTCCAGCCTCTGACAGACAGAGGCCAAGGACACCATTTTATCCCCTGGCTAATAGCCTTTTATGGACCTAACTTCCATGAAATTATCTAGCTTCTCTTTAAACTCTATTATAGTCCTAGCCTTCACAGCCTCCTCTGGCAAGGAGTTCCACAGGTTGACTACACGCTGTGTGAAGAAGAACTTTCTTTTATTAGTTTTAAACCTGCTACCCATTAATTTCATTTGGTGTCCTCTAGTTCTTCTATTATGGGAACTAATAAACAACTTTTCTTTATCGGCCCTCTCCACATAATTAATAATTTATTAATGGGTTCTTTGAAAGCCACTGACATTCTGCTCTGATGAAGTCCTGTAGGTTTTGTTTGGTTTGTCTATGATGTACTTGTAGAACTTATTTCCATGGCTGCTTACCAGGGAAAGGTAGTTCACTATTCATCCTGGCATGGGGACCACACAACCAAGGAGGGGTACTGTACAGATAGCCCGAACGTGAAAGTAGCCTGCTGGACGTTCCAGAAGCGTGAGGGAAAATCTACGGAACGCATGTTGACAAACTCAGGTTCATACTACCACACTAAAACTAGTTGTGGAGATACTGCAGTTTGGGCTGGAGACTGGGTTCTAAACTGTAGAAAGCAGAGTATAGGCTTCAGAACCCAGGCTACAGGCTAGGCCACAACTGTAAAATATTACCTAGACACCTACTTTTTGTGTAATTGTACAAACTTAAAGGTGTTGACCCAAGTTGGGAGGCATGCTGCTGCTGGCTCCACAGATATATTCTGAAAAGCTGCCTGCTTGCTAGCTAGCACTCAAGTAAGTATTGTCGCAGAAACTTTGTACCACTCACAGCTTTACTCAGTCAATAAGGATAATTTTGAACATTGGAAGGCATTTCTTGCCGCTCTGTAACCCCATGAAAGTGCAGGTCTGGTGACTATAGTCCTCCTGTGCCTCTGTTTTAGTCACTGCCTATCGGAATGTTCCTAATATGGAGCCAACATGTGGAGCAGGGGAGGAGTGGGGAGAGAAAGGCAGGCCCATCCCTGCTTTTTGGAGTCTGAGCCCTTTTCTTGGGCAAAGCAAGGGTGGATGATCAAAAGGCACAATTCCCACTCTAAGCTGCCTGAAATCTGTGCTTCTTTCCCTGGCACTGCAATGGTGCTTGGGCTAAAAGCGAGACATACACAATTCCTGTTAGGCTGCAGCCTCAGATAGGACTGCACAGGAACAGGTTTCCCTGCAGGTTCAGACATGCTGCAGCGTAGAAAAGGAACAGTGATCAATTACAGAGCATTGTGAAAGCCTCTATGTTTAGAGAAAAGCCCAGCAAAACCTCCTTCAGATGAGAAGGAAAAGGAAAAGAGATTCATTCAACCCCTGATTTTCACCTCAAATGTTCATTAAAAATATTAATTACTGCCTTTGGAAAGACACAAATGCATTTGTCTTTTTGCACCTGGAGCCTCTGCAGTTTGCAGTACCTATTCGGGATGTAAATGAGTAGTCAAGTCAACCACTCGCATTTCCTGCCCCCTGCTGTCTCTGTTTCAAAGGCAGCAACAGGGCGGAGGGAAAGGGAGCAGTAGCTGGTGCTGGGGTGAACCGGCTTTTAAACCAGTTTTTAAGCCGGTTCCCCCCAGCACCGTGTCCACAGTGCCACCTGCCCACCCCCACCCCTGAGAAAGGGGAGGCTGCCGCAAAGCAGAATCCAAGCTCTGCTAAAATAAATGGAAGTTTTTCCACTAACTTCTATAGAGTAGAGATGTAAGCGAGTAGTTGCCTAGTCAACTAACGAATAAGCCTAGGCTTGTCAGTTAGTCAAGTTGACAACTTGCATCCCTCTCTCCTTGCTGCCTCTGTATCAGAGGCAGCAACGGGGGGAGCAGGAGCTGGTGCTGGGGGAACCCAGCTTAAAAGGGGGTTCCCCCCTGCACCTTCTCTGTGGTGCCACCTCCCCCCTCCTCTCGCTACTGCCTCTACCTGAGGCAGAGCATGGCGGGGGAAGTAAGAAGAGGCTGCTCTGGTAGCAGCCCCTATCTGCAGTGGCCTGGGCTGGCTGTGGGCAGAGATTGCTCCGGCAGCAGTGCCTGTCTGTAGAGGGTCCCAGCTCCATGCTGGGAACCCCCCCCCTCCCGCCATGGAAAGAGGCTGCTGGTCCTGGCGTGAGACAGTACAAAGCAAGCCCAGCTCAGACCCAACTCGTGCTGGGTCTGGGACCTACCCCTGCTGAGGCTCTACAGTTTAAATGCAGTAGAAGCCAGGCTGCCTGCCTTACTACATTTAAACTGCACGGCTGCAGCAAGGGTAATTCCCAGACACGAGCTGGGATTGAGCACCTTTCCTTATCAACTAATAGTATAGTTGATAAAAATTCTGTTGACTACACGATTAGTGAAATACTCACTTCTTAATATACCTAGTACCTATCCTGAGTATTATTGAAAATTCCTCAATACATAGTAAGAAACGGAAATCGAGTAAGATCTTCTTATCCCAGGGAGTTGAACAACCACTTCTGTATCTAAGGGAGGGCACTATCTTTTCAAGATTTTCCCTTTTCAGTCCAGGTCTCCTCAAGACTTGTCTCTGAACTGACTGGGTACCTTTTCCTCTTCATTAGAGCCCCAATCAAAATACTCCTGATTGTTTTTTTCTGTATTAGAGTCACAGCTCCTCTGAGCAGGATGGAAAACTGACTCACTGGCTTGACTCTGAGCCCTATCCCTTATTAATGCCAGAGTTACTTGGCTTGAACGGGCAGAATTAACCCTCATTAAAAGTAAAGGTTTCTAAACAAATGGTTGGGAGAAACTGAACAGCCAAATGGTTCCCCTTAAGGAAGGAAAAAAATCTGGTGTCCTGACCTGAAGAGCAGAGTTTAGGTCAGGAAATAGCAGCAACAACATTGTACCACCTGCAAATTCCACAATGGAGAACATTAGCCCTTACCTAATGAATTAAGAGAGAAAGTGCAACCAAATATAATATTTCTTACCTGTTCATTAACTTTTTTCTCTTTTTCTAACTCCTTTTCCATATCTACTAATTCTTTGTCTTTTTGTTCCAACTGCTTTTCCAATTGACGGATCTCATCACGCAAAAACCGAGTATCACGACCACCAGTAGCTCGCTGTGCCATCTTAGAGGAATGTTAAAAATTAACAAATGTCCATATTTTTCTTCATATTAAAAATGTAAGACAGCTAGTGAAAAAGATATTTGCATGGAGGTAACAATGTTTTCAAACACAGCTTTAAAAAACAAAATAATGGATCATGCGGCCATCTAAGGCGGGGTGGGGAACCATTTTTGGGTTGGGGGCTATTGACCCACCGAAAAATCAGCCAAGGGCCACACAAACCCAAACCCTCATTGATGTAGCTTCAACTGAGAAGAAAGATCCTCCCCACATTCCCCTCACACACCAGAGCCTAGGTGGGCTGAGCCTAGCAGATTTTGTGTGCTCCAGCCCAGTGTGGGCTCCCCAATGCTGGGGGCGAATGAGACTCGGGGGCCAGATCCAGACAAGCTGGAGGATGTATCCGGCCCCCAGACCTGAGGTTTCCCACCCCAATCTAATGTTTTAGTGTCTACAAAAAAATCACTTGAATGTAAATCTCCAGAGTCATTAAAATAAAAATCTTCCTAGAGATCTTCATACATACACAGTGCTCCCTAGATACGTCTTGATACTATTCCAAATTAATACTGAAATTAACTACAATACATGGCAAATACATTTTTTTCAGCAGCATTCCTTAGCAGACCTAAGAGTCTGATCCAAAGCCTAGACTAGAGAATCTGTCCTCAACGTGCCAGTGTGGAAGGAAAGGGGAACATTTGGTTGGGCAGCAGGAAGACTATAGTATCCCCAGAAGAGGGATCATGGAAGAGAGCCTCTGCCTGAAAATATCCCCCCTCCAGCACACCTTCCCCCAAAGCAGGCCAGGGAAGGATGATGCTGGTTGGACCAAAAGAGTGGACTTGCCATTCTCAGTAGAACAGCAGGGAGGAAAGCACAGGCTGGATTGAGGACCCTCTCCCTCTCTGGGTTTGTTACATCCCATTGGCCAGCTGAGAGGAGGATTGGTAACAAGCTGGTTCTCATTATTCTCCTTCAAAATTTAAACTTTCCTGTGCTACACAAGTCTCTTGTCTGTTCAGCTGCACAGACTTCCCTCCTTGCTGGGTAGATACAGAGCTGTGTTTCCTCACAGAATTGTGGAGGCACAGTTTAGGTAAGAAATAATAGGATTTAGAAGTCTGATACTAAGCTATAATATAAGAATGCATCATTTGTCACAACCTGAAGTTCGCCAGTAGGAGTGTAAGAGTGTAGCTGTTTAAACGGGTAACAGATAAGCAGGAGTTTATTGGTTACCCAAATGGCTACACATGGCTCCCAGTCTGGCTCCTAGGGAGCTGCCTGCTGCCCCACACTGTTGCCTCTGATACAGAGGCAGCAGAGCATGGTGGCTGGTGGGAGCCAGTACAATCAGAGATGGCAGCATGGTGAGTCTGTATGGGAGGCAGCAGAGACAGCTGGGAAGCTGGCTGCCACCCTGCATGTAACTCAGACACATTTTAACATCCCTAATGTCCAGTGTGGATAAAGACTAATAGAGTTTGCTCCCAGATTTAAATGAACCCTATTATGCTAGTGGGCCTTGTGCCTATACACAGAAGATGAGGTCTGAAATCTTTCAGACAGAGGCTTCTCCTTAGTACTCTCTATCCCATGCTGGGAGACAGGGTTAAAGAACTCAGACATGACCTGAATCTTTGGGTTGTGAGTTTATTTTACTGGGGTTGCCAGGGTCTGTGTTAGATTTTCTGGATCCTAAGGCAAAAATGCTGAAGCCCAAGACCCACAAACTGGGGCTGAAGCCAAAGCAACTTAGCTTTGTGGGCCCCCAAGCAACTGCCCAGCTTGCCAGACCCTATAACTAACTATAGAATAACATGGGGGACTGAGGTCATGTAGAAATTTTGTTGTCAGAAGGGGATCAAAATACAATGAAGTTCAATAAATGCTGGGTTCACTACTGGGAGTCCTGTCCTGATGCACTCACTGGACCTGGTATGTGACAGAAGGTGGAGACATATACCATCTCTACTCAGTATTAGTTCATAAAGTTGCAGTCTGCTGCTTAAAATCTATTCCACTATCTGTCTTTCATTTACTTGAATTGCCTGAAAAGAGATCAATGATAATCTTTTAATTTAGTTCTATACACTTGATCAGTCCCTAATATGTACACTTATTGAAGGGCTTTTTTTAAAAAAAAAATCTTTATCCTAGCACAAAACCCACCATCTTTTTTAAAACATTTTTAAAAAGAAAAGATTATTTCTTCATGCTCAAAACTCAAATAATGTCAGAAACTACACCCAAGTTCACAGAGAAGAAATATTACTGGAGCTCTAGAAACTAATTTAATTTAAAAATAAACATACCTCTAATTCATTTTCTAGTTTCATAACTTTTGCTTTTAATTGATTTTCTGTTGAAATAAAAATAGGACATACTGGGTTATCCAATTCCTCTAAGCAAAAAAAAAAAAAAAAAAACCTTATGAGAACTACAGAAACAACAGCAATCTTCATCCCCATTTATCAATATCGGGGTGAAATCCTATCCCCATTGAAATCAAGGAAACCAATGGCAAAATTTCCAATGTGGCAAGGATTCAACCTATAATTATTTAATCCTAATGTTTTATCCATGTAATAAGTAATTTTGTTCATAGCTATTCTAAATGCTTATTTAGAAGGATTGCTCACCAAATTTAGCTTGTTCTTCCCCAGCTTTTTCAACTTCTTCTAATGCAAGCTCTACCTCTTGAGCTTTCATCTAACAAAGAAATATACATAGTAAGAAAACATATTTACCCTTAGGCTGATTTATAAAATGGTGATAACCTACACAAAAATCTCATGCTAGAACCAATGGACATTTTACAAAAGGGAAGCAATCTTTTCTTTATCAAACCAGCCTCCAAAATTTTTCACTTGATCCACATTCACATAAGAATTGAGATACATAGTAAAATACCTAGCTCTTATATATGGCTTTTCATCCATACATCTCAAAGCACTTTACAAAGATAGCAGTTTAATTTATCCCCATTTTTTACTGATGAGGAAACTGAGATACAGAGAGGTCAAGTAGCCTACCTAATATCACCCTAACCGGTGGTTGAGCCAGGAATAAAACCAGGTACTATCAAGTACCACTCAGGTGCTCTATCTACTAACCCACAGTGGGTATTTTTCCATAGGTGTTATAGTAACAATAAAAAAAACTATGGTACTATGTATTCAAAAGCACACACCCTGAAAACTACAGAAAAAATCCCTACAAAATACAGACTTTGTGACCTGCTTAGCACTGCCATTTGTAATACATCTATGACAGGATGTAAGATTTCAAAAGAGTAATTTTGAGATATGGAGAAGAGTGATGTTTTCTGATTAAAATATGACCATTTAGATCATAATTCTAATCATTTAAGTATTTGCAACAAAAAGTAGTTAATAGGATGTCCATGGAAAGGTTATGATTTGCTGAATATGATTATGCTAATGCTATGAATGTATAATTTTGATATTTGAACATATGAATATTAGCTGTGTACCTGTATTTCAAATGATTGGCCTTAGTTAAGATCTATGAGGTATTCAGGCAGCACAGTGTGAAGGGATGATACATGAATGCATTTTAAAAAGTCATGTTTTTTTAAAAAATAAGATTAATACAAACCTTCATTAGTGACTGTGTAATTTTAAAAAGATGTACTACATGTTCAAGATTTTCACCTTTTAAGTCATTTCCTTCTACCTAAATAAATATAGACAAGAATTTGATTTAGTTAAGCATAACAAAAATTAAATAAACACACTTAATGCTACAAACACACTATACTAGTTAATTAAAGAATGCATAATAAAATTCTTAAAATTTACTTAGAGTACCTTGGATACTGTTTCCAGCAAGCTATCTGCCAGCTCTTCTTGACGAGGCAGAACATCAGCATCAATTCTCATAAGCTTCTTCCAATCTAAATTGGGTGGCATCTTGAATTTAAAATACTTTTTCTGTAACAATAAAATAATCATCAGCAAACACCAATACTATCTATGAACTTGTACTTATGATTCTCAAAAGCAATCATCTGAATGGCAGACACTCATGTTAAGAACATGTTAATATCCATAATAGGGATATTAAATTTCAATTAATCAGCTAATCTAGTAGTCAATGGAATTTCCATCGACCACTTGATTAGCCTATAAGGGGGGCACTTGCTATCCCCATTGCCTCTCTCCCTTTGAAATGTACAGGAGCCACGAGCAGCTCTTCTACATTTCAAAGGAAGACAGGCAGCGGGAACCCTTGCCAGCGGGGACCGAAGCAGTTCCTGCTGGCACTGGTGCCTCTCTGTGCCTCTCCCTTTGAAATGTACAAGAGCTGCAGGCAACTCTTGTACATTTCAAAGGGAGAAGAGAAGCAGTCGGGACCAGCAGGAGCAGGACTGTTTCAATTCCCACTCGTGCCATTTTCCTGCTGCCCTCTGCCCCTTCTGCTCCCTCCCCCATGAAGACAGTGCTGGGGGGAACTGGCTTTTAAGCTGACTCCCCCCCCACCCCCGGCACCAGTTCCTGCTCCCCCACCCTTGGTGCCACTCTCTGACAGAGATAGCATTTGCTTATTGGGTAGTCGACTAGTCATTTACATCCCTATCTTATAATGCAGTACATTGTGTTTCTATGTGAATACACTCCAATCTTTCAATCAAGAAAGTCTCTTAGAATTAGGGATATAACATCAGTTAATCAATTAAGTGGGATCCTGCATTGGGGCAGGGGATGACAGCAGGAAATGATAGCCCCTAGCACAAGGGGGACCAGCTTCAGTTTCCAGACCCACCACATGTGGGGGGGCTGCTCCTGTTCTCACACACACAGACACACACACACCCATGTGCCAAGTAGCCAGCACCTGACACCCGCGGGGCTATGGCAGCCCTCTGCCAATGGGGGGCCGCGGGCAGGAGGCTGCTCCTGGATACTGGTTAACCAGTCACCCAGTCACATCTCTACTTAGAACACCCAACAACTGCATTGCAAACATCTGACTACCTGGAATCCATTTCTGTAAGACAGCAAAATTCTTATACAGGTTGGACCTCCCTGGTCTGGCACCCTTGGGTGAGCTGTCCTGGATGAGGGAGTTTGCTGAACCGGGGAGGTCAATGTTCTCCTGCTAGCTGCCCTGATGCAAGCTCATCTCTCTGGGGCTCTCCACTCTACCACTGGCCCGCTAAGGCTGGCCCAGCTGAGGCTCCCTGTCCTGCTGCTCTCCCACTGTGCCAGGGGTTCCCATGAGTTGGCCAGCCCTGCTGCCTCTAGGGGTTCTTGGCTGGGCTGTCTGGCTGATGCCAACTCCGCTATCTCTAGGGGTTTCTCAAGGTTCTACAGGCTGCCCAGCTGCTGGTGGCCCCACTGTGGTAGCCCAGGCTCACTGCCTCTAGAGGTTTATGGACCAGGGCCGCTAGGCTGGCCACTGCCACCAGGGATTCCCCTGCTGGGGCCAGGACTCCCTTGCTGCCACCTCGCCCCGCCACCAGAGTTACCCAGCTGGAGCTCTCAGGCCACTGCCTGGCTCCGCTGCTGCCAGGGGTTTCCCAGTCGGGACTGTCCAGCCATCCGAGCCCCACCACAGAGAGGTCTCTGGGGTTCTCAAGCTACCACCGGCCCCGCTGGTAGGGGTCGTCCACCTACTGACCCCACGGGTTCCCCACCCAGGGAAGAGGCTTCCCGGTGTCACCTGGCCCTGCTGACACCTGGGTTCCTCTGCCCAGCTGCTGCTGGCCCAGCTGAGATTCTTCAGAATGCAGACCCTAAATTCTCCAGGCTCGTTTCCACTCCTGGAGCTCTTTGATTCAGGGTGATGGGGCAGACAGAGCCCGACCTCCCCACTGGAGGCTTTTCAGCACTCTGGCCAGTAGCAGCAGCAGTGGAGAGGTCCTCCGGGCAGGGTAGAGGGGAAGCTTGCACTGTAGCCAATCAGGGTATGGCAGGCTGCTATATAAGGAGCTGCTGGCGAAGGCCAGGCAGTTCCAACCTGGAGCTCAACCCAGTTAAACCTCTGGGCTGACTGGGAACACAAGCACCTTGGACAGCTCTGAGTGTGAGTTGAGCCCATGCAGGTAAGTTGAGCTAGATCCTTTTGAGAAAGGCTAGCCAGTGGTAACTCTGAGGAACCCCAGAAAAGGGGAACTTTGCAACTAAGCCCTAGAGAATGGCTGAATGAGACAGCATCTTGGGGAAGTGGCCCAGGGACACAACTAGAATTATGGACTCTGAAACCTGGCAGGTAACTGCTACATAGAAGGTTCCTGGGCTGGGACCCAGAGAAGTGGGCAGGCCTGGGTCCCCCCTAACCTCCTACAAACTACACCTGAAAGAGGGGGTAAAGAGGAGGCCTGAACCTTGGCCACGGATTGGACTGTGCCTTGCCCGCAAACAGGTGAGGTAATTATTGTGTGACCTCCTTCAGCCACTAAGGGGTGCTCGCAGACAGGACTGAATCTGTTACACCTAGCAACATCCACAGACATGCCAGACCAGAGTCCCAGATTTGGGACTACTATCATCATCATTTTGCTTACTGTGACTGTAGCTGTATAATCCAGCAGTTTACCTGACAGTCTGCTGTGAGAATAATAAAAGTGTGAAAGAGAGTTCCACTATCTGGAGTGGCTCTCCAATTTTAAGTTTGCCATCATATTGGACATAATGAGAAATGCATGAAATACATCCACAAGAGGACTGAAGTTCATGAATTGACACATTCACACTGGATGCTCCTACCATGTGCTGACAATAGCCCCAAACTACCAATTTCACCCTGCTATGTTTAAAAACAGAAACAGTATATTTTTATATAATCTATGTATTTCCCTAAATAGATGGATGGCAACAATGTTGAGTAAACTATTTAAAAAAAAGTGTATTCACTCCATTGATGCTAGCTGGCATACGGAATTGGGACAGATATTTTGTAAATGACAAGCTCTCTTTCAGATATCCAGCGTCTTCACTGGGGCTCAGTCTATTTGAAAATCCTCTTTTTTTTTTTTTTTTTTAATGTCTTAGAAGTGGGTAATTTACTCATCGTGTAGTCAATAGGATTTTTATCACTACACAATTAATAAGGTAAGAAGCACTCAGTCCCGGCTCGCACCAAGTCCAGGACCTACGCTTGCTTCATGCTGCTGCCTCCCAGGTAAGTGGCACCGCGGAGACGATGCTGAGGGGGAACTAGCTTTTAAGCAAGCTCCCAACAGCAATGGCTCCTGTTTCCCCTCCCATTTTGCATACTCTGATACAGAGGCAGCGAGAGGGGTGGGGAAATGCGAATAGTCAACTTGACTAACTGATAAGCCTAGGTTTTATTGGTTAGTCAACCACTTTCTTACATCCCTACTTCTAAGCCCTCATCCTCCCTATACCTAAGGCTATGGGAATCTCACACATTTCTGGGAACTGGCACAACTTGTTCTGAATTACCTCAGCCCAGTTTTGCCCCTTTTTATGTTCCATATAATCATTTACCAAGGATGACATTACACATACAGTATCCATATATTTTTGATCTCTTACTTTTCCTGAATGACAGGGGGAGGCAGCTGCAGTATGCCATGCAGAAAAAAATTCAAGGATCTTTTCAAATACTAGTTCTGTCCAGTTCATTAGGAGAAAAGAGCTCAAGAGAAAAAATATTCTAAGCAGAAGATGATGTCAGAGTAGCAGACCACAAAGAACAAAAGGCTGAGACTGCAAATTATGCAGACAGGCTATTGGCATCATAAAAACACAGGCCATGAAATGTGAACAACTAGTTCTGAAATAGAACTACTGATCTTTGTCCGTAGACAAATGTTTGAGGGCTTTACCGTCCCTTACACGAGGCTAGCACATCCAAGAATGTAAACAGAGAATCATTTGTTAACAGTCCCACTCTAGAATTCAACCAGTCCTTTACTATTCCTCCACACCTTTTGTATCCTTCCTGGTTTCTAATTAGTTAATGACTTGGGAAAGTTACGCAAACCTATAGGCTATTATATTTTAGGATACCAACTTTGATTGTTTAAACAAGGTCTGAATGAGTTTGGAAAGAAGACTATAATAACGCACCTTGCTTGCACAGACGTATTCATTTAGCCCAGATGCCCAACATGATGGAGCTGTTTTGCCTAAATGATCTCTTTTGGAGGAGGTGTTGGATTGCAAGTTACTTTATGACATGCAGAGCTAATATAATGTTGTTACTGTTGGGGTGGAGAAGCAGAACTGTGCTTGGCATATCCCAGTTGAGGGCTCTATCCTCAACTGAACAATATTCACAAAGCAGAGAGAAGGGATGCCAAAACCCAGTGGAAATGAGGGGGTGGGGACAAGAGTTTGTACTTGGTGGTGGGGGCTCTGCCTAAGTGTCTTAAGTACCATTTGACTTTCTCTCTTGCCACTGCAAATGATCTCATTATAGCCAAAGATGAAGCTCAGGAGTCCATACTGATATTAGCTCTACGTGCAGCTTTGGATACTAGTGATCATGAGGAGTTATTGACCAATTTGTTTGCGGACCCACATGATAGTAGATGAGGCTGATTTTAGATGGCTGATGGTTATCAAATGGCTCCTCGTCTCTAAAAGTCATATCATGAAGGTCTCTACTTAGTTACCCCTCTTCTTCATTGTAAAGTATGTATAGAATCAGTGAGATATGTGAGGAAATATTGTAAGACCATCATTGTGGTGATCATACGGAACTCTGACATCTTTTCATCTCACCCAGCCAGAGTGGTAAACTGCATTACCTTGTATCTGTATGAAATCAGAACATGATTGAGCTGTAGTTCAATCCAAAATTACTTGGATGATATTAAATACAAGATGTTATAGGCAAAACATTATGTGAAGAGAGGATGGATAAGTGAATTCAATCTGAGACTTATGAACCTCCGGGTGCCAACTCATAGAGGACTCGGGATACAGAGACTTTTACACTGATCTCCTGGATCAGAGATATGCATAATATTTTACCAAAAGGTGGTATGTGAGCTTTCTACAAAGAGCCAGTATCACATTAGTGCATTTATTAATATCAGCAGAACTGACTTAAATGGGGCCTGGGTGTTGCCTTAGACTTTGTATTCATACCCGTCAGTGTGAAAGAAGCTATATGCACATATATTTGCGTGCATATGCAACCACACTTAAGTTGCGGCCCTCAGCATGTGCTGTGAGTATCATTGTGGCCCTCGGGGCTTCCAAAGTCGAGTAGCCCTGAGCTACCTGCTGCCCAGAGATACAGGGAGCTGGGACAGGCTTGCTCAGGCTGAGGGCAGATGGTAGGACCCTGGCAGCATGACCCCAAACCAACTAGAGCCCCCACCCTCCCAACAGCCCTTCTATTGGCCAGGGACGTATTTAAAAGCTTGGCGCGCGCCCCACTTGCCTCTCGCGCCTACACCGGCCCTGGGAACACGCCAGCCTCGAGTGGCACAAGCCCCGCGCCGGCCGAGATCCTCCCACGGTGCGTGGCCGCAGTCACGCTCCTCAGCCACGCAGGGCCCGCCAAGGGGAGGCGCGGCTCCCTGGCGAATCAGCGGACAACGGGACCTGGGCGGGAGGCGCCGCTATCTCCCCAGCGGGGTTCCTGCCCTACAGCTCAGCCCCCTCCCCCAGCGCCGCGCCCTCCTGCCCTCACCCGTCTCCGTTTAAGCTACTGGAGGCCACGGCCGCTGCTAGGCGACGCCATCAAACACCGCTCAGCCGGCGCCGCGGGGGACCCGGATACACGCAGATGAATCAAAACTGGCGGGGGCCTACAAGCCCCAGCGTGCACCGCGCACCCGGCAGAGACTGCCACTCCCGGCACGCACCGCGCCACGAAGAGCGAGCACGGTTTTCAATGGCACAAAAGAGGCCGCGGTGAAAGAAGGGGGAATCTGCCACGCCTAAGTCTTGCGAAGACTACATTTCCCGGCATGCCGCGCGTCCGCGCGGGGAACTACAGGTCCCAGTACACTAGGCAACCTTAAACCAGCCGGCACGCTGGGACCTGTAGTGTGGAGGGGCAGCTCCCGGCAGCCTTCGGGAAAGTAGTGGTTTTCGCGCTTGCGTAGTACACAAGGGAGCGTCCCTTGTAGTCTCCGTGTAGCGCGGTGGCTGTGGAGCGAGTGATGTTCATTGGCGGCAGGGAGAGCGTGTTACCCGCACAGCGCCAGGTAGGGGAGCGCTGCGAGGGCGGGTAGCGGCAGAGGGGGCCCGGCCGGAGGAGAGGGGGGTGTTGCTGGAGCTCACCCGCCCGGTAGCGGCTGCCCCTCCCGTCTCCGGCCGCCTCTGCATGGGCAGCCGGGCGGGGCTGCCGTCTCCAGAGCTGCCCCTGCTCTCGAGTCTTGCCTCAGCCTGGGCTGCGAGGCCCTTGGGTGCGGGCCCTTCGTTCCGGGCCCGCCTCAGCTGTTCGCCCCTCGCCGCCTTCGGGGACGGGGCTGTTCCCCACTTGCAGAGCAGGGGGTTGCCCTCGGCTCCGGCCCCCTACGCAGCTCGGCGCCCCGGGAGTGGCAGCACTGAAGTGCTACTGGTCACTTTTAGCTGGCATGTGGCGACAGGGGGCTTCTTGGGGCAGGGACCAGCTGCTTGTGTTGTACAGAGCCTTGTCCGGCAGGTCTCCCCGTTCTCCATACAAAGAAGCTATGGGGATGTCTACACTACAGAGTTTTTCGGGAAAATGGCCATTTTTCCGAAAAAAACTCCAATTACATCCACATTGCAATCGCGTTCTTGTGAAAGAAAATCGAAAGAACAGCGGGGGTTTTCCAACATTGGTAATTGTCATTCTACGAGGAAGAAGCCTTTTTCCTAAAGAGCTCTTTCGGGAAATGACGTTTGTGTGTGTGGACGGGGAAGAGGGAATTCTTTTGGAAGAAGGAAGAGGAAAAAGCACAGGAGCCTTGGTGGCCACTCCATCCATAGTAATCACAGCTGAAATGAAAGATATAATGCACATGGCTTTTTCGATAGGCTTTTGCAGTGTGGATGCTGTCTTGCAGAAGTTTTTCTGGAAGCTCTCTTGTGGAAAAGCTTCTTCCAAAAGAAGCCTGCAGCCTAAACACAGCCTATAGGGAAATATGAGGACTATTCAGCAACAAACCCAGGAGCACACAGCGCTCAAAGCTGAGCTGGGTTTCTCTCGTTACAATTCCTGCTATGTATTCTTTCTTGGACATAGATGTTGTTGCATACGTGTTTTTGGCAATTATGGGCAACACCTGCCTTACAACAGCCCAAGTTCCAACCCCCCTCACTTACAACCATTTTTTAATACGGAAGGGGCTAATAACCCCCGACTTATGTCCTCGGCCCGCATTTATGATGGTGCCTATTGTAAACATGGGTTCGAGTTATGATGCCCCTGACTTGCAATGCTTCCCCCAGAAACCGATCGTGTCACAAGTCGGGGGCTGCCTGTAGTCTTTCCTAATGTGCATATCTGTCTCTAATTCTAACTGCTCTCCTCCAAGAGGTGCTCACATTCTAATGGCTTGTCTTCACCCCATGGAAGATTGCCACTGCTGCAATTGATCATCTGGACTTCAATTTAGAAAGTCTAGTTAAAACTAGATTCCCATAGGCTTTCCTGAACTAGACTTGCTAAATCCAACTCAGAGGATGCCCCCGGTGGCATCTGGTACTCCTCTTGTGAGGAGTAAGGGAAGCCATGGGGATACTGCCAAACTTGACTTAAGTTGCTGTACCCTAAGCTGAGCTCCCAGGTATAGCGTATACCTGGCTTAATATAGCTTCTTCAGAGCTCGCTTTTGCTCTCTTTTCTGGGCATGGCGCTGCAGTAACCAATCCAAAGTTAAATAAAAGCCGTACTTAGGCCATGTCCGTGCTAAGAGCAGCTGTGCCATTATAGTTCTGCAGAGTAGATGTTTTTTATATCAAGGGAAAGATCAGTCTGTCAGTGGAGTTAAACTATCTCTCAGGGAGGTGGGATGGACATCTGGTTAAGACGTCTACATTTTTTGAGTCAATATAACTACATTGCAAAGGGTCCGACATTTTTCATAAACCTGGGGGGATAAAGCTATGTACAGTAGATCTAATTTTTAAGTCTTATTAAAGACTAGCTGCCAAGCCTTACTCAGCAGCAAGGAGCAGGCGGGAATATATAGAAAACCAGAGGAGACTGTACTAAACTTCACACTGATTTAATGCCCAGTCACTTATATTGGTTGTGACGACAATGTACGTAAACGCAAAATACTGTATTGTTGGAAAGAAAAATTGAGCTGTTCATATACCATACAAAATTCTGAGTTAACTATCAACTTAGGAGATGGAAAACTTATTGAAGGTGTAGCGTGCAGCTGTGGTCGAAGGCAAAGATGATGTATAAAGAACAGAATGGAGAATCCTACAGCAAATATCCGATTATAAAAATATACATGTGGTATCATTTAGTAAACTATGTGCAGTACCAGAACCAGTCGGCCTGTTTTAAAATTAATATTATAGATTTAGGGAGGATTTTGAGACAGGCAAAGAAACTGGCAGAAGGATGGAAAAACTCATGAGAGATTGGGAAGGCTCTAATTAACTTCCTCAGAAAGGAGATGAACAAGAAGAGATAGGATTCAAGTATACAAAATAAATGGTAAAGAGAAGTAAACTGAGAGGGTCTGTTCTATATGTATCCTAATACAAGGAATTGTGGGATAGTAAAATTAAGTGCTAAAGTTAAAACTAATAAGCATAATTAAACTGGTGGAACTGTGACTGTGTAGATACTAAGGATGTGAACATGTGCATGGTTATCCCACACTGGTAAACTCTCCTCCACTGCACTGCTGCGTCTGTACCGGCATGGTATGAACCGTGTGGGTTTTAGGCTTCACAGCACCAGTCTCTCCCTAAGGCACCACCAGCTCTGGAGGCTCAATGCAGTGTCCAGCTCCCATTGTCCAGGTCTCTGGCTGGATTACTTCTGGAACTCCTGCAGCAGATCCTTCTTCTCTGGCATCCAGCCCAGGCAGCTGAGCATCTCCCTTTTATACTGCCCCAGCACTTGGAGCATGCCCGGTTTGGCTGGAGGGGTGGGACAACTTCTACCCAGAGCAATTGCGCTGCAGGCTCTGCTGTATAATCTTTATACTGAAGAGCCCACAGCATGTAACCTAACTAACTGCTTTTTAACATCCCAAAGCTTTACACATGTTATACACAATTTAACAGGATAATGATTTTCAGTAGGTTATGAATTTTCAAATGATACATAAGAAATATATTAGTCTTATAAAAGTGGAGTATATGTGGTACCGGGTGTCACAAGGGGTTCAGAATGTCAGTGTGGTGTAATATTTTCACATTGCAAATACTTAGACTCTTTGCTAGCTCTCCTGCAATGGCTGTTTCACCAATGTCAAGGATAATCTATGAGTCAAATTCACAATGCAGTGTTGGCTGAGAATAGTTGATATCCCAGCCACAAACGAGCAAATCCATTCTGATGATAGAGATGTCAGAATCCCCTGTCAGCTTAACTCAGTGGTTGGCAATTGTGGCCCAACAGAGTTCTCTGATGGCGGGCCTTGAGATAGTTTGGTTTGTTTGTTAAGCAGTCTCAAGCACTTCTCTTCTTCCCCCATCCCCACCCAGCTCCCAATGGACATGGTTCACTGTTCCTGGTCAATGGCAGCTGCAGGGGGCTGTGCCTGCAGATGTTCACCATGAACAAACTGTGTTGTGGCCTGCTATGGAGGTGGAGGGAGGGCAGCTCCATGTGCACAGCAAGGTGTGGGGCCTCAGCTAAAAGGGGCAGGGCCAGGAGCAGGCAGCCCTCCATGTTGCATGCTCCATGCAGCGTAGTTCTCAGGCAGTGATTTAAAGGGCTGGGGCTTCTGGCCACTGCTGCAGCAGCTGGGAGCCCTGGGCCCCTTTAAATCATGGAACCTTGGGACAGCTACCCCCTTCTGCTCCCCTTCTCCCTCAGGGGCCTTGTGAATTACCATAGGGCTTGATGCAGGGTGGCATCAGGGGCTGGGCACCCCCACCCCAGCAGCAGGAGTTGTGTGGAAGTGGAATGACACAGCAGACTCTGTTTCACTTCATCGCCATCTTCCAGGCCTTCGTGGTTGCTCTGCTGACCCCTGTTACGTGTCCCAGCCTGCCTGAGGCTCTGCGAGCTAACCTGAGTATGGCGGGAGACCATTCCATCCATAGGACGGTTGGGGTAGCCACCACAGGGCTTCCAAAGTATGGAGCCCTTTGTGGCCGTGCTGAACTGTTTTATGAGTGGGATGGCTCTGCACACAACTCCCGTGGGCCACAGGGATGTGCTGGCAGTGGCATAGAGCTAGTAGCTAGAAGCTGCTCTTGTCCTGCTGCACTACCAGTGCTGATTTCATAGACCCATGGTGTGGGGCGTTCCATTGCCCAGTATGACAGGCAAGGACAGGGAATTAATGTGTGGAGGGCACATAGGGCAGCAGGCAGGGCTGGTGGGACACAAGGGGGAGGGGAGTCTCTCTCACACACACACACATAGAGGGTGCTAGCTAGGGATGTTAAAAAAGGGTCATTATGTAACCATTTACATTCACCCATAGGGTACATCTATACAGCAGAGTTAATTCAGAATAACTGACATTATTCCAAAATAACCAAGAGTATGTCTACACTACAAGCCTTTATTTCAAAATAATGTCAAACTGGAGAACTCTTACTCTCTCATGGCAACCCTCGTTTCACAAGGAGTAAGGGAAGTTGAAGGAAGAGTGCTCTTCCTTTGACTTGCGCTTAAATCCAAGTTAAGCTATTTCGACTTAAGCTATGCGATGGACATAGCTGAAGTTGCATCACTTAATTCGACTTTAGCCCTCTTGTGTAGACGTATCCACAGCATGTATCAGAGGCAGCAGCGCAGGGCAACAGCCAGCTCCCCTGTAGCCAGTGTGTGCTGGGGCCTAACTTTTAAGATGGCTCCCAGCTGCAATCCCACTCCCATGGAGCCAGTAGCTGTTCAGGGCTGTGGCTCTGCTACAGAGCCAGGAGCACAAGGTGGCAGCCAGTTCCCAGAGAGCCAGTTGGGACCCTCCATGTAACTCTTCACGGTAACCAATAAGCCCAGGCTTATCAGTTGACCATGTAAACATTTATACTTTTACATCTCTAGTGTGCATTGGCACTGTCCCTAAGGCAAATTGAATTTGAGCCCCATAATCTATACTTTAACTGGCTAAAATCCTTGTCTGAAGTTATTTGTCATATCTCAATAAACTTCCAATGTTTTCAGCCAACATGGCTGGGGTCCTCCTTTTGTGAATTCAAAAGTTGTACTTTTTGCCGCCTTGGTAAAGGTCACAAAATCTCTTCACGTTCTTTTTATATCCCCAACATTTGTTGTTTTGTTCCTGGAGTAAGTATGATGCTTGTGGTTTATTCCCTCTTGTGCTTGCTCCAGGTTGCCTCCTTATTCTCATGTTGCTGTCCTGCAAATGGGCTTTTATTGTGTGTGTTGCCTTGATTCATACAGAAAATAAATTGTCGAACTAGTGAACACACATCCCTAGTAAATATACTTCTGGTCAGAACTTGTTTGTCAACTCTCCCTGGGGTACACGTGCTCTAACATGCATTTTCAGTATGTATAAACAGCTCCTTAAATATCAGTTGAACATATATCTTGCAACAATTATGAGAACCAGGATAGCATGAGCTTTTATTAGAGACCACACATGACCTTTTTTGCATAAATAAAATTCAAGTAATGTTGTAAGCCTGACGGAATCTGCTTCTAGAAAGCAGTGGATCCTCTGCTGGTTGGCATTGAGGTGTTTTATAGGGTTACACTATGTTCCACATTGGGATCGTGGTAAGCCTAAACTTCCTACATGCTTCCCAAGACCTCCTTGGGTCTGACTGGCATTGTCTGTCCCCTAATTCAGTGATTCCCAACCACTGGTCTGTGGACCGGTGCCAGACCATGAACCATTGGCTTCCGGGCTGTTGCACAGTGCAGGCCATGCCCATACCTTGATGATGGGCTTGGCAGGAATGTCTTTGTTTAGCCAATGACTGTGTTCTATTAGTTCTTTAAATTGGACAGCGGTAACTGTGTCTAGTCACTTCCATCAAATACAATGGCTAAAAGATGATCAAGCAAACTTCCATGGATTTCTTTTTTGGAAAGAGTGCTTCTGTGAAAAAAGACAGTGACATTTCAAAGGATAAAGAGAGTCTACAATGTTCTCCTATGTGGAATGAAGATAATCAATGCCAAAAAAGTGAAGGGAAAAAAAAAGAAAAAGTAACATTCAATCGCAAGTATGACTCCTTGTATCTAAAGTATGGTTTTATTGTGTGTGGTGGTTCACAGGCTCCAAAAGTGCTGTATGTGTTGAAACACTGTCCAACAAAGCAATGAAACTTTCAGAGCTAATTTGGCACTTAGAATCTAAACATCCTGATCTCAAATGGTGGTGGGTTTTTTTAATGGGGGAAAAAAGGTGAATTTGAAGGACAAAAACAATTATTTCTCAATAGTTCGTGTCTGCCCTCAAACATGGCTCCTTTGAAGGTGTCATTTCTAGTAGTTTAACAACTTTGGCAATTTGGTGAGCCTTTTACAATTGGCAGAGAGCTGATTCTTCCTGCTGCAAAAGTTATCTGCCGTGAACTGTTTAGGGAAATGCCGGCTTGCAATGCTGTTGTCAGGAGGATCGACAGAATAGCTGAGGATATCGAGGAGCAGTTGCTGGAAATGATAAATGGATCTCCATGGTTTCAAGTCAGGTGAATGAATCAACCGATGATGAAAACAAGACAATGCTGTTAGTGTATGTGCATTATATTTTTGACAATGACGTACATGAATATTTACTGTGTGCACTTCCCCTGCCTACCAGTACAACAGGGACAGAAATCTTCAGAGTTTTAGACAGTTACGTTTCAGGCATGCTCAACTGGACTTAATGTGTTGGAGATTGGACTGATGGTGCTGCCACAAACACTGGAAGACTTCCTGGTTTCACAACCAGGGTAAAAGAAGTGGTGCCAGAATGTGGGTCTACCCACTGTGTCATTCATTGCAACATTTTGTCAAGCCTTAAACTTTGTCCTGAACTTCTCAATGTTTTGCATGATGTGCTCCCTATTGTTAATTGTATCTCAACTCAGCCACTAAATTTGTGTTCATTTGAATCACGGTGCCAGGATATGAACGCCTAATACAAGTAGCTTTTCCTGAATATAGGAGTTCGTTGGTGTTGAGAGGGAAAGCCCTGACCAGCATCTTTAAGTTAAGAGAACAGCTGCAGAAGTTTCATGCAGATAAAAACTTACCATTAGCTGCACATTTTCATGACCAAATATGGCTCGCTAAACTTGCGTATTTGAGCGACATATTCACTGCACTGAACAAACTCAATCTCTTACTTCAAGGGAGAATGGCATCCATTTTTAAAACAGCAGATAAAATCACAGCCTTCAAAACCAAGCTGGAAACATGGATAGGGGAATTTTTGACACGTTTGATGCTTTTGTGGAGTTTTCAGGAGAAGCTGTTGGACTTTGTAAGTTAGTAAATGAGAACCTGAAGTCATTCAGTTGCATTTGAGCAATATTTCCCAAATTCAAAAGATCCAAGAATCTAGAGAATGGATCCATGATCAGTTTCATCCTGCCAACAAGGAGTTGTCCTTGCCACCGTTGCAAGATCATCAGTGGATTAAGCTGGCACATGACAGAACTTAAAACGTTAACGCATCCTCATCTCTGTTATCCTTCTGGATTAAAATAAAAGGTAAATATTCAGAACTCAGCACCCTAGCTCTGAAGACCTTGCTGCCTTTTCCATCTAGGTACCTTTGTGAAACAGGTTTCTCTGTAGTGACTGCTGCCAAGACCAGATATTGGAATAGGCTTGACATGACAAACACACTGCAAGTCTTGCTGTCAAGCGTAATGCATCGATATAACTTGCTTGTGTTGAGCAAACAAGTCTGATTCCACTGATGTGATCTCATCAGTGATATCTTATGTACAATAGAGTCTTGATTATCCGACCTTCCTTTATCCAACATTCCGTGTTATCCAATCTGCCTGTGGCCACCCAAGGCAATTATGCAGGCAGTGGAGCCGGCAGAGCAGAACGTGGAAGGGAAGGCACCGGACAGTGCAGAGACAAAGGCATTGAAAGAAGAGAGAGGAGGGAGCAGGGCCATGCAGCAGGATGCTGGAGAGCATCCTCCCCCACCCCCTGAAGGTTGCGGGGTGCCCTGATCTCTCCCATCCCCTCCAGCCAGCCGGGCTGCCCCTGATCTCGCCAGGGCAGGGAGGTCGGGGGCAGTGCCACTGGCCAGGGGAGATCAAGGAGGTCGGCAGCAGCACGACTCCCCATGAAGCAGCCGAGCGCCTGCAGAGCGGCAGCTGACGGAGAAAATACCATGGACCTTGCAAGGTATTTTCCATATTATCCAACATTTCGATTATCCGACCATTCTTTGGTCCTGTTTAGATCAGATAATCGAGACTCTACTGTATAATTTTTAACAGCGGGGGAAGTAAAATATTTTGGGTAGCAATGTCTTATGTATGCTATGATTTTCACTAGTGGTGGAAATAAAATTAGGCAGCTAGTGATCAGTTATGTATGACTTTCAACAGTGGTGGAAGGTAAAATACTTTGGGTAGCTAGCAATGTTACCTTTTTTTTTAAGGTGGAAAGCAAATCTTTGGGGGGAGAATAAAAAAAAAATCTGTTACAAAGACGTGTTGTGTGCATACAGATGCAATGTAAAATATCATGTGACTTCTTAACATTAAGTATCGTGATTAATATGCAAATAAAATATTTCTATACCTGGTCCTCCAAAAGTTTTTGAATGAGTTTGTTGGTCCAAAGTATAAAAAAGGTTGGGAACCACTGCCCTAATTAACAAACCTTTTCTTTCTCCATCTTCATCTGATTAGTCCTCTGTTAAAGTTCCCCATCCCCCAAATTGTCACTTTTTAACTGTTGATTGCCCTTTGATGTGTTCGGCAGCACAGCTGTGTCGCTTTGTCCTATAATTATCCTCTTGTTTGGTCTTCCTACAACCCCCTGCAAAACTAGAACAATACGCTGGAAAATTTTATAATCCAGTGTCTTGATTTCATTAACAGTGTCATATGCATTGTTAAACAAAAATTGCATAGCATTTAATGAGTGTTTAGTGCATGGTGAATTTACAAGACAACTGTAGAAGATTAAAATGAAAGAAGGGTTTCAGTTTTAGTGTCTTCTCTAAATACTTGTTTTCTTCTTTATAGAAAATTCCCAAAATCATGTAGTAAAAGTGTGATCAAGAACAACACCAACACTGGTTTCCTAATTAGAAAAAAAATTAAGTTCTCTTTATGAACTTTCTACTGAGAATGCGGATAAACAAAGTGTCCACTTGAACAGTAAGTTAAACTTTTTGAAGTCATTACTTCCTTCACCTGACTTTGAGCATCCAAGGTACTTATTGAAGAACTTATAAAGAATGTTTCCTTTATATTTCAGAATGTTGAGTTTATAAGATTGGTTTACTTTTTAGTAGCAGTTTCCCACAAACAAAATTCTTTAATAAAAATACAAGTTTAAAATTCTGCAAAACCATTAACAGTACAGTTACCTTTGGGGTAACTCTATGCTGCAGATGTCTGTCTCTGTCTGTCTGTCCATGAGATTGGAGCAAATCCGGTTGTATCTTAAGGCCTGGCAGTAAACAATTGATTGGGAAATGTGTCTTGATGGAGCTAGAGGCATGTAGATACATGTAACAGTCGGTAGGTTTTCAGTATAAGGTAGTTGAAATGTGGCTGTCCTGTAATTGTACTAGTGTCAAGGAAGTGGCTCTCCTTTGTGGACTGGTCCAGGCTAAGGTTTATGCTGTGGTGGAAGTTGTTGAAATCCCTGTGGAATTCTTCAAGGGTCTCCTTCCCATGGGTCCATATGATTATGTCATTGATGTAGCATAAGTAAAATAAGATTAGTGGAGGACAAGAGCTGAAGAAACATTCACAGTCAGCCATAAAGATGTTAGCATATTGTGGGGCTATGTAGGTACCCATAGCTGAGCCACTGACTTGAACATACAAATTGTTCCCAAATTGGTAATAGTTGTGGCTGAGGGCACAGTCTCAGAGCTCTGTAACCAAGTGTGCAGTGGTGTCATCAGGAATAATGTTCCTGACGGCCAGTAATCCATCTTCATGAGGAATGTTGGTATAAAGAGCTTCTATATCCATGATGGCCAGAATGGTGGTGTTAAGAATATTACTGATGTTCTGTAGTTTCCCAAGGAAGTTGGTGGTATCTCAAGGGTAGCTAGGAGTGCTGGTAGCATAGGGTCTGAGGAAAGAGTCACTATAACCACAGATAATCCTGCTTTTAACTGTTCCAATGCCTAAGATGATGGGTCGTCCCAGATTTCCAGGCTTGTGGATCTTGGGTGGCAGATAGAAAACTCCTAGTCAAGGATTTGGGAGTGTGTTAGTGTAGATTTGGTCCTGAGTTGTAGCAGGAAGTTTCGTGAGCAGATGGTTTTGGGGGGGGTTGGTATTCCTTAGTGGGATCAAAGAAGAGAGAAGCCTGTAGAATGTGATGTTGGTGAGTTGTCTGGCAGCTTCCTGTTCATAATCTGTTCATTATGACTACAGCACCCACTTAATCAAAGAGTCTGACAATAATGTTAGAATTGTTTTTGAGGTTGTGTATAGCATTGTATTCTGCGTGACTGAGGTTATGTGTTACTTGTTTGCTGACAATGTCAGTCTTACAGATCTCCTCCTCTCTTCCCCCCCTCCCGCCCCCCCCCTCCACATACACAAAATATGATTCAGTTCTGAGGAAAAGGAGAGTCCTTGAGAGAGGACAGATTCTTCCACCAGGCTGAGAGTGTGGTTGGGTAGGTTGACAATGTTGATAAGTGAGTTGAGGGTACTGGAATTGAAATATCCTGAGGCATATAGGAGTTTGGATAGTTTATTGTCCTTTTTCTTCTGAAGGGAGGTGATGTGAGCATTATAGGTGACTTTTTGGGTTTTCGTGATGACCAACCACGAGGAAGTGTGAGTTGTGCTCATGAAAGCTCATGGTACCATCTACATTTTTTTTGTTGATCTCGAAGCTGCTGCAGGACTATTTGTTGTTTTTTAAGTTGTTTCTATTAAGCTACGTCTACACTGGCCACAATTTCCAGAAAAGGGATGCAAATCAGGTAAGTCAGGATAGGGAAATCCGCGGGGGATTTAAATATCCCCCGCGGATTTAAATAAACATGTCTGCCGCTTTTTTCCGGCTTGGGGAAAAGCCGGAAAAAAAGCATCTAGACTGGTGCGATCCTCCGGAATAAAGCCCTTTTCCGGAGGATCTCTTATTCCTACCTGAATATTTGCATCCCTTTTCTGGAAATTGTGGCCAGTGTAGACGTAGCCTTACAGTGTAGACATAGCCTTGCAGACTAATACAGTTACCTCTTTGAAACTTCTGTATGCTGTGTTTGCCCTCTTGTTTGTGATTAGGATTTGAGGGCAAATGCTATAGTTCTGTTATTTATGCTAGGGCTGTTGAATAGTTAAAAGACAATCGCAATCAGATTACAAAGTCATGATTAGTCATAGTTTTGATTGCTCTATTAATAAAATACCCATTCAATAAAATACCAATTTAAATTTATTATAAATATTACTTATTACAATGGATATTTTTACATTTTTAATGTATTGTAATTGTAACACAAGACTGTACAGTGCTCACTTCATATTTTAATTACAAATATTTACACTGTAAATAAGGTATGAGATGAATTTAAAAACTATTTACAAGTATTGTAATGCAATCTCTTTATTATGAAAGTGCAACTTTCAAATGTGTAAATTACAATTTTCTACATAATTTCACTCAACCAAAACCGCGTAAAACGTAATCTTACAAGGCGAAGCATAAAGGGACTCATCATAACCTTTTAGCATATCTGGCACATAAATACCTTGCTACGCTGGCTACAACAGTGCAAGCAGCAGTATCTCCCAGAAATGTAAGCAAATGTGATTATCTTAGTGATTTGCTGAACAAGAGGTGGGACTGAGTGGACTTTGTTTGACGTGAATTGAACAATACTATTTTTTTATCTTTTTTTTTAACAGTGCAAATACATGTATTCAAAAGTGTTATGAATTGAGCACTGTACATGGTGCATTCTGTTGTAATTTAACTCAATATATTTTAAGATGTAGAAAACGTCCAAAACTAGTTGTTATAGATTGGTAAGCTCTATCTGTATAACTTCAATTTAATACTGCGATTAATCACAACTTTTAAAAATGTATTTTGCATTAAAAGTATGCATTATCTGTGATTTATCTATTTTGTTAATAGGCTAGTGGTCTGACTACAAGTGTCGTTGATAGCAAGGCTTAGAGTATGTGATGGTTACTTTTGAATTTTGATAAAGTGAAGTAAGTACAGTAAAACTCCACTTGTCTGGCATCCAGTGGTCCAGCACTCCTTATGGTCCTGCACCAACTAGAACCCGGAAGTGCTCCAGCCAGCCAGACAATTGGAGCTCCTGTGAGCCCCACGTGCCAGGGAAGGGGAGGAGAGGGAAGGGGAGGAGAGGGAAAGGGGATTATACCCCTTTGACGGGTCTGCCGGGACCGCACTGCGTCTGGCGGGATCGGCAGGGAACAGCACGGCGAGGGTCGAACCCTTCACCATTTTTGAAGGGCGGCGGGGGAAGCCCTACGCAGCCGCCTGCTACAGGCCAGCTGGGGCTGCAAGCAGCAGCGGCGTACTTGGGGAAGCGGCAGGGCAGAGCACCCCAGCTCCTCTGCCCCGCCGCTTCCCCAAGTACGCCGCTGCTGAAACTGACGAACGGCGGACTTGGGGAAGTGGCTGAGCAGAGCAGCTGGGGTGCTTCCGGGTTGGTCCCGCAGCGCTGCTCAGGTGAGGGGCAACGCTGCGGGACCAACCCAGCAGCACCCTAGCTACTCTGCCCCGCGGCTTCCCCAAGGCTGCCGCTTGCAGCCCCAGCTGGCCTGTCGCTGGCGACTGTGCAGGGCTTCCCCCGCCTCCCTGCAAAACGGCGGAGGGTTCGCCCCCTTGCCGTGCTGTTCCCCAACGATTTTCCCCCCCACTGGTCGAAGTGCAGACCCGTCTCGGCCCTGCCAGAGAACCTCCTGATACTCCGCCATATCCGATAATCCGGCACCCCCCTCGGTTCCAAAGGTGCCGGATTATCGGAAGTCTACTGTAAATAAAATACAGCCGGAGAGAGATTTGTTTGGATGCTTTTGTTAAGGGGAAAAAGTTTAGTGTCATTTTTCTTAATATTAAGTTATATACAAATTGTTTTGAAAGCCTCAGTGTTAAGCTTAAATTTATTATTGTGGCCTCACTTGGATGTAACTTCATTAGAAGATGAATTTAGTTTTGTAGTATTTATACCTTTTTAATGCAGGCTGTTCTAAATCTACATTCAACAATTAAAGTTGAAATAAACTGAAATAGAAATCAATAAAATGTGTTCATGGAATTGTCCATTTTTCCAGATTTAGTCAATGAAAGCTTGCAGAGAAGATGGCTGATATTAGCTTGAAGGAAATAGCACTGATAATAGGTGTGGTGGCAGCCTGTTACTGGAACAGTCTCTTTTGTGGCTTCGTTTTTGATGATGTTTCCGCAATTCTGGACAATAAAGACTTACATCCTTCTACTCCTTTAAAAAATCTGTTTCAGAATGACTTCTGGGGAACTCCTATGTCAGAGGTAAGTTGGCCAAAAGATATATTGAGTCTCAGAAATACTGCAAATTCTTCAAAATTCCACTTTTTATGTCTTATCATTTCATTTTTTGGGAGAATAGCTTATTTTAAATAATTGGTCAATAATACCAATTTCTAATCTGTTCCTGATTTACATGTTTTATAAATGCGTTTGGTTAATAGAGCAACAAAATATAAATGGTATCACATAGCATGCTTTTATCCATCCATTCTTACTTTTCATATTAAACGTATTATATTATCATTACCCAAAAATGGAAAAACAACAACAAAAACCCTATATAGGTTTCTGTAGAACAGAGGTTTTCAAAAAAAATTCTCAGGACCAGTTGAAGCAAATGGATGCTCATGACCCAACATAATTTGACTGAAGCATGGACTCCAGGATGAGGATACGAGCTTTGGGGTATAGGAGGGGGCTCTGGCTTGGGGGGGGAGTGTCAGGGCTGGGGCAAGAGGGGCTTACCTTGAGCAGCTCCTAATCAGGTCAGCAGTGCAGTAAGGGTGCTACGGTAGGCTTTCTGCCTCTCATGGCACTGCAGACCATGCTGTGCCCAAGAAGCAGCCAGCAGCAGTTTCCTAGCCAGTGAGAGTGCTGAGCTAGTGCTCAGGGCAGGGGGAAGTGTACAGCGCTCTTCCCCTCCACTCCTACCTCGGAGCCAGGACTGTTGCACAGTCTGCAGTGCTAGGACAGGTATGTAGCCTACCTTAGCACTCCCACTAGTCAGACATTCCATGACCCAATACTGGGTCATGACCCATAGTTTGAAAACAATTGTTATTGAAAATGGAAGAAGAGATGGTCTTGTAGTTCATGCAACTGCATGAACCTGGAAGAGATGCGTTCACAGCTCTGCCATGAGCAAGTCACTTTATCTATGTAGGCGGAATACTGGTAAAACTTCCTTTGATTTCATTGGGACCAGGATTTAACATTCTATGCCTCACTTCTCAATATTTCCCTATCTCACAAATAAATCATTAATGTTTTGGAGATAACAGTTGGGGGGCATATAAGTACCCAGATAAGCTTCTATACACAGTCTTTTATATCCTCAGGTCTGATATTAGACATTATGAGAATATATTCATATATGCATGCATCTATTCTAGGGATGTAAAAATGCAGTTAAAAATTTAACTATGTAACTGTTAAAAATCATAGTGGTTACATACATTGCGGACTCTGTAGTATAAAGCTTAAATAAGCTTTATACTGCAGAGTCCACAGCAAAGCCTCCCTAGGGCGGGGTCAGCACAGGCTACTACTGGCCCGCTCCTGGGGAGACTTTGCTGTGGGATCTGCAGCTGGCTCCCCAGGAGTGGGGCTGGCAGCCTCTGCTGGCCCCTGTCCCAGAGAACCAGCATTTTAACTTACAGTGACGCTGGGGGAGGAGAGGCTGCTGGGTCCTCTATAGAGAGGGACTGGAGCAGCCCCCTGCAAGGAGCAAGCGGGTAGCTGTTCCAACCCCTGCCAGTTATCTGGAACCAGTAAGCCTCACCCTTTCATAGGTTTAAGAAACAATCCTCTGACTCTATAGCCGTGAGTTAGGAATTGTGACTGACTTATTAACTGGGAGTGTGAGAAGATAATATTACAGACGTATTATATCTGCTGCCTATGTTAATAGCAACTGAGGTACCCTTTAAAGGAAGAGTTACATTAATATCCTGCTGCTTGTGACTTCAGTCATATGTTAAATGCACAAACTCATTGCATATCTAAGGAAAATTATCTTTATAATGACATGTGGCAATATTGCCAATTCCCAGGAATTTTAGAAAGAGTTCTCATCAAACTGTTTCTCAAAGGCCTTCAATCTGTTTAATTGATAAATCTTATTATTTGATATACTGAATGTACAATCTGAATAGTTTCAACTCAAATACTTTAGAAAAAAATTATTTTTAAGACATTACAAATAGTGTAGATAAGTAATGGTATAAATAGTGTAGATAAGTAATATAATACACATTTTATTTTCACTTTTCTATTTAAACCAAGTACATATACATATATGCCAGAGAAAAGACTGGAACTATGAATAATCACACCAGTTTCTCACTTATGAAAATATAAATGAGTTCCAAGCTTTCTAATGATTCTCCTTCTAAAATGATTTAGAAAATTATGTTAACGTATTGGGTCCTAATCTGAGAAATACTGTGCACTTGAAGGCTTAGGATATTTTTTAGGGTTTACAGTAAGTAGACCTCAATCCTAGCTCTAACTACTAAAAGCATTCCTTTTTAAAAAAATTAATTCTTATTAGGTTCACTATGAGCTGTTAGAGTAAACTATAAAAGCTACTTTAACAATACAACTGCATTGCATATATTTATGGTTTATATTAACTTTCTAAGTACAGCAAATATACTAAAATACTAGATTCATCATAAAAAGTAAAGAGGGATAAGGGTTAAAAAATGGAAGGGGAAGTTACTTTTGTCTTCAGGACTTGGTTAATAATAGACCTCTAAAAAGTCAGCCAAAAATAAAATAAATTTCAGTCTTTACTGATTAGACTGTAGAGGCAGTGCTAAATATGGCTTTGGGTACACCTCTAATTTAGAAGATTGCCTATGAGGGCCAAATAAGAACCTAGATATAAATTTGCTCATATATCAAACTAATACATGTAATAAAGTAGTTACATTTTTACTTTTATATTTTTTGGCCAGTTTATTCGTACTTCATCTAGTAGAACATCAGCTGTGGTAAAGTAACGGATCAGACAATAAACTTGAAAAATATACAAAATCCATTTAGAAGTCTGGGAAACTCATTATTTAGGGTACATCTACACTGTACGGCAATTTCAGGATACTGGAGGTACCCCAAAATAGCTACCCCACATCTACACGAGCTGCCTGTTATTTCAAAATATTTTTCGAAATAACGGGTGCACTATTTCTCCATCCCAGTAAACCTTGTTGCATGATGGCTTGAAATAGCGCATTTTTCAAAATTTTGTGCTGTGTAGACATGCCAAATTTCAAAATAAGTTATTTTGAAATAGATTCAAAATAAGATACATAATTTGTGTTAAACAAATTGCATATCTTAATTCAAGTTTAGGGTACTGTATAGGCACACCTTTACTCTTTACATTTTTTCTATCTTAATTCTTACTGGAATTTTAAATGGATGTCAATCTTTACTTTTTCCTCCAAACTGCTGTGTGTAGTGCTACTCTGAGTTGTTAACCAACTAGTCTTTAAATCTTAGGTAGATTGACTTCAGTAGTGGAAAAAATAGTCGTGTATAGTTGAAAATATATTTATACAAGACCTTTAATGTAAATTTATTATTTTGGTTTGTTTCCCTGTAGGAAAGGAGTCATAAGTCATATCGACCTCTTACTGTCTTCACATTTCGTTTAAACTACTTGTTCAGTGAGTTAAATGCAGTTTCTTATCACCTCCTAAATCTGGTTTTTCATACGGTGGTTTGCATAGTCTTCCTCAAGGTCTGTAAGCTTTTTCTGGACACCAGGAGCAGTATAATTGCATCCTTGCTGTTTGCAGTGCACCCAATACACACAGAAGCGGTAAGTAAACCTGGAAAGGACATTTTTCATTCATTTATTAAAATGTTTTGTTTTATTTTATATTTGCATGTTGTAGATGCATTAGTATATTGCAGTCTCTAAAAGTTTTTATACTGCCATATGTAAGGAAAAAATATCATAAAATTGAACATTGATTTTAACAGTAAGTATTTGACATGGCTTTTGCTGCTCTACAAAAGAAGTTCCACCAATTTAAATCTATCCATCCACTAGGAAAAAAAATTGTGGCTTGCATTAAATCACTCCTGTGATCTCAGTCCAATTTCTAGTGAACCAATGGCTGCATTGCAAAATTAATAATTCAATACAATTGGAAATAATTCAGTCATAGCATGATAGTCAAGAATCATTCACATGGCTCTAGCTAATTCATTTTATGCTTAGTTCTATAATACTATGGGTAAATTTTAAATCCCTTCTGAAAGCGATAATGGATTCCACTCAAGTCATCTTGTCAACTTTTTTCATTACTATACAGCCATCCCAATCTGGCACTTTTCCACAAGTTTGATGTGAAAATATCATCTCTGCATATTTTATCTGGAATGTACACTAAAGCCCTAAAATCATAGTCATTGTCATACTATATCAGACTAGTAATCCAATGTCCTGCCTTTGACTGTGACCAGAAATTTGAGAAAGATGCAAGAATTTTCAAAGTAGACAATTATGGTATACAGGATTATAGACCTGACCATACAGGATGTTCATACCTAACCTCCAGCTGTTAGGATTGGTTATGCCTGAAGCATAAGGACGTCCCTGTTATTTTTGTTCTCTTGTATAATCTGCAGATGTTACCAGTATAAATTTATTATTCTCTTATTGTCCCCCTACTGATCTCTTGATTTCAGAGATTTATTGTGACAGGGATCTTCACAGGTTATTTATGTATTGTATAAAAAAATCCCATTAAGTTTTGAATGATTGCTTTCGATTTCATTGGTTGCTCCCTTCTTCTCCTATTATCATAATTTAATTCGGTGCATCCTGCAAAGTGACTTTATTCTGTTTTATTATTTTCTTATACCTTTATCATGTCCTCTTTTAATCATTATGGAAATATTTTCACTGACATTTATTATCCATCATTGGACCACTTCTAGTTCTGACACTGGATGTCTTTCAGATTCGCCATCTGTCTTGTTTAACACAGACCATCAACTTTATTATCTCCAAGAAAACCTTGTCTACGTGTCTTTTTTATTTTATTATTATAGCTTCAGCTATCTAGACTGGTAGGTTGGTAATGTCACAACTTCCTCTTTTTGGAACAGAGCAGCTCTGGCCTATTTCTATTCCAGAGATTTGTAAAGCATCTATATGGAGCTTTTCAATTTCATCTTTACATAGATTGGGTTTCCGTCCAGGATAACGTTCACAGATCTATTTGTTAGACACTCCTAACCCCAAGAATTGTATTTGTGTCAGAAATTCTCTTTACGTTGCTCATTTTGAAAACTTTCTGAATGTATCTTAGTCCTCCACAACATTTTGCATTATAAATATATTCTCTTCCATCTATACCAAAAAGAGAAACGATTCCTGGTTTTTTTTCCACTTTTAAAGGCATAATTAGATTCAATTTTTGTCTTGTTAATTTTTATTTCTTTTATTTTTGGGATGTGTCTTGATCCTTAGTACCTTGGAGTGGGAAGTGTATCTTTGGGGACAATAAAGGCATCTTATTAAGCATCTCAAACTTTCAAAAATGTAAAGAACTGCAAATGTTTGTATGGTCTTGTGCTTCTAAGTTGTCATAGATCCACAGGTCCAGTGCACACTCATGACTCTGGAACAGTCCCTGTGAGGATTTACCCTGTTTTAAGGTCACTCTCTCATTGGGCTCAGCCCCTTGGTTTAACCACTGCTGAGATCAAACCCTGGAGCCTTCAGCACTCCTGCTTCTTCCATAAACTCCCCATAGTAAATCCACTCAAACTGGACACTGAGATAAGGCTTACATACCCAACTGGAACAGTGTGCTACCTTTTATCCTTACACTGGAGTTACTCTTGGGCAGCCTTGTCAAAGCAGAAGGGTTTATTAGACGTCACATAAGTGTAGAAAGTTCTTAGGTAGCGCAGAGAATAGAAAGTTACAACACGTTCCATTTAGGCATTCCAGGCCTGCTAGAGCCACCTCCTTGCCCTGGTCCAGAAGCATGTCTCCTGCTTCCCGTAGTCTGTCCTATACCCAAGGGCCCTTCCTCTGTTCTTTGTTCTCATTCCCAGACAAAAACAGGTCACCTGGTCATTATCCTTAGCTCTTTGTTCTCCTGTTGGCCAAAATTGATTGGCTTCTGCAATGAGGGAGCCAGCAGTTCCAGGTCATTCATTGCTAGGTAGTGAATATCCAGGCCATTGTCTTCTGGATTTGTCATAGGCATGGGTCCTCAAGGAGCTAGGAGTCGGTTCCATTTCAATTGCTATAAAGAATAAACTACCTCTTCTCACCACCTATTTAATCATGCAACTGTTAGGGGAAACTGAAGCGCACACAGAATTCTTTAAAAAAAAAAAATTCACACTTCGTTACAGAAGCACAAACACAAGAGTGTTAATTCAGAGAGACATATTTTTAAGAAAGAATTACCATTAAGTAGTTCATTTTATTTTCTCCATCTTTTTATTAAACAATGCATTGGTATAAGGGTTGACTTCTCACCTCTCTCTCATCTTTACAAAAGTAGCTGCTAGTTTCTATTTGTGATTCATGACTTGACCAAGTCGCTCTGGCTGTAATTTTATCATTTTATTTCATTACTGAATGTGATACATTGTTTCTTTACCTTGCCTATGTATACACCTTTCTACACAATATGCAAAGGAGGTATCTGTATTAGGGATGTTAGTGTGTACCTGTTTACACAATTAACTGATAAGCCTGGCCTCACCATTACTTACATCCCCTTCTCCCACACACACACCCCTTGATGCCTTTGTGTCTGGCAGGAGACAGCAGGCCGGCTCCCTTGGAGCCGCCCTCCCCGCCACCTCCTGCCTGCTGCCTCCCACAGGGCAGGGGAGGCAGGAGGTTCCCAACATGTACTGGCTCCTGCTAAGCTGACTACCCCCTCTCTCCACGCTGCTGCCTCTGTATCAGGAACAGCAGTGTATGTGAGGGGGTCAGGCAGGAGCCAGATGCTCTCCCCCCACTACCTTTCACAAGGGTAGCAACATGGGAAGCCAATTTTCTAGCTGGCTCCCTGTGCATACTGGCTCCTGCAGAGAGAGATTCCTGCCCCGTACGCTGCTGCCTTCTATGAGAAGCTGGCTGGGGCGGAGGGAGATTGGAGCCGGCTCCTTCCTCTCCCTACCCCCCGTAACCTAAAAAATTCAAAATTTCTATCTTGGTTCACAATTAACTCCCATTGAAATCTTATTGTGTTCTTTGCAGATCTTTGTTATTATGTGTAACAAATACTAAGGTTATTAGTTAGTAGGTACATGGGTAATTCCTGACATTTACCACATGAGGGCACTTGAGGACTAAATATGTAATTGCCAGAAATTGGAGGTAGTAGTTAAGCTGCAGTCTGATCTCAGCTATATAGGTGCAGTTCTAAGTGAATGCCACAGGAATTGCGCTTGCGTACCTATGGAAGATGCAGACTCAATTTTGTTTTTTCTTTAGTTCTTTCACTGGCTTTAACTTCTGCATTATGAGCAATTTTCAAGACCCAATTCTGTTCAAAAGTTAACAATATTTATCTTTTTTTTTTTTTTCCTCCCCCCATTAGGTAACTGGAGTGGTTGGTAGAGCAGAGCTGTTATCATCCATCTTTTTTCTAGCTGCCTTTTTATCATACACCAAATCTAAAGGACCAGACAATACTATAGGTAAATACTTAACATCATATACACGACTTTTGATTGTACTTTATAATTTACTACATGAAGTCAATAAACATAAATATTCTGATATAACTTTAAAAAACCAACTAGTTACTTTAATTCAGACTAATGGTGCCTTTGTAATAACATAAATAATACTTTAATACAAAGTGCCTTTCTTCTGAGGATTTCTTAGTGCTTTACAATCATTAACTAACCCAAAGTACTCTCTAGTAAGTAAGTTTACTATTACTTCGATTTTTAAGAAAAAGAAGGTTCTGGAGTACATAGGCTAATAGACTTTCTGAAATCAGTCACAGATTTGGAAGTGGAGTTAAGCATCAGTCCACCTGTTCTAACTGCTGCAATACTTGAACCTTTATGGAAAATATAGCTTAGAATAGTGGTTTTCAACCTTTTTGAATGGGACTAGTGAACCGCAGCGACTGAAAACTGCAGGTATCATGCCTGCCGATTCTGAATATAAACAAGCTATCTGTAGCCAGCCAGTGGATTACTGTACTCTGGTGGGCCACGTGCCAAAGGTTGGAATCTTGCTGAAATACTGGCATCTGAAAACTAAATAGTTAACTTTAATTAGTTATGTAGTTTGCATGGTTGTGCTGAAAATAGCATGTTTTTTATATCTGTCTTTTTATGTTGCAGTGTGGACTCCAATTGCAGTGACAGTGTTTCTAGTAGCTGTTGCAACATTATGCAAAGAACAAGGAATAACTGTGGTGGGAATATGTTGTGTCTATGAAGTATTTATAGCTCAAGGAGTAAGTAATTGTTGTAAACAATTTTCATTGTAACTTTTTCCTTTGTCAAGGAGGTTTTTTGTTTTTTTTTTTTTTTTTTTGGTAGCAAAACTATGATATTACATTGCTTCAGCAGACAAAACACTGAATGCATAACTGTATTTTTGTGATCTTGGAAAAAATATGTACATGTACTCCCCCACTGTGTCAGGTAAATACATACTAACTCCAGTTATTTTGTATGCAAACAAATATACTAACCAGAATTGAAATTGAATTTAATATCTCCTTGAGTATAGACTAATACTTCTGACCTTTGACGTTTAGGATATATAAAATAACTTTTCCTCTTAAATGAAATTAGAGAAAGTGCTTTCTATGGAGACTTTTCCATTCTGTACTAAAGAACTGCTAAGTGTTCTAGAATATCACATTTGAATTAATTAGCATCTAGATTTTTGTGAAATCTCATTCTGCAAAGACTCTGAAATCAATTTCTAATTAAAATATATTGTGTAATGTAAGGTTTCATTTTAATCTTTAAAAGTTTTTGACTTGTCCACAATATCAGAGAAGCAAAGATAGGGAACATCAGTCACTGGTACAATCTGGCAGCAGCATCCAAGATCCAGAGGCTCTATCGGTCAAATGTCCAAAGGCTATGAGAGTTGTCCTCAATAGGCTCTCATATTATAGCGCAGTCCCATCCGAGAGACTATTCTTGTACTTCAAGGGGGTGTTGGACATTGTAGCCCAGAACGATATGCAGTGTCCAGAATGCCTTCATCCTCTACTCCAGGTTGACTATAAGAGGACCTTAAAGGAGATTTACATTATAAGTAGCAACTAGACTGACCCAATAGCCCCATCAAAGGATGTGTTCGCTACAACCTCCTGAAAAATGAGACGCTGGCTGCTTGGTATTTAATGCCATTTTCAACAAATGGAAACAGTACCCCAGCACCTGAAGATTCATTTCTTTCTCTATTCCACTGTATACAAATTGTATGCCAGCTGCCTTGTGGTTAGAATCGCAAAATAGTCTGTAAATGGAGGCACCATCAGCTCCATCCAGAAGGGCTTCATGTCCTGTAAAGGCTGCTATGAATACAGTTTCGGACTGCCTTCCACAGAGCCAGGTGTGCCCAGAGTCTGTGCCATAATGTGACTCAATCTGGTTACTGCTTTTGTATTGATGCCCCACCAGCACGTTTTTGACACAACAGTTTGAGATGCCTGAAAACTTTCTTGAACTGGTCTGGAAACTATACAAAAGCTGCACCACCACCATCATCTCCATGGAAGGAGACCCCCCCTTCTAATCCCGATCTGCAGTAGCGTGAAGCAACGCTGTTCCTTCAGCACCACTATTTTCAAGTTAGCCATGGTGCCATTCATTCAGTGGTCTAGAGACCGTTTTAACTTGTGTTGAATATCCTGGTCTACACAGAGAGTCTGGTCCTGATTGCAGTTGACCCTAAGGGCCTCCAACAAATGTTCAACATCACCAGCCAGGCTGTCAACTGAATGAGACACTGCTTTATCGCTAGGAAGTGCACATCCCTACATATTGGTCCAGGAAACATGGTTTATATCTATGGTAAATCCATTATCTTCCTTGAGGATTGGCAAGCATACCAACATCTTGGCATGCCCACAGGTTTCTGTGTCCAGCAGACACCTGAAGATACCATCTCAGAGATCCTACATGTTAGCATCAATCCTGGCCATGCATACCTACTGACACCAGGGCAGAAGGTCAGCGCCATCCTGACCCCCGTCTCTCGTATTTCATTTGTCCTGAGGGGATCTGCCATGGTGAAGGTTCTTCACAATAAGGCATACAGCAACCTCAGACAGCTGGTGAAGAAGTGGATGGTTTTTTCCCCAAAGGGTCAAACTGCTATGTATCTTGCACAGGAAGAATGGTGCAACAGATAGGTGATCTGTGCAGTGTTGCTATAATCACTTGTGCCTTCTGGCTTCTGACATGCATGGATGTTCTGGTAAGGAACATTGCAGTGTGTGCTCTGCAGGATGCCATCAAGCAAATCACCAAGACACCTCTAAGATGTTGCCAACTTCCTGAGGGTATGTCTACACTACCCTCCTAGTTCGAACTAGGAGGGTAATGTGTAGGCATACCGCACTTGCAAATGGAGCCCGGGATTTGAATTTCCCGGGCTTCATTTGCATAAGCGGGGAGCCGCCATTTTTAAAACCCCGCTGGTTCGAACCCCGTGCAGCGCGGCTACACGGGGCACGAACTAAGTAGTTCGAACTAGGCTTCTTAGTTCGAACTACCGTTACTCCTCGTGAAATGAGGAGTAACGGTAGTTCAAACTAGGAAGCCTAGTTCGAACTACCTAGTTCGTGCCCCATGTAGCCGTGCTGTACGGGGTTCGAACCAGCGGGGTTTTAAAAATGTCGGCTCCCCGCTTATGCAAATGAAGCCCGGGAAATTCAAATCCCGGGCTCCATTTGCAAGTGCGGTATGCCTACACATTACCCTCCTAGTTCGAACTAGGAGGGTAGTATAGACATACCCTGAGTGACTTGTTGGAGGCAAATTTGGAAGAGATAGGGGAGACTTCACTTCACTCTGGACTCATGTCTGTAATGAAATGCAATACAATGACTGGAGAAGTGTATCAGCTGCCACTGGGCATGGAGTTAGGCAAGTCAGGAGTTGGGATTCCTAGTGCCATAGGTAAAGAACATTGAGTGTGCTGTCCTCACTCAGGAGCCAGAACCAAGCTGCTGAAGAATGCCATTTGTGCCAGTGTGTAGAAAACCTGGAACTGAAGTGGGACCAGGGCAGGGTATTTGAGGTGATATGCTAGAGGGAAGTCAGTAACCACTACCATGCTGGGGCCAGCTTCATCCAGTTAGCTGAGTGCAGGCTCATCATATGATTACTTATTGAGCCATCCACCATGGAAATCAGGACGGGTGATGCAGGGAGTGTGGTTATGCCAACAAGACACTATCCCACATCTTCTGTAGCTGCAAGCCCCACTCCAGAGCCTACCAACTGCAACACAATCTTCCAAGAGTGCCTGAGGAGAGTCATCCTGCCACACCTGAGGAAGGTTGCCATAAATTCCACCATCTCTGGAACAGACAGCCATCTACAACTGTACATAGTTGTCACCGTGAGGTTCAGAAGAAGATCATAATGGTAGACATCACAGGGAGAACAGACCACCAGGCTTCCACAAAGCCCAGTCACAGAAGCTGGAGAAATAAACCCCTCTGGCCAGCACCTTGAAAGCTAGGGATGACAAGGCTCAAACTCTCACTCTGTCAGAGCCCTAAGTGCATGGGACCCAAGTAATGAGTGAAGATGAGAGAATGTGGAATCAGTCAATTCTACCCTCCGCTGATGATGTTGGACGCCATCAGGTGTAAGGATGTTACAATGCCATGGACTAGTTGATAGGCACTTCCACATTCCTCCTTTGAAATGTATGAGAGCCCCCGCTGGGACTCTTTTCTATTTCAAAGGAAGAATGTGGAACTGCACATATAGCCCAGGGCCAGCGGGAAGTCCTGCTGACTCTGGGCTGCATGCAGCATGCCTACTTTGAAATGCACAGGAGTTCCCAGCAGACCGTTCCATACCGCTAGGAGCCTGGGATCAGCTGGGGACTCCCGGAGGACTCCAGGTTTCCCGGCATTTCCCTGGAACCTGAGGTCAGTTGACCCTGGGGTCAGCTGAGGAGTCTCCACCTGACCCCAAGCTCCATGGCTGCCCCTTTGAAAGGCACAGAGGTGGCGTTTTAAAGGTGCAGCCCACTTCACAGCTGCCCCTTTGAAACTCCGCCTTGGGGTTTGAAAGGCACTGTGCCGTGCTGCCACTTTGAAGTACCCTTTCCCCCTTGTTAAAAAATAATACAGTAATTCCTCATTTAACACTATAGATGCGTTTCTGAAAATGTTCATGCTAAACAAAAACGTGCTATGTGGGGTCAATTTTCCCATTAAAAATAATGGGAAAGGTGGGGGATGCGTTTCAGGTGGTGGTGGCAAAGTCAATTTTTTTGTTGGTGCTGGGTTGTCAACGTCAATGTTAGAGATCTAGCAACACAAGTCGTTGTGATTTGTTAAAACACAAAGATAAACACGTGAGTGGAGGAGCGCTGTGACCACATGTGTTCATCTGCTCGTGAGTATTACCACTGTTTTCACCAATTTATACCACTGTGCGAAGTAGTCCGCCACTTAATTATTTTGGTGTTATTTCAAGGACAGTCATGTTATTCGAAAAATGTTCCCTTAAAAAAAAATCGTGCTATTGCAAAAATGTGTTAAGCGGGCACATGTTAAATGAGTAATTACTGTATTTGCTTTCCACAAGTATGTATGTAACACTTCATGAGTAATGTACTTGAATGCTAACAGCTGAACTGTATTGTGGAACTTATTCACCTAAATTTGGATTATTGCTGATTATATACTATATATCTTTCACTTTTAAAACAAAGTTGTGTTTGTAGATAATCTAAGTACTATGCTACAGTGTATAGAAACTCTTTTCCTAACCTTTTTAACATTAGCTATAATTTTTTTCTTTCCTTTGTCTGGAGGTGGTGGTATTTATACCTCGCAACTAAAATGTTTTTTCTCAACATGTTTTCCAGTAGTAGTTTAAATACAGTTAAGTATACTTTTAAGAAAGTTTATATTTAGAAGTTATGGACAGAAATTGCAATAATATGAGCCACAATAATATGAAATTATCAGTTACAAGCATTCAAGGCTACATTTTCAATTTTGTGCCTGCAAAAATCTGCATGTGTGTTTTGTATGTGAAGTGTATGCATTTGTCTTTTAACTGGTCTCTGCCTTGGAAGTTTTGGTCTAGAATTTTTAAACTAATTCAATAGTATTCTTTATATGGTGGATGCTACTTAATAACAGCCATGATATTAGCTTCAGTAACCCATTTTTCAAGAACCCATCCCATGCCACTGACTTTGTTTTGAAAGAAAGGACCTGCCTCGTTGTGAGGCACATCCCAACACTTCCTTCCCTAGCAGCAGTCCTGCAAACTTGCTTGCCTTCAGGGATTACACAGGAAGTAAGAGGTCTAAACAGAAAGAGTGCCAGAGTCCTGGGAAGTTACGTCTCAGGACAAAGTGCCAGGGCTTTTCACAGGGCACTTGAAGCTCAGAGTTGCATAGTACAGTAAAACTCCATTGGTCCGACATCCAGTGCTCCGGCACTCCTGATGATCCCTGGCACCATCGGGAACCCGGAAGTGCTCCGGGCAGCCGAACAATTGGAGCTGCTCTGTACCCGGCTTCCCCGGTTCAGCCACTGCTGAAACTGACCAGCAGCTGAATCGGGGACTCCTGGGGCAGAGCAGCTGGAGTGCTGCAGGGTTAGTCTCGTAGCACCGCTCCTCGGCCCTGCAGGACTGACCTGACAGCACCCTAGCTGCTCTGTCCCAGGTGTCCCCGATTCAGCCACTGCTGAAACTGACCAGCAGCGGCTGAATCGGGGATGCATGGGGCAGAGCCGGGCTATCGGAAGGGGGGGGGCTATGAAGGGTCTGGGGTGGCATCCCCCTCCACCCCACTCCAGATCCTTCATAGCGCCTCCTCCCCCCTTACGATAGTCCGGCATATCTGATAATCCGGCACCCTCTGGGTCCTAAAGGTGCCGGATTATCAGAAGTTTACTGTACTTCTTGCCACTATGTTCCTGCCACAGGATGGCTCTCAGCTTCCTCTCCCTGTGGAAAGAGCCAGCCCATAAACCCCCTTTCTGCTGCTGTCCTACCCCAAACAGATTTGCAAGACTGCAGCCAGCAAAGGCAACAAAGGCACAATGATTCATTATCTGGATAGAGCTCCACAAATTTGCCTTACTGGTAACTGCTTGATAATTACGACTTTTTGCTAGCAACCAAAGGGTTGCTAATAAGCAGAATCTACTGTATTTTCATTAATTTATTATTGCAAAGTCATGAATGATTCTCATATGCCCCATTGAAACCTAGTATGCCACTGCAGATGCACTCCACCTTAATTTCTCCCCAGTAGTAGGTTCACATTAACAACCAAAGGCTGGGAGAAGCCAATACCATAACAAATCAGCATGTCCCCTTTTAATAGTAATTACAATACTCAGTTAATAAGGTCTTCACCTTATTAACTGATTCAGAGAGAGCTGCCTATATAAAAATCCACAAAACAAAGACTCTTGAGTTGGCTTAGACAGGTCTCCTAAATCCTGAGAGAGAAACTAGCATGCACTGAAGTAGGGGTGTAAAATACCTTTTAGTTAACTTGTTAAACTTAACATTTAACCCATTAACTGATTAAGTGGAGCCTTTCCTCCTTGCTGCTGCTCCCTCCCCTACTCCCCTGCAAGACTGGTGACTCTCTCCCCATGTGAGCAACCCTCCACTTGCAGCAGACCACAAGCAGAGGGCTGCTCCCAGTTAACCGTTTCCGAGTAAGCATCGCCCGATAAAGGTGGTGCTTACCAGGTAACCGGTTACTAGGGATGTTAAAATGCATTTATTTGTGTAAACATGTACTCACTGAAACTTTCAGCCGTTACTTGTTTACACGTGGGGGGTGGAGAAGGGCGGGAGCCAGTGCTAGTTGGTTCCCCATAATCACTGGCTCTTGCCCATCTCCCCACACTGCTGCCTCTGCCTCTTCACAGTCTGCTTTGGTCTTAATTATCATGAGCAGTTTGGTATCATCTGCAAATTTTGCCACCTCACTGTTTACTAGGATTGCATTGTCAGACACATATATGAACATAATTTGGTGGTGAAAAGTCAAAATGGTTTCTGTAAAGGGAAATCATGCCTTACTAATCTACTAGATTTCTTTGAGGGGGTCAATAAACATGTGGACAAGGAGGATACAGTGGATATAGTGTACTTGGATTTCCAGAAAATCTTTGACAAGGTCCCTTCCCAAAAGCTCTTAAGTGAGTAGTCATGGGATAAAAGGGAAGGTCCTCTCATTGTAAACTGGTTAAAAGACAGGAAACATGGGTCGAGTAAATGGTCAGTTTTTAGAATGGAGAGATGTAAGTAGTGGTATCCACCAAGGGATCCTATTTGACCTATTTATAAATGATCTGGAGGTGACAAAATTTGAAGATGATACCAAAGTGCTCAAGATAGTTAAAAACAAAGCAGACTGTTAAGACCTTCAAAAGGATCTCACAAAACTAAGTGATTGGGCAACAGAAATGGCAAATGAAATTTAATGTTGATAAATGCCAAGTAATGGACATTGGAAAAAATAATCCTAACTATACATACAATACAACAGGGACTAATTTGGCTACGACTACTCAAGAGAGATCTTGGCATCATAATGGCTAGTTCTCTGAATACATTCACTCAGGCTACGTCTACACTGGCATGATTTTCCGGAAATGCTTTTAATGGAAAAGTTTTCCGTTAAAAGCAATTTCGGAGAAGCGCGTCTAGATTGGCAGGACGCTTTTCCGCAAAAGCACTTTTTGCGGAAAAGCGTCCATGGCCAATCTAGACGCGCTTTTCCACAAAAAAGCCCCGATCGCCATTTTCGCGATCGGGGCTTTTTTGCGAAAAACAAATCTGAGCTATCTACACTAGCCCTTTTGCGCAAAAGACTTTTGCCCAAATGGGAGCAACATAGTATTTCTGCAAAAGCACTGGCAATCTTACATGAGATCATCAGTGCTTTTGCGGAAATTCAAGCGGCCAGTGTAGACAGCTGGCAAGTTTTTCAGGAAAAGCAGATGATTTTGCGGAAAAACTTGCCAGTCTAGACACAGCCTCCGTGTGCAGCAGCAGCCACAAAAGCAAATAGAACATTAGGAATTATTTAAAAAGGGATAGAGAATAAAGACAGAGCATGTTAATGCCTCTATCTAAAATCATGGTGCGCCCCCATTTCGAAAAGTGCGTACAGATGTGGTCGCCTCATTTAAATAAATAAATAAATATATATATATGTGTGTGTATATATAGGCATTGGAAAAGGTTCAGAAAAGGACAATGAAACTCATTAGGGGTTTGGAGCGGGTCCCATATGAAGAGAGACTTAAAAGGCTGGGACTTTTCAGCTTAGAAAAGAGGAGACTAAGGGAAGAGATGATAGAGGTCTATAAAATCATGGCTGGTGTGGAAAAAGTGAATAAGGAAAAATTATTTACTTATTCCCGCAGTATAAGAACTAAGGGTCACCAAATGAAGTTAATAGGCAGCAGGTTTAAAACAAACAAAAGGAAATCTTTCATTCATGCAGCGCATAGTCAGACTTTGGAACTCCTTTCCAGAGGATGTGGTGAAGGCTAGGACTTTGAGAGGGTTCAGTAAAGAGCTAGATAAATTCATAGAGGTTAGGTCCATCAATGGCTATTATTCAGGATGAGTAGGAATGGTGTCCCTAGCTTCTGTTGGTCAGAGGCTGGAAATGGATAACAGGAGAGGGATCATGTGAGGATTACCTGTTCTGTTCACTTCCTCTGGGGCATCTGGCATTGACCACTACCAGAAAACAGGATACTGGGCTAGATGGACCTTTGATCTGACCCAGCATGGCCCTTCTTATGTTCTTATGGCATTTTTGTAGCCAGCATTTCAAGGTATTTGTGCCAGACGTGCTAATCATGCTTTAGATGCCATTCCAGAGGATATACATCCATGCTAATAATGATTGTTAAATAATATTTTTTCAGTTAATCAAGTTCGTTACTCATCTCCTGGGGAGAGAATTATGTCTCTTGCTCTGTTTTACCTGCATTCTGCCAAATACCTTTGGACCTCTCTGGCCCAGCACCTTGGACCAGGGGAGATCAGTGCTGGCCCCTGTGCTGCTGCTCTCTGGGGAGTAGGCAGTGGGGGCAGGGCACCAGCTTCCCAGCTGTTAGGTTCCACTCCTGGCTGAAGTATCAATGTGAGATTTCTAAAGAGAAATCAACTCAACTTAAAGTTTAAGAATCTGAAGTGCCATCCAAAATCTGAGCAGCATGCTATCAGACGTCTTAAAAATAGAGCATCCTGATGTGGAAACTACAGAACCTGAACTACCAAAAAACAAAATCAGTATTCTGGTGATGGTGTCTAATTCGGATGATGACAATGAATCTGCATCATTCCATGCTGCTTTACATCACTGTTGAGCAGAACCCTTCATCAGCATGGATGCATGTTCTCTAGAATAGTTGAAGCATGAAGGGACATATTAATCTTGAGCACATCAGGCATGTAACTCTCAAGGGCACTTTTTGGAAGGATTGGGGGGCAGCAGCCATGCACACTGGGATACAACTTGCTGGGATACAACATTCTGTTCTCTGGACTATCAGGGAGTGAGGGGAAAGTGCTTGCATTCCATGCATGCCTCACACCTGGCTGGTGAAGGAAGCTAATAAGCCAGTTGTGAGAGTCATGCATAGCACAGAGTGCAAGAATTTTCCCCTCACTCCCTGTTAGTCCAGGCAATGGGATGAAAAGCAAGCCAGGTCCTGGAGCACACAGTTGCTCCTCCTCCCACCCATCCACCCTCCTGAAATGGAACCCTTGGTAACACTCTTGTGATGCTAGCTACAATAATGTCATGCCAATGCCTGTTGTTGTTTTCAGGTGACACATAAACAAGAAATAAGCAGCATTATCTCCTTTAAATATAAACAGACTCGTCTGAATGATTGGCTGAATGAGAAATAGGACTGAATGGACTCAGATGCTGAAGTTTTCGATTGTTTTATTTTTAGTGAATAATTCTGCATCTGAAAATTCATCTTTCATGTTACAGAGATTGCACGGTAGTACTTGTATGTGGTGAATTGAAAAACACTTTTTTAATGGTACAAATATTAGTAATAAGAATAAATATAAAGTAGGTGCTGCACATTTTAATAGCATTATTAATAGCTATTAATGTTTTAGTTGCTTAACTTTATTAAAGATTTTAAAAGTTGTTATTTAGTGGACCCAGGTAGGCAACCTTTAACTTAAGCAGGCACTGACCATCTGACTAGAATTTAGTTCATATCGATAAAGTGTAGTGAATAGAGACTAAACAAGAGGGTGCTATCTAATAAATTATATTCTGTTTTCTAGTATACTTTGCCTATGCTGTTGGATACTGCAGTGCAGATTCTTCGAGGAAAAGGCAGTATTCCTTATTCCATGCTCCAAACACTGTTGAAGCTTATTGTTCTGATGTTCAGTACACTGCTCCTTGTTGTAGTCAGAGTCCAGGTCATTCAGTCTCAACTTCCAGTGTTTACCAGGTAAAAAAACAAAAAATATGAAATGTGTTTTATTTTAAAAAATACTGGTAAATCAATTGACCTAATTAAGTCACAACTAAAAATGTCTACCAAACACTGTAGGTTTTAGATTCAACTTAAATATAAATCTAGGAAATCCTATACATTATAATATTTCTGTGATGAATCAACCTGTTATGCTACAGCAATAACTATGGTTGATAAGCAGATGTGTAATAGCAATGGTCAGTGAGCACTCATTGAATGGTAAGAAAACTACTCACTGGTCAATTCAGACAAGTAGGTAGCAAGAATGTTAAATATTGAGTAATTTACTAGTCTAGTAGTCGATGGAATTTTCATCAACTAGTTGATAGGCACTTCCGCATTCCTCCTTTCAAATGTACAAGAGCCCCCGCTGGGACTCTTGTGCATTTCGAAGAAGGAATGCGGAACTCCACGTGCAGCCAGTGTGAAGTCCCGCTTGACTCCAGGCTGCATGTGGCATGCCATCTTTGAAATGTACAGGAGTCGCCAGCAGGGGCTCTTATGCATTTCAAAGCAGAAGCGTCCTCGTGGAGCCTGGGGTCAGTGGGGAACTCAAAGTCCCACACTGACCCTGGGCTCTATGCTGTTCTGCCACTTTGAAATGCCACGTAGAGCCCGGGATCAGCTGGGGACTCTCCAGCTGATCCCGGGCTCCACGTAAATGCCGCAGCGGCATTTCAAAGTAGTGCTGCATGAAGCTGACCTGTGGCATTTGCGTGGAGCTTGGGGTCAGCTGGGGACTGCCTAGCTGATTTCGGGTTCCAGTGCAGCACGCAAAGCCCGGGGTCAGCTGACCCCCTTCTGCTCTCCCCGATATGGCCCTCCCCGATATGGCAAGTGTTTATGGAAGCCCCAGCCAATTCCCCTTTCCCTTTCCAAGCACATTATAAATGCGGCAGAGATGAAAATGGCTTGGGAGTTCCCAATCCATCTTTATTCTTCTGCAGGATTTCCCTACGTGAGTGATGTTCTAGAGTCCAGCATGTAGAATGGTGTGGTACAAAGTGACAGCATTGATGTGTAGGGTCTAAGCTGTAACTAAAAAGTCCTTTTGTTTTTTTTTCTTTTTTTCTTACTTAGATTTGATAACCCAGCTGCTGTAAGTCCATCTCCTGCAAGGCAGCTGACTTTCAACTACCTCCTCCCTGTAAATGCTTGGCTTCTTCTAAATCCCTCAGAGCTATGCTGCGATTGGACAATGGGAACTATTCCACTTGTGGAGTCTTTCCTAGATGCAAGAAATATTGCCACCATTATATTTTTTTGCTTTTTGGGGTCTTTAATTGTCTTCAGTCTTCGATACCCTGGGGATTCCTCCAAGACTGTATTGATGGTAGGAGTGATGCATGGTTTTAGTCCTTTTGGTTACAATGAAGTGGCCTATGCTGGAAATAGTGGAAAACTCTCGAGATTTTCTTAGCTCTTCCTTATATCACCATTAGCACCGTTTATCAGAAACAAAAGGATTCCATAGTTCCAGAGAAAAGAGGATTAACAGAATTTTCACTACAAATAGTTAAATGGAACTAGCTTATTTAAAGAGCCTTTTTATTTCTGTCATTTAAAATATCTGCTTTACTAATTGAAGCATCTCTTTTTATAATAGAATGTTCATTGCAAGTTTCCTCATGTAACACAGCTGCATATGCATTTTTTTTAATCCTTTTAGCTGTTAGATTTCATGCCAAAGCATCAGTGTCAAAGTGCCTGGAGCCTAATTTACCAGAAAATGGTAATACATTACTTTATATTAGATATATAATTATCCCTCAAGTACTGTAACATGCAAACAACACACTAGGTCAGAAAACTGCTTCTAATCTGCTGTCCTCTGGGATAATAGTGCAGAAAACTTGTTGTAGGCTAAATGTAGGTGGTCCAGCTAGCATGAAGAACCACTGATTTATATATCTTCTAAAATATTCTGTTTTCAAACTTTGGTCAAAATAGCTTCTATCATGAAGCTTTCTTGTCCTCCTAGATGTATACCCTATTAAAAGTCACATGACTTAAGTAAAATGAGAGAACCCAGTCTTTGTCCAGAGATACCATTTGTAATGTAGATCTTACTCATTACTGATGTACAGAAATCTACAGTACAATTATGCATCTGTATCACAGTGATCTTGAAGATGCGGGGAAGGGATTTCACCGATCAGGTAGAGCAAATATATGAAAGAGCACTTACAGTATTATCTAATAAACTAAGTAAGCTTTAAAAGCTGCCTAATATCTTTTTCTAAAGTAATCCTCCAAAACTCAAATTCTTATCACTAACTGTCTCATTTTGAAACATTCAATGACTTTCAAGTGTGACCGGTTCTTAGCTAGTGGCTATAAGGTGTTTTCTACAAGTAAAAGTTTTGTTACTTTGGCTTAGCCAACATAGTTAAAATCGCAAACACCATCTTTCTCTTACACAACAGTGTAGAATACAGGTATACTGGTATAAATGTGTTTTTTAGCTTATTCTGTTTCAGCAATGCAAAGTAAGCTGTATAGCACCTTATACCTGTAGAACTGTGCTCACACTTGGTCTTTTACCAGCAAAAAATAATACCTTTGTCTAACATATTAGTGTTGGTATAACTTAAGCATAGACTGAGTCTTTGTTTGCCATCTGTGGGCCACATCTGTTGACTATAAAACAAATCTGTCTTTATGACTTCTATGTACCTCTTTATTCTTAACTTGTTTTTTTTTACCTCTACATTTTTGCAACACACACATTGCTTATATAGTGCTTGCTCTGATCTATAAGGAAGTTAAAATGGGCCTTTTTCTGAAGTGGTATATTGCATGCTTAGATATAGAATAAGTAAAGCCAAGCCATTAGGCCTAATTGCAAATAGTACAGTTGTTAACCTAATTGCAGAATTGGTGTTCACTGTATCAAGACAGTAAATGGCATCTCAGCTCCTGGTATTGAAAACTGGGAGAACACCCTATTTATTGACTCTGGTTCAATTCTAGCAGGAACTTGTCTTGCCTGTCTTGATCTCATGATTAAACCAAAATATAATCAGTAGTTCAAGCTATTCTGATGCCAGATACTTTTATTTGTTAGAATTAAATTTTCTAATACAAGCACTTTATGATACTAAGCATATGGCTATTGTAACTTCCATTGACTTAGGTGAGCTTTTCCCTCTTAGTTCTTTGACAGAACTTTTTTCTCTCCTTAAGCTTCATTGAATCTCTTAGTAGCTACAGAGCCATAGTTAAGGTGGCATTTGATGCTCTAAAAAACTTACTCAGATATATACCTTTTTAGGTGTTTCCATGTCTCGATCACTGTTGTATTTCCTATCACATTTTAATTAAATGCCAGTATCTGATTTTAAAGTACTTTCCCTATGTACTTTATATGAACTGGATAAACCGGTTACGCTATATGGTTAAACAACATTTTTTTTCTTTTACATCCCACAATTTTGTATTCGATCATTTTAAAATGCAGTTCTGCTCTATAAGTTGTGTGAATTTGACAGCTACCTACTTAGTGGATTAGTTCCATGTGTGTTCATTCATACCTGCTTGGTTTAGTGACAAATATAAGATGACTTCTTTTTACTGTAGTGCTGACGTGTTGACAAAAGTACTTGAGAGAGTAAGCTAGATTTTCCCCTTTTTTCAGAGAAACCTGAAGAAATTGTCTAGATCTTATTGAAATTGGGGTGCCTACTTCCTTTAATCTCCTTTGAAAATCCTAGTGAGAATTATTTGCTAACAGTTAATGAAAAAACTTAAACAAGTGGCCCTGTAGCATCTTGGAGATGAACACAAAAATTGATAGTATCATGAGCTTTCATGGGCAAAACCCACTTCTTCAGATGAGTGCAGCAAGAAGCACAAAGAGGCGCTGAAACCCCACAATTTAAAGCAGAAAAAGAGAGGAAGGAGAAAAGGGGGGGGGAACCCTGTCAGTTATAGTGTACATGCTAAATGGGCTAATAGAATAGGTTGTAAGTATCCAATACTCAGTTTTTTATGACATTTGGGTGTTGAATATAACAGCCCATCCACTTAATGGCTTTGTTCTGACCGTGGGTGAAAGTGTTACATTTGCATATGAAGGCCAGTTCTGCAGTCTCTGTCTCTCTAGCTGGTTCCTGAAATTACCTTGCAAAAGAATGGCTACTTTTAAATCCATTAATGCAGTGTTTCCCAACTTCCAGGCCGCAGCCTGGTGCCAGGCTGTGAACTGTTAACTGCTGGGCTGCGGTAGCTGTGGAGGCTGGGGAAGACTATCCAGCACCTCCCCTCCCACCATGGTTGTTAGGAGAGGTGTGTTCTTCCCTGCCTCTGACAACCAGCTCTGGGAAAGGGTGCGGTCTCCTCTCGGATGTGAAAGAGCAGTTTGCTGTGTGGAAGGAGGGCTGCACTGAGCCTGGCACGGCAGCCATAGAGCAGCCCCAACTCAGGCAGCAGCACTCAGCTGGTGGCTGGGAGGAAGCGCAGGACTAGGTGAGGGGGCAGGGCAGGCACTGGGGCTTCCGGGGATAGGGCTCTAAGAAGCAGGGGGCTGGCACCAGGAGGCTCTGGGGATAGAGCTAATATGGGGAGGTTTCTGGGGGTGAGGAGGCACTAGGAGGTGGGGGGGCAGACACTGGGGCATCTGGGGTAGGGCTAGTAGTGGGAGGACTGTGGGGGCAGGGCTGGCACTGGGAGATTCTGGGAGGAGTTGGGAGCAGTGGGTCTCTGGAAACTAGGCTGACACTGGGGAGTCTGTGAGGGGTGGTGGCAGGAGGCTAGCTCTGAGGTGCTCTGAGGGCAGGAGGCTGCCAGTAGGGGGGGGGTTGGGTGCAGGCAACTCTGGGGTCAGTGGCTGGCACTGGTGGTTAGTGGAGGGGTTGGAGACTCTAGAGGTTAGGGCTGGCAGTAGGGGACTCAGAGGACTGGGGTGTATCCCAGCCCCAGCACCCAAAGCTGCTGTGAACACCTGGCTTCAGTTGCAGCAGCTGCCTGTTACATGGCGACTGCCGGAGCTGAAGCTAGCTTTTCCTGGCAGTTCTGGGGGCTGGGGCTTTTGTCTGACAAGTAACATTTTATTTGCACATTTGCATGTTCATTATTTGCATAATGGATATGCAAATCAAATGTTACCAATCCACCAAAAGTTTGAATGGGTTTCCTGGTCCATGGTATAAAAAAGGATGGGAACCACTGCACTAATGAGTGCCCAGGCAGATTAAAATATTGCCCAACAGGTTTCTATGCTTTACCATCTGATCTGTGTCTGCTAAATCCTTTGTCGTAGAGACTGTCCAGTTGGGCCAGTATATGTGGCAGAGGGGCAACAGTGCCAGCAATGCCCTGAGCCTCCCATTCCCCATGCCCCCTTTAGGGAGGGTGGGCAGTGCTGATGCTCCTGACCAGATTCAGACAGGAGCATTGCTGGTTGTTTCCTTTAGTCAGGAAATGAAGGGGAGTGCACAGTTTGCTGCATTCCTCATTCTGGCTAGGGAGGCGAAGGGAAAAGGGAATCCTGGACCTACCTCAACATGGGGACATGCACTCCTCACTAGTTCTCTTCACCTGGCTGCTCTTACCCTGCTGTGCCAGCAGAGGGCTCGGGTAGTCCTCTCTCCCACAGGGCAGCCCTCATCTCCATCCCTGCCCCAGAGCAATGATTTAAATGAAGCACGTACATTTTCATTTCATTTAAAAAAAAAACAAATTAAGGACATGAGCAGCACTTGGGTATATCTTCTAGTTACAAATATTTAAGAAAACGAGCACAGTTTAACTTGTATTGCTATTGAACAAAGTTGCTGAATAGTTAGCGTAGCACTACCCAACACGTGGCCCATATGCTGCATGTGGCCCATGGCCCATTTGTTTGCAGTCCGCGAGTGGGAGCCAAAACAAAAAAGTAGTCAATATAATAGTCTTCTGTTGATATGCGTTTTAGTAGTTAAATTCCTGGACTGTCATTGCTCATTAAAAGTGCTGTCATATGGGTGGAAATTAGGTAAATTTTGCATTTTATTAATATCAGCAGAACTGACTTAAATGGGGCCAGCATGTTGTGTAGTCTTTCCTTAATCTTTGTATTCATGTCTCCGTGTGAAAGAAGCTATCTGCATATATATTTGCATGTTTATGCAACCATAAGTTGCAGCCCTTGACATGTGCTGTGAGTATCATTGTGGCCCCTGGGGCTTCCAAAGTTTAGTAGCCCTGAGTTAGGGCATTGAAATAGCTCTTAATATCAATCAGACCATCAGTGATTGAATCTGTTTTGTATTCTTACCCTGTTTTGCTTGTTGATGCTGTTCTTGTAGCAATTTCTGACCATGTTAGTTCTGAGTATTTTTTCCTTAGATCTTTTTAGTAAATCAAAAATGTCTACACACTTCCACCCTGGATTGTAACCAAAAAGTTACTGTTCTTCAAAGGCTTATACATGTCCACTATATAGTTGTGAGCTATAGCAAATGCAAGCACAAATGGTCATAGTTTCAGTAACAAAACTATTTTTATGGATTGAACATGAACTATTTTGACTTTATGGAGCTATTTGGCATGCATACGCTCCATGTGTAATTGTAAAAGGTAGGTGTAAAATGGTTAAAATGCTTTTAAATTAAATTGCAGTTTCTAAAACTTGGCTTTTTACTTAATGTCAAATGTCTTAAATCAATATGATTAAAAATATTTTTAAAACCATCACCTACATTTTATACTGTTAGTTTTAGAGTGGGCAAATATTTTACAATGGACAAGAGATGTTCACAATAATTTCACATACTTATTATTTAGTATATGATTTCAGCTACCCACATCTTTATGAATAAGAGGTCAAACATAAGTCTGACTAAATCAAGTTGGAAAGTGCCATTGAAGTGTCATTGGAAGAGTTTCATTATCTTCCTTTAAAGATGACAAAAGTTCTGAGATGGATTCAAAGGCCAGTTCAACGGGAATTTAGAAGTTCTCTGATAAAGCTGTTACACAAAGCTCTGAATTATATAATGTAATGCATAAGAAAGCTAGCATTATCTTATTTCAACCCATTGGCAAATGTTTTTTCTTTTTGTAGACTAAAAATGATCTTCCATGTGGAAAAAGTAGAAATTACACCGCCATTAAATGTACTTAATTTTCTACTTCTCAGAAGGGTTGTTTAACTTTTAATTTTTTATTGTTGTTTACATAGCAAGCGTAATTTGTAACTCTGGTTTTGATTACTAGTTCGTATTTGCTTTTCTTTTCTAGGCACTCTGTTTAATAGTGTTGCCATTCATTCCTGCATCAAACCTCTTTTTTCCTGTTGGGTTTGTAGTAGCAGAACGAGTGTTGTACGTCCCTAGCATGGGATTCTGCATTCTGGTAGCACATGGGTGGAAAAGACTATCAAGCAAAAGGTAGGTCAAATGTATTTTTTGCTTTTAACTAATTCTGCTATGCTTGGCCCAGGTCCACCACCACATAAGCATAGAACAAAAACAGTTCTGTCCAGCTTGTCTGTCTTTGCACATGTTCAAATGTTAGTCTGCTGAGAAACAGAAATTGAAAGCCCAGAACTTTCAAGAAACAGGAGCTGGTTGTTAGGCTAGAGGGACTAGAGCCATTAATTCATTTTTATGAGATAGTAAGTGTAGGTGTAACATGCTTGTGATAAGATTTGTAACGGTTGTTTTTATATGAGAAATTTAGTATTTTATTGATTATTTTTTAAAAAACCATTTTTTTAATCATTTGTTTTTATCCACCCTGCTCATATAGTTGAGTTAGTAGCTAGCTTGTGGTGCAGGCCACCACGCTCCACTGAACTGTAAACAAGACACAACATTCTCTGTGCATGCCATCATTCACCATTGGGCATATGCTTGGAAGGAAAAGAGATGTTAAGATGCAAACATCGTGACACACATTCCCTCACAAATTTCATTGGGGAGGGAGCTGAAATATGTCCTCCTTTGTGTTCACTTAAAACCAGGTACACAGTGTAATGGAAGGGGTCCTCTGATTCATTTTCTACAAGGGGTGCCTCTTGGATGTTTTGTCAGGCCTCCTGGTTCACTTTATTGTTAACTGAGCTGCTTTCTGGGTAAGAAAGGTGATATATTACTTGATACACTACTTGATACACCCTTGGAGTGTGGTTGGAGACTAAACTGATTCAGAGTTGGGGGAGGGCCTTTTTAGGTTTCTTATAGATAATTGTTTATGTGGACTTGTCTCCTCCCTTCCTTCCCCCAAAAAATAAATATTCCACATATGCTGTATTAGAATAATAAATAGGAAACCTGAATGCTATAGATCTCCGTGGCAATGAGGCCCATGCCCATTGGAGCACCCCCAGCTTTCACCCCTACCGTGACTCTGTTCTGCACCTCATGACCTGCCTTCATTTGAGCCCAACCTACTATTGGCACTCAGCCCTCTCCCAATCCTGATTTTCCTTGCGATTGTTCCCTACCGCTCAGGCAAGAATGGGTTCTAAGGCATATCTTGCCCACATACTGGAATCTACAGGTGCTGTGATAATAGCCATTGTTTTTAAATGCCCAGTAATGTAACGAGTATTACATGACTCGTGCCACTCCTGAGCTGTCAGCGAAGGAACACGTCATTCATTTTCTGTGAACTCCTGGTTCTTGGGGAGTCATCCACTCTCCCCACAGTGTGTGATGAGGTATATCCCACAGGATCCTAGTTTGTGTTGCTAACCTTAATTGAAATTTTTCATCATAATTAAACCAAGTCTTGCCTGCCTTATTATATCAATATACTTAGACAAGGCTGAGCATCTCTCTGGATAAGCCTGTACCTTAAGACCTGCATAGATAAGGAATGCAGTCTCTCAATATTCTGATGTTGTAGGCACCCATGGCCACTTTGGCAACTGCTTATCCCATTTGCTTGGTCCCAGCTTACTTCCTGTCGACTCCTCTTTGTTCCACAGGGACTGTATATCCACATTTTTCCCTCTCAGTATTTTATCTTTAGGTATATTAAAATGGTGGTTTTCTGCTGGGTCACCCACCCAACATAACCACTCAAGACTGACAGGGCATCTTTTATGCCCTTCCCCCCCCACAGCCTCCCCAGGAAGCTCAGCTCTGTTCCATAAGGTAATAAGGACCCATGAGTTGAAATGTTCCCAAGGGTTTCAACCACAATGCTATATCCTGTAATACAGGAGTTTTCTGTCGGCACTGCTGAGGGGGTCAATTCAGGGTGAATTGCTTAGAGACGGACTACTTACAGGCCAAGACTGAGGTCCTCCGCTATAAATCCATCTCAAAGTGCTCTTGTTCACCATTCTGTCTAGCAAGAAATCATACAAGCAATTCCCTTCAGTCACTCCAATTCTCCTGTGCCACCACCAGTACTGCTCCTTATACAGATTGAGAGGCTATGAAACCCAATCTCACCAAATCAAACCAAGTTCTTTAGATCCAAAAAGACCAGCCACTTTCCCAAGTCAATTTACAATTCAATTCTTAACCCATAAAAGCATCCTCTTAACCAGTCCTTAGAATCTAAATTCTAAAGGCTTATTGAAAGATGAACATAGTGACAAACATGCTTGGGTCCTCTACTGTGTGATGAGAAAAAGGTTTCCAACATCACAGCTTATACTTTAAAGCCTTCTGCCCTTATGTTCCCACCTTTTTGCAACAATTTGTGACTTTGCTTCTGCCTCCTTCCCCCAAAATACCACTTCTGGCAAACTTGGACAAGTGCAGAGCGGTCATTTTCACTTTGTATCCAAAATGTTGTTTGGACCTACAGTATCATTACTTTAAAAGGTAGTGTTTTTGTGGCTATTGTAGATTCTTGCAATGAAAGAGTCATGAAATTCCACATTCTGCGAGTGCTAGATCATGTTGATTCCAAACAGGTGTACGCACCCCGCATGCACAAGCATCAAACTTTCCCCTACCAGCTCCTGTAGGGTCGGCTGTGGAGACCCCGAGATGCTGCTATATCAGTGCATATAGATGCTGCTGCCGATCCTATCCCTCCCTCAGTTTCTTTTTACCATCCTTGGAAGGAAGGGGCTGGACAGGTTGCATTCATATGCTCTCCCACCTCTACGCATATGGGATGTTAATTTGGTGCTCAAACTTATGGAACTCCCCTTTGAATCAGTGGCTAGGGGTTCACTGCTTCACATGTCCATGAAGGTGGCTTTCTTAGGCTACGTCTACACTACACAGTTGTTTCAGAATAAGCTATTCCGGAATAATTACTCCAAAATAGCTTATTTCAAAATAGCATGTCTACGCCGCAGAGAAGCCTTACAATTAATCCAAGGCAGGTTTCCCTAATGTAGACATGCTATCTCGATTTAGAGCCCCAGGAGGAATAACTTAGAATGGCCCTGGTGAGAGGCGATTTCGAAATAGCAGAAGTGGAGTGTCTATACACACCTTATTTTGAAATAGTTATTTCGGAATAGGCATTATTCTTCGTAGAATGAGGCTTACTGAAGTTGGAATAAGCCATCCATTATTTCAAAATTATTTCGAAATAACGGAATTGCTGTGTAGATGCTTGCGTAGTTATTTTGGAATAATGGCTGTTATTCCAAAATTACTTTCCTGTGTAGACACATCCTTAGTGGCCATCACATCAATGAGGAGGGTGTCTGAACTACAAAATCTCAGAATCCCCATACAGTGTTCCATAGAGACAGTGCAACTTAGGCTGCATCCAGCCTTCTAACCAGAGGTGGTCTCCCAATTCCAGCTTGGTCGAGACATCTTTCTTCCAGTATTTTACCCAAAACTATACTTGAACGCTAGACAAAGAGTATTACATATTTTAGACACAAGGCCCTAGATTTTTACATGGCTTACAAGAGACCATTTATTAAATCCTCCCAGTTGTTTGTAGCAATAGTGGAGTAGATGAAAGGGATCTGGTCTCCGTACAGCATATACGCACCTGCTGTGAGCTGGCAGGGGTTACACCCCTGCCAGTGATGGGACACTCGACTAGGGTGCATGCTTCTTCCACTACGTTCATAGCACAGGTCTGCCTCCAAGAGACATGCATGGTAGGCTTGTGGTCCTCTATATGCGTGTTCACAGTACACTACGCCAACGACAAATTCTTTAGGGAGGATGCAGCTGTTGGTAGGGCAGTACTCCCATCTGTGATTCCTAACTCCGGCCCCACCTCCACAGTGTAGCAGCTTGGGAGTTATCTGATTGGAATCAACGTGAACAAGCACTCAAAGAAGAAAAGACCTGTTCTTGAATTACTTGTTCTTGTAATTGTATTCGTCAAGATGTGGTGTTCATGTCCATTCCAATATCACCCTCCTTTCCCATTGTTGGAGTAGTTGGCAAGAAGGAATCAAGGGACGGGTAGGGCTGGCAGTGGTATATATGTGCTGATATAGCAGCACCACTCTAGGGATTTCCACAGCCGACCCCCATGTGAGCTGCTAGGGGAAAAAGTTTCAGATGCTCATGCATGCTGTACGCATACACCTGATTGGAATGGACATGAACAACAGGTAACTGTCTTTTTCTGCTATTTTTAGATGATGGAAGCAATGAAAAAAAGCATATTTTAAATAAGGAGACTTATATTACAGTAAATTTCCGATAATCCAGCACCTTTAGGACCCAGGGGGTGCTGGATTATCAGATATGCCGGACTATCGGAAGGGGGGCTATGAGGGGTCTAGGGTGGTGTGGGGGGATGCCACCCCAGACCCCTCATAGCCCCCCCCTTCTGATAGTCCGGCTCTGCCCCAGGCGTCCCCGATTCAGTTTCAGCAGCGGCTGAATTGGGACGCCTACAGCAGAGCAGCTGGGGTGCTGCCGGGTTGGTCCCACAGCGCCAAGGGGCGGCTGTGGGCTTCCCGGAGTCAGCCGCTAGTCAGTTTCACTCCTCGGCACGGTGGGACCAACCCAGCAGCACCCCAGCTGCTCTGCCCCCGGCGTCCCCAAGTCAGCCGCTGCTGAAACTGACCAGCGGCTGATTCCGGGAAGCCCGGGGCAGAGCAGCTTTACCTCGGGCTTCCCGGAGTCAGCCGCTGGTCAGTTTGAGCAGTGGCTGAATCGGGAAGCCGAGGGCAGAGAAGCTCCAATGGTCCGGCTGCCCGGAGCACTTCCGGGTTCCTGATGGTGCCAGACTATCAGGAGTGCCGGACGATCAGATGCCGGACCAATGGAGTTTTACTGTATTCAGTTGATTGTTGAAATCTGATTATTTTTTCCTGTTAAAAATTACCACCAGTCATAGGAACCAATAACATCTTAAATTGTTTCCTATTAAGGGATTATAATTCAAGAATATTTAAAAAAAAAACTTTTGTTTTAAATGTACTTGAATTAAGACATGGATGTAAAAAACTACTTTTGCTGGTTTATGTGTAGGATGAACACAGATCTTGTACCAGTATCACAGATGCTTTCAAAATGTTCTACCTTGTGGGAGGGTCTTGCTTTTCAAGTGTCTGCACTGTGCATATGCAAAGGTGAATGTATTTAATCCCATTGCATTACTTAATATTTCAGGTTCAAATATTATGAAGCAATCTTGAAGTTCATAATACCACTTTTGCAGATGGGTTTTTGGGTTTCTTTGACATTTCCCTGATTCATTTGCTCTCTCTTATCTTGACCACTTTATTAACTTTTAATATTTGTTTCTTAGTTTCTTGCCACATACAACTCAGACTATTCTGATGATAAAAGATATTTTACAATTGTTCAAGTATAGCGTAATTAGATTAAAATTGTTTTGAAATGGAATTTGAAAACTGAATCAAATGCTAAAAAGGAAAGATGATCTTTGTCTACCTCTTTCTCATGATACGCAAATTATAAGTTTGAAGAATTTGACTTGTTTGATTACATTTCTATAATGTATTAGTGAAAAGCAAATTCGGGATGTCTGAAGTGATAGAGTAATGGCTACTTTGAAAACCTGTTGCTAGGGATAATTCACAGTGTAGTCTTTCATCTTGTAACCTGAGTGTGGCATCTACCGAGTGTGTGGTTCACTAGTAAGCTTTTCTTCATGATTTTATATTCTCTGTCCTTAATTGTTTCCAAAAGGTATTGATGTCAATTACTGTCTTTTTTTGTCTTTTTTTTTTTTTTAAAAAAAGGTTTATTTGAAATAAAATATTTTCTGTTGTAGTGCAAAATTCTTTATTGCAGGTTAACGTTGCTGCTAAGTAGACAGCCTTTTGAAGGCGAATAGCTAGTCCCATCTGGTTTTATATTAAAGAAACACAAATGTTAAAATTTGTTTCTCATTAGCATTACTGTTCACTTTGTGTTTAGAAAGAAAATATTCTTAAAATAGATTTTTAATCTGTTTCAACTTGTCTTGTACATTATTTAAAGGGTGACTGCAATCACTTGTATGTTTAACTGTAAAGTTTATATAATGTGCATGTAATATATATTTTGGTTTGCTGTACATTTAAAAATGTTGATAACTCGTTTAGTTTTATGGGATGCAGAGCTAAGGGTGGACAGTGGCAGCTTTTGTGAGCAAGGCCACCCCAGAGAAGAAATTGCACCAACTCCCAGTTGTATCTTCCCAGCTCTAGGACTACAGAGACATGAGAGCATATGCCCTATACATGGACATGAAACTACTGTCTAATACCTGATAACTGCAGAGTCTTTTCCCTGCCCCTTGGACACTATGCATATAGGAAGGACTTGGGCCCCTTGCCTCAGAAATGTGTGGGAATGCCATATATGCTTCTGAAAAGAAAACTAATGATATCTGGGTACGGGGTAATGGCGGATATATAAATAGACTAACGAGGCATGTACCAGTCACCATCATTTTTCTAGGCCCATCTGCACCCTCATAGGTCTGCACAATAGATACATCATTTTAGATGTAATATAAAAAGCCTTTTGTTTTCATTATTTCCCCTAGAGGTATGTCTACACTTGCACCCTCTTTTGAGAGAGGGATGCAAATGAAAACATTCGAAATTGCAAATGAAGTCAGGACTTAAATATCCCGTGCTTCATTTGCATATTCGTGTTCTGGTACTATTTCGAAATAGTGCTATTTTGAAATAACAGACGCTGTTAAGATGTGGCTCTTTTGAGAGAGCACCGTTCTCTCGAAATAACCCTTATTTCTCGTACAGATTTACTAGTTATTTCGGGAGAAGGGTTTTCTCTCAAAATAACAGCGTCTGTAATTTCGAAATAGAATGTGAATATGCAAATGAAGTGCGGGATATTTAAATCCTGGCTTCATTTGCAATTTCGAATGTCTTCATTTGCATCCCTCTCTCAAAAGAGTGTGCAAATGTAGACGTACCCTAGGGAAGCAGCATTTCCTCAGTCTTACTACAAAAATACAGCACATTGGGTAGAGTTATTACAGAACACAGTATAAGAAATAACTGACACAAATGAGCCACCATGAGTTGTTTTCATTGAGAAGGTTGCATAAAATGAGCATTTTCAATTTTTCTTAAAACCAAACAGTGCAAATGAGTTTACAAGAAGGTTGCTGTGTCCGTCCTAGTTTTTTTGTAGTGGGATTGATTTAGGATTTGGGATCCACATTATCAGGCTACTACTATATCTTCTGTATTTAGCTCTGATAAACCACTCCCAAGTAGCACTCCCAAAACACACAATCTGAATAGAAAATAAACTGAACAAAATTCTAGAAATAGAGGTTTCATAGTTTCCAAGGCCTAAAGTGATCACTGTTGTCCTCTAATCTGGCCTCTTGTATAATACAGACCTTAGAACTTCACATTAATTCCTTATTGATAAGGTTGCATTGAGGAACAGAGTGATCACCTAACACTGAATTTTCCCAATGATTTTCAGTTTCTGAAATTCAATAAAAAAAAAAGTTGATACATTAAATGAAAGAAAGTTTTAAGAATTTGTAGTTTCCACAGGCTGATACATGATTATGAATAGACATGTCAGTTCAAGAGACACCCTCTCCATTATGATGAAGTCCAAACTAAGGATTTTAAAAATCATTTTAAATCGTTACCAGATAACCATTCGATATCCTATTGGTTACACAGTTAATCATTAGTTTAGCCTGCGGATGTACTACAGCCCACTTGGTTTGAACTTGGAGCCAGAAGGCAGGCTCTGTCCTGGCATGTGTGCCAGCTCCAAGTTCAAATGCAGAGCTACGGGGGTGGGAGGGGCTCAGCCTAAAAGTGGGGACAGCTGCTGGGACCCAGCACATGCCAGGACTGAGCCTGCATGCTGGCTCAAGTTCAAATGCAATGTTGGGAGGGGGGGAGAATAGTTGATTCTCCAGGTAGGCAGCGTTTAACAAGTAATATTAACTGGTTATCTGTAGTCCAAACTATGTGAAAAGTTAGAGAATCTATGCATTAGAAATCTTGTATAGAATGTTCTTGTATTGGACAAAGATGTTGGAGTAGATGACCTAGTAAGTGTTCTCAATCTTTGATTTTTAAAATGTATAACTTTTTTTCATTTGACTTCTGGATCCCATTCATTGCCTTAAATTTGAATTTTTCTTCTGAGAGTTTGTCCTCTGCAAGGACATCCCCCACTTTGTATTTTAGTTGTCATAAACTTATTTCACAAGTGGACATTGTGACATTACAGTTGATACAGTAAATGACAAAATTTTGAGATGACTCTTCTTTTCCTCCATGGTCAGATTGTAAATTAGTTGATAGTGTTCTATCAGAATAAATTACAAGATCAATTGCAATTTTTTTCTTTAACTCAGCAATGAGAAACAGTTATATCTATACTCCAGAAGGAGGTAAAATATTCCCCTTAGTATATAGTATTAGAAGTGTGTAGTGATCAGTGTTTTTACACCCCTGGTTTTATTTTTATTTTTCGTTTGTTTGTTTAACAGTGTGCTAAGAAAACTGTCCTGGATTTGTCTGTCTGTAGTGCTATTCACTCATGCCTTAAAAACACTGCACAGAAACTGGGATTGGGAATCCGAATACACCTTATTTATGTCAGCTTTAAAGGTACAGTATTATCTTTCAGAGTGGCAAAGGGGAGTAGATAATGGATCAGTGTCTGACTGCAGTAGGAGAACAAGAGAAGCTAAATGTAGTTTAATTAAGCCACAAATTTATTTTTAAATATCTGGGAGTACCCAGTGGAAAACAAGGTACAGTTCAGATAATTTCATAATTGTTTCAATAAATATTCCCAGTGTGCTTCCACAGCCCTCCCCATTAATCATCCTGGTCCCCAGACAACCTACTGTTGGGACCTCACCATCCCCACCTCAAATGAGGTTTAGGGGAGAAGGGTCTATAAAGAAGAGGGGATTGGCTCCCTGCCATTCCAGTCATTGGAGCCACAATCTCTCTCCCCAACCCCCATATCTCCCAGTTTCTGCTCCTTTAAAGACTACCTCTTTTAAATCATTTGCTAGTCTATTTTTTCTGATCACTGTATCATACCATATGGAGTTTCTGCACTGAACATCCACCCCACATTTACATAATGAGTTGCAATGTCCTAGCTTAACTCGTTTTACGTTTGCCTCAACTAACCTCTCTGAACCTGCTGTGGGAAAGTTGGAAATTAAAAACCAGTTGTCCTTGGTCAGTCTGATGGTGAGGAAAAATTGCTTCCCAACACCTGAAAAAAGTAGCAATGACTGCCATGCCCACAGTGTATTCTGACACTCTCCAATATTTCACCACTTTCCATTGGAGGAAGGATGGGCATTGCTCTGCCTGGTCCAAGTAAAAGAGGTCTTTTCCTGCACTGGCATGGATCCATATAGTTCCCTGTCTCTTTTAGTTACTTGGTGTGAGGATGGCTCAGTGTCCCAACACTGGCCTGGTCGTCAGCTGCAACAGAAAGTCATTTCCTGGTTCTCTAGACCTTAAAAGGGGGCACACATTTAAAAAAAAAATGCTGGAAAAAGGTGTCATCTCACATTGGAATTAATGTGCTGAGGGGAAAAAAATATTGGAGCTTTTTCTTGATTGTAAGTACACATTTGAAGGTACAGGCAGTCCCCGGGTTACGTACAAGATAGGGACTGTAGGTTTGTTCTTAAGTCGAATTTGTATGTAAGTCGGAACTGGCGTCCAGATTCAGCCGCTGTTGAAACTGACCAGCGGCTGATTACAGGAGGCAGAGTTACTCTGCCCCGGGCTTCCTGGATTCAGCCGTTGATCAGTTTCAGCAGCGGCTGAATCTGGACGCCTGGGACAGAGCAGCTGGGGCGCTGCCAGGTAGGTCCCCACAGCGCCGCACCTCGGCGCTACTGGACCAACCCAGCAGCACCCCAGCTACTCTGCCCCAGGCATCCTGATTCAGCCGCTGCTGAAACTGACCAGAAGCTCCGAGGAGCCACACTGCGGGACCAACCCGGCAGCGCCCCAGCTACTCTACCCCAGGTGTCAGCGGCGAGAAAAGCCTGGTCTGCTGGGGGGGGGGCGCACTAGCTGTGCCCCTCCCCCCCCCCAGCAGACCAGGGAGATGCGGGCGGTGGGACCGCCGACACGTGCCGCGGTCCCGCCCGCATCCTCCGGGGCTTTTCTCCGCATCCTCCGGGGCTTTGCTCCGCATCTCCATGGTCTGCTGGGGGGGGTCCCAGCGGACCAGGGAGACACGGAGCAAGGACGCGGGCAGCGGGACCAAGGCGCGTCTGGGCTGTCACGCTGCCGGCGTCCTTCGCGGCTTTGCTCCGCGTCTCCCTGGTCTGCTGGGTTCCCACCTCCCACCAGCAGATCAGGGAGACGCGGAACAGCTTTTCTCGCCCGGGAGGATGCGGGCAGCGGGACCGTGGCGAGAAAAGCCCCGTTCGTAACTGCGGATCCAACATAAGTTGGATCTGCGTAACTCGAGGACTGCCTGTATTATAAAACATGATTGCTCATTTGCATGGATCCACAGGCATAGTTATTCTGTGAGGATGAAATGTTTTAAAAATTTGATTCCCCAAAATAAGCCATCTTTGAATTAAAGGTGAAGAGGGGCAGACTGTTTATCCTTGGATGCCCATTTCCCCTTAAGAATAGTAATACAGATTGTTGCCGTTTCTGAACTTCTAGAAGGATTAAAGTTGGCAGAATCTGGTAAAGAAAACAGATTCTGGGCAACAAGTTTATTTTAATCACTATAATGTTACCAGTCTGTGATCTGACACTTTTACACTGAAGTTTTGTGAAATTTAAATACAGTTCTAAATTGTTTTCCTCCTTCATTTATATTCAATAGAGTTAAAAGTGCTACAAGGGTTATATAATTGAAATGTAATATCTGCATGCCTTCCGTATTCAGGTAAATAAGAACAATGCCAAACTGTGGAATAATGTGGGTCATGCTTTAGAAAATGAAAAGAACTTTGAAAGAGCTTTGAGATTCTTCATACAGGCCACAAAAGTGCAACCAGGTAAATCTTATTAACTAGTTGCGTTTGCTCAGGTGCATTCAGTGGTGTTGATGATTTCTTCTTAATTTGCTCTAAGGAAATAATTTCTTTTTGTAATCTATTTTTCTTTAGATTAAATTAAGTTTCACTGTTTAAGTGAAAATACTTCTGCATTAATTGTTTGTTTCCATAATGGAACTTTAAATCATGTAATATGACTCAGTAGATTGTCATGTCTTTGACTGTGGCAAGATTATTCTCTGTAAGAAGTGTAGACAAGATGTTATCTTATTGTAAACTTTATTCAGAATAGTTTTTTGTGGATGTACAGCAATGCAGGGATTTTACCTCTTAACATCAGAGGGGTAGCCATGTTAGTCTGAATCTGCAAAAGCGGCGAGGAGTCCAGTGGCACCTTATAGACTAACTGAAGTGTTTTTGCACTTTAGTTGCTATGGAGAGGAAAAAAAATTACTAACCAAAAACCTTTATGATCATTTAGCTTCTGTATGCCAAACATGGACCTAAAAGCCACACTTTCTGTTTTAGTGGTTTGTTTTTAGAGATGTAAGTGACTTGTCAAATCACTAGTCAACTATCCAGTATGTATCAGTTAGTTGTCCAGTGATTCGATTAGTTGCTTTCCCTCACGCTTGCTGCCTCTACCAGAGAGAGGCAGCAAGGGCGGGAGCAGGAGCCGGTGCTGGGAGGAAAGTATTGCACTCAGTCACCTCATAGTCTTTCTTTAATAACATGTGGATGCAGAATGTATACTTAGTAAATCTGCATATTAAATACAGAAGATTGTTCTAACTAGTTATGAATAAATAATTCTGACACCATTTTGCTAATAATTCCGTTACTTTTTCTTTTGTTTATTAATGTATTTATAAAAGAGAAAATTAAGAAGTTTATCTCCTGCTTAGTCCTATCCTGAAATTACAATTTTTATGTAATTTCCATGCAGTATAACTTGCTCCTGTCGACAAACCTTGTGCACCATTTTGGTTCAGCCTCAAGTAGTTATTGTGGAGATTTTTCTTTTATTGTCACAAACAATTATAATTTCAAATGAGAAATATCAGACGTTAGAATGCTTCATCCCTCAGATTCCATTTCAATAAAAAGTTCCTTCTTTTTTGGAAAACAAAAAGAGCCACTAGTATGGCCAAAATCCAGTACAATTAGAATATTTTGTCAGTTTTCCAGTAAGCATCAGTGACTTCTTAATACTCGGTTGGCTTATATTTAAAATGGAAGCATTTAATGTTCAGTATTCACAAGGCATAGATTTTTAAATACACTTGTTAAAATGAGATATGAATGGAATATCAAATTTTATTTTCAAGATGATATTGGTGCCCACATGAACGTAGGAAGAACTTTTAAAAATTTAAATAAAACCAAAGAAGCAGAAGACTCATACATGATTGCTAAATCACTAATGCCACAGGTAAGTAGTAATGTTTTTTTTAAACTATCATCTTTTGAGATCTTTCCAGGTACGTGTATATTTACAATGGCGTGTGGAGTGTAGACATTGCACACCCAGTTAGCATGGGTAGGGCACTACCAAATTCATGATCAAATTTCAGTGTGTTGTAACAGTGGGGATCCCCCCCTCTATGATTTCGGCATTGCAAAGTTATTGAAGAGGAGGGTTCCCAAGATTGCCACCCTCACTTCTGTGCTGTCTAGGCAGCAGCTTCCAAGCTTCCTGCAGTTTGAGGAGGTTCTTGGAGGCATGGTTCTTTAAATGGGGGGGGGATCCTTTTTCAAAAGATACTGTACTCTTTTTTTTTTTTAAGTATGCAATCTTTCGAAAAAGGGTTGTTTTTTCAAAAGAACCGCATCTAGACAACAGTTTCAATTTCAAAATACCCATTTCAAAATAACGTGCGGCCGCCTTTATGCAAATGAACCATGGGAAATTCAAATCCCAGCTTCACTTGCAATTTCGATCAGTCTAATTTACATCTCTCTTTTGAAAAATATGCCCCTAGAGTTGTGCTGGTGGGGACCTGGAATGGAAGCCCGAAGTCTAGTTCCCAAGCTGCAGCAGTACAGAAGTGAGGGTGTATCACCCGCATTTCTGTGCTGCCTTTGGAGGTGTGTCTGATCTCCTCTCAAGGGCAGCCTTGCAGATAAAGGACAACTCCTATTCCTCCCCAGAGTGTCCTAGGCTAGGAGCTCTGAGCTCTCAATGGTGGGGGAAATCAGATTTCACAGGGATAAGAATTTCACAGTCCACAACACGTTTTTCATGGCTGTGAAATTGGTAGGGCCCGAAGCAGAAGCATAGATAACAAGGTGTAGACAGCAAGGCATGGCTTAGGCAAGTAAAGTAGATCAGTGTCCCTATATGCCTGAATCCTAGTATACATAGCCTGCACAGTTCTCTGCACACCCTGTAGTGCTTCCTGCTTCTATGCTGCCGTTTTCACCATAGTGGAAGTATTTAGCAGAAAAATGGGAACTTTCCCTGCCGCTTTTCACTGCTGCATTTAGCTAAACACCACAGTGAGAGTGGACACATCCGTCCTTTGTTGCAGATAGCTTAAAAATGTAGACAAGGTCTCAGTCAAGTGCATTATGGATTGAAGATTGACCATGTTGCAGCAAGTGCTTCTGTTTCCTTACTTAAAGTATAAAGTTCTAAACTATTCATAATAGTGTAGAATTTTATACATTAAGTAAATTTTAATATATTGCCTCAGAGTCTAATCAAAGTCATATTAATTCAACAAATATTAGTTTGATTGTTTCATTAAAACGAGGAACTTTTAAACTTCACACTGTTGGTTTTTTGTTTGACTTCTTTTGTATGTGGCCAAAAAACAAATCCTAAAGCTCCACCCACCAAATAGTGCAAAAATGTACTATTTCCCATCCCATTGTCCAATGCTACTGTTTTGGTTTCCGTAGCTGCAAGAAAATGTTTAACTAAAGAAACCTATAGATTGAACATGTTCTTTAAAACCCATGCATTTCTGTTACTGTTAGATTTTTAGAGCACTGTAGCTATTTGACTTTGTCCTTAACAATCCATTATCTAATTTTATATGCTATGAATAATACTTATTTTAGCAAGATTATTTCTCACTCTCTTTTGCGAAGATCAGAATACCAATCTAAATATGGAATCAAATTGTGTAGTGCAACAAGATGAGAATTATTGAGGATCTGATACAGTTTAATGTCAGTTGCATCTGGATATCCGTATCAGATAGTGGCCCAACCAGCTTTCATAGGAGCTTTTATGGACAAAAGAAAAATGAAGTTAAAATGCCTAACAAAATGTCAGATGTTTTTTAAATAGAAAAATATCCATGTTCTTAGTGAGTATCTGCTTGGGGGGCTGTATGTTGGTGGGTAAGTATTTGCCATGGTTCCAATTGTTATTTCAGCAATAATTTAAATTTTGTGCCACTGATTTTTTTAACCTACTACTGTTGTGCCTGTTTTTTAAATAAGGTTTTGAGCCCATCAAATTGCTCTTTTTTTGGGGGAAGGGACTTGTCATGTTTTAGAATTTGTTGTTTTTAATGCTGATATTGCATTTCAAGTTCAGGTTATTATTTTATATATACATACGTGCACACACACATTCACTGTTTTATCTTGGTAAAGTTTAAACGCATGAAGCTGCTTTCCAACTATATGCATGCTTTCTGATTTTGTTTTTAATTTTCTGCTGATTCATTTTTGGCTTTTTTCCCCTCTTTGGCTAGATTATCCCAGGTAAAAAATATGCAGCACGAGTGGCTCCTAACCATTTAAATGTTTATATAAATCTTGCAAACTTGATTCGGGCAAATGAATCTCGCCTTGAAGAAGCAGATCAGTTGTATCGACAAGCAATTAGTATGAGGCCAGACTTCAAACAGGCTTACATTAGCAGGTATTTTTCTGATGTATTCTTCAAAACGTACTTAGTGAACGAAACTTATCACAAAACCAATAAATAACTTCATTTATTTACTTTATAGCATGGATTTCGTTGTGAGCTGTTTATTTAATATCTGTCAGTTTACATTTGAAAACAAGATATAGTTTTGTTGTTTTAAAATATCATAGTTCAGTCCCATTTTATGAACTCCTGGTACTGGTAATTTATCTTCAAGCTTGTTTTAGTTAGAACTTCATATGGCATTATAAACCTTCCTGCTTTAAATAATGCTTATGTAACAGCGACTGATGGAATCAAACTTGGGAGCTCTGGAGCTTAGTGCGTAAGCCTTTACTAAAAGCCAGCTGGCTATTAGTTAAGGCTGTAGAGCCAGCATATTATTCTCTCTCTGTAAGTGGTGTTGGTGCCAGTAGATGGGGCAGTTTACCACACCCAGAAGGTGTGGGGGTTATACTTACTCACAGCAAGCATACTTTTGTGTGCCTTGGGGTTGGGGCCCCAAACTTCAGCCTGTTAAAATGGGCAGTATAGCAAGCTCTGCCCTAAATTCCTTGGTCTTCAGTGCTGCTTTTTTAAAGTCTCCTCACTAGGTCTCCCTTTTATATGAAATCTTATTGTCTGTCTACTGAAAGTTTTCTTTACTCCCCCACTACAGCCCTCAAATTTAGGGAAACAACAGTTAATAACATTTTATTATAAAATATGTTTGTTTTTTCAAAACATTGATGAAAGTTAAACAGAAATTTGGTTCCTCAACAGGGGTGAATTACTTCTAAAAATGAATAAGCCTGTGAAAGCGAAGGAAGCTTATCTTAGAGCATTGGAACTGGACAGAACCAATGCAGACTTGTGGTACAATTTGGCAATTGTTTACATTGAACTGAAAGATCCAACAGAAGCCCTGAAGAACTTCAACCGGGCATTAGAACTTAATCCTAAACATAAATTGGCATTGTTCAATTCTGCACTACTAATGCAAGAATCTGGTATGTTGGTTTGCATAAAATATCTGTTCTATATTTGTATTTACCACACACAGCGTGACTAAGCCTCTAATGAATACTGACTTGTCATCTTTAGAAAAGTCATATTTTTTTTATTCTCCAGAACTGCAGTAAGAGACAAAACTATTTCCTGCATAATTACCCCTGTAGGCTTTTCCAGATCTTATGAAACTACTTTAGTATTACCAAGGTTTTACATCTGTGTGTAGCCCATCTGATGGTATGTGCTTGTTTTTTATGCCTGCATTTAGTTTTCTTATTTATAAGGTATCACCTTAGGCATATAGAGCAGGGGTTGGCAAAGTTATTGACCCTCTGAGTCACATGCAATAATTTTCATAACCTTGAAAGCTGCCCAGGATATAGGGCTTTAGCCTTCTGGGGCTCACTTGCTGGGGTTTGGGGCTTCTGTCCTGCAGCTGGGTAGTGGAGTTTGAGGCTTCTGCCTTATGGGAGGCACCTGCCAAGGCTCAGAGGAGCCCGGAGCCCTGCCAGAGGCCACAAGCCCCAACCTCTTCTACTTGGATAGTCTATTAGGCAGAGAAAGGAGAGGCATGGTGGGCTCCAAGTGTCATGCTTTAACTGTAGAAGAGCAACATGTGGCTCAGTACAGAGCATATGTAAAACCCTCCTCTCTAACCAGCTTCCCATGTTTAACTATGTTGTATACATTTATCTATTCTTTACTGACTGCAAATTTCCCATGTCTTCAGTGGGCTTTAAAGCTGTCTGTAAAAAATACCTTCTTCTTTCTATATGTTGCTTGATTATGATAGTGATTAATGTAAATCTAAACTTATTGTACTCAATTTCTAGTAGAATTTTTTTGGAAAGTGCGGTTAAGTAAACCCTGATTGTGCACATTGGGAATTATGAAGATTATGTGGCAAAAGTAACTAGTTATAAATTTATATTTTAATGTGGAGAAGAGTGAACTGGCTCTAAATCAGGGCTGGGCAAGATGTGGCCAGGGGGCCAAATTTGGCCCACCAAACACTTTGATCCACCCCGTGGACTGCATCTGGATTCTTTCTATTTATATCCTGCTCCCTGTACCACTGAATTTCCAAGAGGTGGCTCAGGTAGCAGGATCGTATTTAAATGTCTCACGGTCATGGTGCTACCCTGGCAGGGGGCCAGAGCCGGATCTTTGAGCCTTTTAAATAGCCACAGCAATCCCAGGCAGCTGCCATGCAACACAGTAGCGGCAGAGCCACAAGCCTGTTGTGTGTTTTTTAATTCAAAGCCTCTGACCCACACAGCTCTGGGAGGAAGCTAGTCCCCAACCCTGTCTCTTCTGCCCCAGGCTCTGCCCCTTCCTGTGGTGGAGCCAGCCTATGACTACATAACAAAATTAATTTTGGCTCCCTTGCAAAAATTATTGCCCACCTCTGTTCTAAATATAGTATGTATTTTACATAAAGTTAAGCAAAATCCAATACTAAAAGAAAAATATATAAGTAATGAAGTATCGTAAAAGGTGCCCTGAGCTGTAAGTTAATTTTCAGTCTGACCTGATCAGACCTCAGCTTCTTTGCAATTTGTGTTCCAGTATTTAATCAAAAATCATATCTGACAGATTTGAAACACAATAACTTTAAAAGGTACAGAACAGTTTATGTAGGCAGTCTGTAGTGGTGGACAACTCTAAGACATAGTTTCTTCTAAGGTGCATGCCTGCATGGGCACACACTAAGTTTTTGACTCCTGCCCACTTCCTCAGCAGGGCCATGCGCAGTGACTGCTCTGCTCAAGAGCTGCAGCTACGGCCGGGAGGGGGGGCGCTGCACATGGCGGGCAGCAGCTTCTCCAGTGGCTGAGGCCCAAGCTGCCATATGGTGGGTGGCAGCAGCTGGGTGGTTTTCAGGGTGGGTAGATGCAGGGTCATGTACCTTGTTTATTATCCTTTGTTTTAGTATTTTTTCTAACATAATTTAAATGATTTATATTTATGTTTAAATATAATTTTGTTAGTAACCGGTGGGTGCTATTGTGGCACACATCTGAACAAGTGCACATGATATCAGTATTGGTGCACAAGACAAAACTCAGTCTGCTCATGGATGAAAAATCTTAGCGGGAACACTGCTCTAGGATCTTGGATTTGATATGCTGTTAAGAAGATATCTTAGCTTGGTTTTGAGGTCAGACATCTAATTATCCCTCTCTGCCTTAACTGTTCTTTAATAACAAAATGAGATCTTTCACTCCAAGATTGCCTTTGCAAAAGCTATTTGTCTGTATTGACCTTTTCTCCTCATTCTGTTTGTTCTGACACTTGTAAAGCTCCCATTATTTGGATCTCCAGGGCTTGACAAATCATGGTGAAATCCACTTGCCAGCCCCGCACTGCACAAGTGCCAGACCTGCATTGCGCATGCGTGCGCCGCTGGTAAACGGGGCGACCGGCTGAAGTCTACTCGCCCCGGGCAAGTAGATACACTGATTTGTCGAGACCTGCTCATATAAAAACTAAACCTTTTTTTCCCCATCAGGGAAGAACAGTATGATATAAATATATCTTTTGTAGCCTTCAAAAATATTTAGTAGTATTTCCACCATTTGTGCAGTTTTATTTTATGCTAAACATATGTAATATTAAAGAATGGTATGTTTTTGTTTAGGAGTTATGTTAGCATTTCTCAGGATGATTATAAAAATGTTTGGAAAAATATCTAATGTATTTTCTGTCATTTTAGGTGACCCTGCTCTTAGGCCTGAAGCTAAGAAAAGGCTTTTAAGTTATGTGAAGGAAGAACCACAAGATGCAAATGGCTACTTCAATTTGGGTATGCTGGCAATGGATGACAAAAAAGATGGTGAAGCAGAGTCTTGGATGAGGAAAGCCATAGGGTTACAACCAGGTTTCCGAAGTGCTTTGTTTAATTTGGCACTTCTTTATTCTCAGACAGCAAAAGAGCTGATGGCTTTGCCAGTCCTAGAAGAATTATTGAGATTTTACCCTGATCATACCAAAGGTCTGATTTTAAAGGGCGACATCTTAATGAACCAAAAGAAAGATATAATTGGAGCAAAAAAGTGTTTTGAAAAAATCTTGGAAATGGAGCCCAACAATGTGCAAGGAAAACATAATCTTTGTGTAGTTTATTTTGAGGAACGAGACTTAATAAAAGCAGAAAAATGTCTTGTTGAGACACTGGCATTAGCACCACATGAAGAGTATATTCAACGTCATTTAAACATAGTCAGAAGTAAAATTTCATTGCTCAGTGCTGCAGAGCAGTCAACATTTCCAGCAGATGGAACTGCAGCTGTGGGAGGGGAAAAAATTCCATTTGAAAACTTGAAAGAAGTAAAAAGTGAACAGAGAACCACCCAGACATTGAATAGTAACATTAACAAAGGACAGTCAAATAGCAAGAAACGAACAGAAAAAAATAACACAGATAAAGAGACTAAAAAAAAATCTACAAAAGAAATCAAAGACATTGAAAAAAAAAGAGTCGCTGCTTTGAAAAGACTAGAAGAGATTGAACGTATTTTAAATGGTGAATAGCCTTTATCATGTCACAATAGAGCAGGGGGAGGACACTGCTTATAATTATTGCATAATGTTTAATCAAACTGGAAATTAGACCTGGTGCTTTGAAAATGGGAAGAATACTGACAGCATATCATTTAAGAAGTAGAACAGGCTGCTTTACAACACCGAGAATAATCTGTTGAAAAACCCATAACATTTCATCAAGTTTTTGAGTCGGCTAGAGTATGAAAAGAAAACATGGATCTTCTAATGGTGAAAAATGGTACTTGAACACTAACATGTTGGTAACCAGAGATGCTTCATAATATTGTTTTCAAGGTAGCTTCAACAAATCTCAATCAAGAGTTTATTGGGGAACCCAAATAAACTTCAGCTTGATTCTATTTTTATTAACTTTTTCTAAATTCCAATATGTGTTAGCCATTGAAATCTTTCTAAATCTTCACTATGCAGTAAACTTTTCTTTGTTTTACTAGTGTTCCAGAGCTTAACAAAGAATAAAGAACATACATTGTCACTAGTGGTATTTTAAAGGTAATTTTTTTCAAAGAATGTGTACTGATGAAACAACACTGTCCAAAATAATAAATGCAACCGTTTTCTAAGTATGTGATGATACAATAATGTTTTAGTTGCTCTTCATTTGCTATAAAAATCACTTTTATCATTTTATTTAAAATTAAATGAACAGAAATCCTGTGGTGCTCTCATGATATCTTACTGTGTTCTTTCCTTTTGAAAAAAAAATCATTGTATTATCAAACCTTTGTGGTATTAGTTCATTTGTTTCACAGTTCATTGGACGCTGTCAAACGCATCTTCAGTAACAAGAAGTGGTCATTGATACATTTGTATCAGTTGATTCCATGGTGTGATAAATTCTTCAATGTGTATAGTAAACTCTCTTTATTATTTGCAGTCAAACGGTATTTTAGTCTTGTGACTTTCAACATAAGCTAATCACAAAAATGATTTATTCACTGTTTAGGGCAGTGTTACAGTAATTAAGCCACTAAATTCAGCACTGTTAATAGGAGGAAATGTACCTTCTGATTTATTTCCAAGCACCAAACTTTGACATTTTGACACTAAGCATGATTTATTAAATATTTATTTTGACTACTGAATTTCTAAAAAGTTTCCACTGATGTCATAATGCACAAATGTTATTTCTCACATGAAACATTTTGTTTATCTCAGCATTGTTTTTATCTTTGTGGGTATGCATATGTTTTTGTTTAAATATATTGTTGATCACATAAAATTGTGTTTGTCTTTTTTTTTCTTGCTGTACTGTAGTTAGGAAACAAGAGAATCACAGTTTAATTCAATAATATTTTATTTTGATCCAGAAGCCTTGTTTCTTAATCTTTTATGTTGGAGGTCTCCTTATTTATTTCAACTTATATTCACATTAGAGAGAACTCAACGATCTGATTTTTTTTAAAGCATTGAAAACACACTCAAGTACCACTCACCATTTGCTTGCATTTTGTTGGTTGAGTCTTCCTGTTTAGCTTAGTTTCAAGTAGCATAAATCTGACATTTCTGACTTAATTAAAACTAAATCAGTGGAAAAAATAATTTTATAGGCTGATTTTTTTTAAATAAAGCCTTAAGTAAACATTTAGTTTAGCAAATCATCTCTTATTTTATTAACCTTCATTTCAAACAAGAAAAAAAAATCAAGAAAATAATGTTCATATTTAGATGAAGGACTCTAGGGCTATGTCTAGACTGCAAGCCTCTTTCGAAAGAGCCTCTTTCGAAAGAGAGCGTCTAGACTGCACGTTGAACTTTCGAAAAAGCGGCTTGCTTTTTCGAAAGAAAGCATCCAGTGAGTCTGGATGCTCTCTTTTGAAGAAGCCCTATTTACATTGAAGAACGCCTTCTTTCGAAAGAGGAACTTTCGAAAGAAGGCGTTCTTCCTCGTGAAATGAGGTTTACCGCCATCGAAAGAAAAGCCGCGTTCTTTCGATTTAATTTCGAAAGAACGCGGCTTGAGTCTGGACGCAGGGGAAGTTTTTTCAGAAAAAGGCTACTTTTCCCGAAAAAAACCCTGAGTCTGGACACAGCCTAGGAAAGGTCACAAAGGGGTTCCAAAACACATCCTTCTATAAGTAGCCAAGGGGACTTGGGTGTGGCTCCTGCAGTGTTGCTGCTAACAGGCCCCTCCAATTTGTTTAACTGCTCCATAGCCACAGAGCCTTGCAACTGCCATTGACATGGCCCAGGTCTCTGCTTTCTGTGACTCCCCTTGGCTGCAAACACTGAGCCACAGCCAATGGGAACTATGAAGCTCTATGGCTGAGGAGCAATTAAGTAAACAAACCAGAATTGCCCAGCTCTACTGCGTTGCCTATACTACCATATTCTCCATCCTCAGTCAAAAAGAAGTTTCTTCTTGATGTCTAGATTTGATGCTGTAGGGCAGGAGTGGGGAACCTAAGGCCCAGGGCCTTGATGCAGATCCCCTGAGGCTCAGCGCCCTCCTCCCCTGAATTGGCAAGCCCATGTTGGCACTTCAGTCCCTCTGATATCTCCCCACGGGGCTAGAACACACGATCTACTAGCCTGGAGCCCCCTAGGCTCTGGTGTGAGATGGGAATGTGGAAAGTGTCGTCTTCCTGAAGGAACAGAAGTTTGACACCGTATAGATCCAATCATGAGGGTTTATTATATACAGCACTGGCAGAGTGTCACTTTACTGTTAGGCTCAGTGAGACACAGCTTAATAATTGATTACAATAGATTATACAGGGTACCAAGGGGTGGAGAGAAGAGATGGGGTGTGAGTTCCCTAGCCCCTGGATAGGTTCTAGCAGCAAGGCAAAATTAGCACAATAAGCCAGTAATCTAAAAGGTTACATCATTGCTCTGCCCATAGCTCAGGTTAACATGTTTGCTATTACACAGGTGTTATCCCTCAAACTTTTCTCTTGCAAGATGTAAGTTAAATCCTAATTTCAGGTCCATAGAAATGATGGTGGCATTCCCAGACAGGTTGGCCCACAGGTTGGCTTAGAGGGTCTCAAAGCAAAAAGAACAGTAAACAGTACACAACAATAACAACTGCATATAGTTTATCAATGTGTTCTCTTGAGTTCGGGTTGGCATCTGTGAGGAAAGGATGCCATAACTTATGATGACATGCTAGCCCTCTCCCTGAACTCTGGTTGGCATTCAGGGAGTATGTACTTGTTATCTTGTCCTAAACCAGAGTCTAGGCCCTTCTGTGAGTTATGTGCCCGTAACTCATGATAAGTTCCCAGTTACTGCTCCCCACCTGCGGATGTGCTGTCTTCTCTTGTTTATGGCTGGTTAAACAAACATGTCTGTTTCTTGCTTATCTCAACCTTTTTTTTTAGTCATGTATTGTCCATTGTTAACTAGGCCTCAGACCAGGCAAATGGAGTTTGGGCATATGTGAAAGATTCTTAAAGGAGACCATGGTCAAGATCTTACATACATATTGGGATTTGGGCCATTCACTTCTCAGATGGCAGCCACATCAATGAGGAATAGTAATAGAGACGTAACTGTGTTAGTCTAGTCTAGCTGAAACAGAAAACAGGAGTCTGTAGCACTTTAAATGTCTGTTCCCTCCTTCCTCCCCCCCCCCCCCCCCAGTTCTGAAATTTGAATTGTCCTTTTTATATGTAGTCACTTTTTTTTTGATTGTATCCCTTTTGTATACATAGTCATGCCTATTTTCTTCCACAATTTGATCTGAGGAAGTAGGTCTGGCCCACGAAAGCTCATCACCTAATAAACCATCTGATTAGTCTTTAAAGTGCTACGTAGTCCTGTTTTTTGTTACATCAATAAGGGTTTGTTTGGGGCTTTTGCGCTTCTCATTTGTGTGTGGCTCCCATCTGATTTTTCTGTGGGAATGTTAATCTCAAAACTAGCCTGGCATATTCATCTCCTGTAAAGCTCTCAAATGTTTTTGGCTGTCTCGCAGATACCTCTCCCCTGCTATCTATTGCATGGTAGAACTACATCTACAGCAGTTGTTTATGTGGAAAAGTATTAATTTTGAAAAGTATTCATGTATTTTTAAAATATGATTTAACAAGCTCGAAAGAAGGAAAGCAGCACCCTGTAACCAGCTAGGCTGTTGTGATCCTCTTGCCAGTGGACTACAAGTAGACTGCTGATCTCAGTTTGAGAATCACTGTTTTATCCTCTCTAACAATTATGGGAACAGTGGCTGGTGATATGGAGCTCATTGGGGGCACTGACTTAATGGTTGTCTACCCTTTCCTTATTCGCTTTATGAACAACTCAACCAATAACATGCCTGAGACAAAGAAACATTAAACTTAATGTTAGGAAATGCTTTATCTGCCTGACATCACTTCTAGCCACATTAGAGGTAATTCTACCTGACCCTCCATGACAATCAAGGTCCAGACACCTCGGGGTGAACAAAAGGTTTAAAAAAAAATTTCCTTCTCTGAATAACCATGAGTTACCATGTCAGGGGAGAGAGAAAAAAGGGGGAAAGCTTTTTAAAAAGAAGGCTTGAAACTCAAGGACTGTGGATAATCTCCATGAGAAACAGTATCCCCTCTGTGGTGGGGGGGTACAGTGGAAACTAGTGGTCTAAGGCAATAGGTAATTTGCCTGAGAACAGGAATTTTATCCAATATAAAGGTGTAAAAGATGAGGTTGCATCTTGTTCATTTTGGGTGTAAATTATACATGTTTGTTCTTACTCATGGTGTCTTATGCAACTGGAATCTGAGCATGGGCAACAGCAGTCCCTGTCTGCAGCCCCCAGCTTCATCCTCTGGCTGCCCCCCACCCCTGTGGTCCCTGCACAAGCTCTGGCCTTCAAACCCCATTCCCTGGTCTGGCGCTCCCTGTGGGCTGCTCCCAGCTCTTGTTCACTAGGTGATGGTGAGCAGTGTTCATGTGGTGTGGAGGACTCAGGAAGAGCAAGGGGTAACCACACAGCCAACATCCAGAGAGAAGTGGTGGTTTCCTCTTCAAAATGCTGCTTCTCTCTGGCCGTGCTCTGCCCCTCCTGAGTCCCCCGGCCTGCGTTCGTGTGGCTTGTCACCACCCGTGCCTCCCACCTGCTTGCCTGACGCCTCCCTCACTTCCCTGCTTCTGCCTAAGGTTCCTGTCTCTCTAATCTGGATGCCATTTTCTGATGTGGGAAAGTTAGCAACCCCTCGCAGTCCCCCTGCGGAGTGGCTGCTCCCCTGAAGAGTGGAGGGCTGGTGCTAGGCTGTACAGGGCAGCAGCATTCGTAGGGCCGGCCCAGCACAGGTGACAAACCAAAGGGGGAAAACCATAGTGTCTGGTAGTAAGAACTTGGGGAGACTTGAGACTGGAAGGGTTGGTGGTGTCAGAAATGATTCCCTTTTCGCTCCTCTCTATCCATCTGCATAGTTAAGGAAGGAAAGATAGCATGTTTCCACTCGTACTAATGACCTAGGGTATGACTCTTTAAAAATTACTGTGGCTTCACCTTAAAAAGATTGGATGCATTATCACTCCTCTTTATCCTTCAAGTACTCCTTTCTCTACAACAGGCTGATATTATGTTAGGACCTGTTTACAGGGAAAGTTGCAAAGAACACTCACAGTTGTAAAATATTTTAATCCCTTTACTTTAACATGTGGGCTGCTATGCTCTGTTGACTGTCCATTGAAACCACAATGGAATGTGATGAGAGGCCCACTAGATAAAAAGGTAAAAATATGAGGCCATGAGGTGCCTGGTATCAATGATACATTTCACGGTGTTCTGTTTCAGCTTCAATGGCAAGTCAACAGAGAACTCCTAGACCACACACTTATATCACAATTGATGCATGTATCAATGAGTGCTTTGCTCCTAGTTAATCTTTTGCACATGCAGCAGCAATAAATGCTCACATACATTTGCACAACCATTGACTCACTTGGGCATGCATTTGCAGTACAAATTCATGCAGTGGTGGGTGCACATTTGCACTGCCACTTATTGCAATTGTATAAATTGATGCACAATTGCAGGTGCACAAGGCATAGGATGGCTTATTACAATTACATACACGCATCTGCAACAAATACATGCATGATGACAGGTGCACTTATACAACTACAACATATGTATGTTTAATCTTCCTTTGCATATGTTTTGAACCTGGGACCTCTGGTGCTACAAGCATGAGACTACATGAGCTAAAAGCTTTGGTGCTCTTAGTTAAGGCCATTCAAGTCAAACTCTCTGATGTTCTAGGTGCCATTCAACTGCACCAAGTAGGCATGTATAACACAAGCATAATCGCAGGTGAACTTGTGGGTGCACATTTAACACTTGTTTTGAAACATGCATTTTTTTACCTTTGGACTGCACCCTTCTTTTTCCCCCTAAATCTTGCCCTTGGTATTGAATTGACTGCAACCAGGATGTATCTATTTATTCTAATTCAGACCTCAATCAGCACTTGCATTTATAGATCAGGTTCACCAGAGCCCTGCAAATCCATGGATGTCTGCTTTATACCTGTGGCTCATTTTTGTGGATGCAGATACTAATTTTGTATCCATGCAGGACTCTAAGGTTCACCAAAACCAGGAGGCAGCAAATAATGGGAGAGGTACTGCATAAGAGACAGGAACACCAGCTCTTACAAACACGTATGTGAGAGGTCCTGCAAGATTCATGCTAGAGGAGAGAGGTAATGGGAGGAAAACTGAGCTATTCATTTCTGTTTCAGCTCTACCGTGTGAATTTATCAGTCTGAACATTCTTCACATAAAGCAGGTGTTCCATACTCTACATCTACATTTTCATCTGCAGGATCTGAATGGTCTCCAATAAAGTCAGCAGAGCCATCTCCTTCTCTGCTACCAGAATGCAAAAGCTAGCATCCTCCTGCATTTCTTAGGCATAGTCTTGCTGGCCTGTGTTCATCTTTTTTAGTGCCTGGGGAGTACTGGACAGAGATCTTTGCTGCACTGGGCTTTGGCTTTCTAGCATATCCTGTTTCCATGTGGGTTTTCTCATCCAATGCCAAATATGTATCCAGCTCCAGTTATAAACCAGACACCATCTTGCTCTGATTTTGCTTACTTATTTTCTGTTGTGGTGGGATCAACACCAGCTCCCCCACTCCAGGCATGCACTATGCAATATTCCAGATCACGTCTTCTGGGATGGAGAGGTTTAGCTTGTTAAGCACTTTCCTGTTGAGATGGTCCCAGCTAGAAAGTTTCTGCTTTGAATTATCTAGGATATTTGTGCATTTCAAGATTTGTGAAAGTAAGCAGTCACCATTTCTGCAGCTAGCTTTCTGTTACTGAAGTTCTGAGTGATATTCTTGTGTCAAAATAGAGGGGTAGCTTCCCTTCAGTTATAGATGTAACCCATACACCTACTGGGTTAAAATCCCATAAGCATCCCTGGCAGTGAGCGAAGGAAGTCTATGTCAAGGAATTATGTCAAGCTAAATGGCAGCACGTAGACATCCCAAACAAACATCTTGGGTCGGATCCCACCACTGAGCAGAAGGGCTTTGATCTTCCCTGGAGACTGTGGTGTGTCCTAAACCGGCTTAGGACTGGTCAGTGCAGGTGCAGTTATCTACTGAATAAGTGGAATTTGTTACCATCTCCACTTTGTGATGTGGCACGACATTCAAAAGAAGAAGACCTACTGGGTGTGGTGTATTGTCCCATGTAGTGGCACTTAGACCCTGACAGGGCATGTCCACACTAGGAAATTATTTCAAAATAACTTAATTTGAAATCAAGTATCAGAGGGTAGCAGTGTTAGTCTGAATCTGCAAAAGTGACGAGGAGTCCTGTGGCGCCTTATAGACTATGCTCCGATAAATCTGTTGGTCTATAATGTGCCACAGGACTCCTCATCACTTAATTTGAAATAACTCTGAAAACAATAATTTCAAAATAGTGTGCCCGTAATACAGGAGAGCAACAAAATACATCAGAATTATTTTGAAATAGCGTGTCCAAATTGACTGGGGCCAGCATCGGATTTAAAGCCCCTGGAAGCAGGGGTAGATGACAATTTTGCGGGGCCCAGGGCAGCACAATTTCGCGGGGCCCCCTCTTTGACACGGCGCATGCGCGGGGCTTCTTGAAGCGCGGGGCCCGGGGTGACCGCCCCACTCTCCCTGCCCTATATCCGCCCCTGCCCGGAAGGACTCTGGGGAGGGCACCAGAAGGGCGAACACTTCGTGTGACTGCTTGGACCGGCAAGCTGACATGTGCTTACAGAGGCTCCTCTTTATGGCCACGTCTCACACGCCACTCCTCTACTGCCTCCCCCTCAGAGACACTCATGGACACAGTGTGCTCTGACAGCACTGACAACATGGAGCTGGAGCATTTTGCAAAACACTACCAGGCTCACAGACCTCGTGTTGCGTCTCATGGCACAGTTCGTCCACACGACCCACATACTGCTCCAGCAGGACAATAACCAGCCCAAATCAGAGGACTCTTCACTCAGGTCCTGGCACTCCTAGCACTACCCATCAATCCCCTGCACATTACTGAATGCCACTTCTGGTGGAGGGACACCAGTTCCGACAGGTGGGACTGCATTGTCCTGCAGTGATGGGACAATCAGCAGTGGCTGTAGAACTTCTGCATGCTGAAGGCCACCTTCCTGGAGCTCTGCAAGTGGCTCGCCCCTGCCCTCAGGTGACAGGACACCCAACTGTGATCAGCCATCCCCATGCAGAAGTGCATTGCCATTGCCCTGTGGAAATTCACCATGCCGGACAGCTACCACTCCATTGGGAACCAGTTTGGCATGGAGAAATCCACACTCGGGGCTGTGCTTTGTCAGGCAGCCAAGGCCATCAACAACATGCTGTTACAGAGGATCATCACTCTGGGTAACATCAACACCATCATGGGTAGCTTTGCCACCATGGCCTTCCCCAACTGTGGGGGGGGACATAGACAGCACTCATATCCCCATCATGGCCCCTGGCCATCGTGCCCTGGACTATATCAACAGGAAGGGGTATTTATCCATGGTACTGCAGACCCTCATGGATCACATGGGATGCTACACAGGCATCAATGTTGGCTGGTTGAGGAAGGCACATGACACCCATATCTTCCGGAAATCCCACCTTTTCAGGAAGATACATGGTAGCATTTTATTCCCTGACCACACCATCAGAGTCGGGGATGTGGACATACCAATCTGCATCCTGAGGGACATAACCTACCCTTGCTCCCCTTGCTTATGAAGCCCTACACAGGCAACCTGGACTCCACAAAGAGAACATCAACACCAGGCTCAGCAGGTGCTGCATGCGCGTGCAGTGTGTATTTGACCACTTAAAGGGAAGGTTCAGGATTCTCCTCACCTGCCTAGATCTTAGTGACCACAACATCCCTTTCTTGATGGCAGCCTGCTGTGTGCGCCAAACCTTTGTGGGAGCAAGGGGGAGACTTTCCTGCCAGGGTGGGGGACAGAGGGTGAAGAGCTAGTCAGGGCATATGAGCAGCCGGACACCATTCCCTTTTGGCAAGCACATCAAGAGGCTGTGTGCATCAGGGAGGCCTCGAGGGAGAGTTTAAGAACATAAGAATGACCATACTGGGTCAGACCAAAGGTCCACCTAGCCCAGTATCTTGTCTGTTGACAGTGACCAAGGCCAGATTCCCCAGAGGGAGTGAGCACAACAGGTGATCATCACGTGATCCCTCTCCTGTCACCCATTTCCAGACAAACAGAGGTTAGGGACACCATTCCTATCCATCCTAGTTAATAGCCATTGATGGACCTAACCTCCATGAATCTATACAGCTCTTTTTTGAACCATGTAAATATCCTAGTCTTCACAACATCGTCTGGCAAGGAGTTCCACAGGTTGACTGTGCGTGGTGTGAAGAAAAACTTCCTTTTGTTTGTTTTAAACCCACTACCTATTAATTTCATTTGGTGACCTCTAGTTCTTGTATTGTGGTTTCAGACCTTATATATATTAGTTTCAGATAACGCCAGCTCTGAGACTCTCCCCCGGGCCTCTCCACAAGTGGCCTCTGCATTCCCCCGTGTACCATTCCTCCCCAACCTTATCCCTCCCCTGCAGAGCGAATAAAGAAGCCTTTTTTTTTAACAAGTGTATTTTTGTGGGGGGATATACAATAGGGGAGAGACTGGGGAAAAGAACCTGGAATAGGACAGAAGGGAAGCTCAAGGCTGGGACTAGAACCTGCCTCTGGGTAGTTGGCAGGCCTCAGTTGCCCTGGAGAGCCCTCTGCCCCATGTCCTGGGGCCCTGGGAGCCCCTAGGAGCCTAGGAAGGGAAGCCACATGGAGAAGGGCGAGGGTGAGGGCAGGGAGGAGGCTGGTGGCCCACTCCATGCACGAGGCCATGTGCTCCATCACCAAGGTGTGGGAGAAGCACATGGCGTCATGCTTGAATGCCAGCTGGTCCCATGTGTACCTCCACTGCCTCCAGTCAGCGGCCTACTCCTAGCATTCCTCATCAAGCTCATGGACAAGGGACTGCAGGCAGGCAGGCATCTACTCCTGCATCAGGTCTTTCCAGGTTCTCGTCCTCCGTCAGTTCCCACTCAGTTGGGAAGATGGCGTGGGAGGTGGGGCTGTGCCAAGCTCCCAGCAAGCCCAGCTATGAAGAAAAGTTGCAAGGGCAGTCATCCCAAGAGACACTGTATATGAAGTGTAGCCCTAATCTCTGAGCCAACATCCTATGTCTCAGTTCAGACGAAGAATGTAAGCGGCTAGTTGAGTAATCGATTACTCGCATTCCTCCCTCCCCTTGCTGCCTCTGTATCAGAGATAACAAGGTGGGGAAGCAGGAGCTGGTGCTGGGGGGAGCTGGCTTAAAAGCTGGTTCCCCCGAGCACCATCTCCGCAGTGCTGCCTGCTCTCTCCACTGTGCTACTGCCTAGAGGCAGCAGTACAGGGGAGGGCCAGGAGGGGCTCAGGCTTATCGTGAGCAGAGGCCGCTCCACATCTCACAGGCTTCTCATCCACTGTCTGCAGGGCAGTTCCAGTGGGGAGCTTGGACCCACTGCAGAAAGGGGCTGCTGCCAGAGCAGCCTCTGTCTGAGACCAGTCCCAGCTGCCACAGACAGAGACTGCTTTTATGGATGGGGCTGCTGGACCCAGTGCAAGCCGGGACTGAGAGAGACTGGCTCGCGCTGGGTCTAGGACCGCTGCGGCTCTGCATTTTAAATGTAGTAAGAGCTCCCTAGCTATTACTACATTTAAAATGCAACCACAGCAGGGGTAGCTCCTGACAGAGCCCCTTACTTTATCAACTAAACGTGTTGTCGATACTAATTGTGGTTTAGTACAAAGCTAAAGGGACCACATCCATTGCTAATACGCACAATTCTGTCTGATATGGCTTTTTGCTACAGAGTTTCTGTCCCTGTTCATCACACATGTGGCATGCCCTGCCCAACTTCACTGGAGCGGCCTCCCCCCACCCCCCCATGGTGCTGTGCAGTGAGCCCAGCCAGAGAAGCCCCCTGCCTGCAACGTGGTACAGTGGGCTCTGTCAAGCTTGGCCGGAGCAGCCTCTGGGGCCTGCCATGGGGTGACATGGTGGGCTGGTTAACCAGTTAAATATATAGTTTTATCAGTTAACATTTTAAATGGGATTTTACATCCTTATTTCAGAAAATACTACCACAGAGGTCCTGGATTTCGATCTCTTTCCTAGCAGCCTACAGTTGGCCTCATGTGCAAACTTGCTGAGGGTGCAATCCATCTCCTCAGCCAGGTCATTAATAAAGATGTTGAACAAAACTGGTCCTAGAACCGATCCTTGGGGCACTCTGCTAGAAACCAACCACCAACCTGACATCGACCCGTTGGACCCAACAGTCTAGCCAGCTTTCTATTCATCTTATAGTCCATTTATCCAATCCATACTCCCTTAACTTGCTGGCAAGAATATTGTGGGAGACCGTATCACAAGCTTTTTTAAAGACTAGGTATATCACATCTATTGCCCTGCCCATGTCCACAGAGTTACCTTGTCATAGAAGGCAATCAGGTTCATCAGGCATGACTTGCCCTTCGTGAATCCAGGATGACTATTCCTGATCACTTTCCCCTCTTCCAAGTGCTTCAAAATGGATTCCTTAAGGATCCCCTCCATGATTGATTTTTCTGGGGACTGAGGTAAGGCTGACTGGTCTGTAGTTCACTGGATTGTCCTTCTTCCCTTTTTTTAAAGATGGGCACTACATTTGCTTTTTTCCAGTCATCCAGGATCTCTTCCGATCACCGTGAGTTTTCAGAAATAATGGCCAAAGGCTCCACAATGACATTTGCCAACTCCCTCAGTACCCTCAGATTCATTAAATCCGGACCCATGGATTTGTGTATGTTTAGCTTTTCTAAATAGTTCCTAACTTGTTCTTTCCCCGCCAAGGGTTGTCTACCTTCTTCCCGTACTGTGTTGCCTAGTGTATTAGTCTGGGAGCTGATTTTGTCTGTATAGACAGAGGCAAAGAAAGCACTGAGTTTTCCTTTTCCTAATAGCTGGAGTTCCCTTCCCTAGAGAGATATACTCAGTGCAAGAGGATACCACAACATCATTGGGAAGGAGGGTCCCAACTATGGGATCACTTTCCTTTGCTCCAATTGGATGTTCTCCTTCCCTGAGCCTTTCACCCTTCTCAGCAGTACAGAGGCTGTCTGACAAGTGGTGAGACCATTCTACTGTATCCCAAAAGTCTGATATATGTATCTTTCTGACTCCCTTAGCTCCTCCAATTCAGCCATCCTATTCTCCAAAGTCCATTAGTCTCATATATGTTGGTGATCTCACTGAATAGTGGTGGCAAGCTATTGTGGGTGGTTGCCTCAATGCTTTACCTAGAATTCACATTTTTGTACTAAGAATTGGAAAGAGATCAGCTAAAATAAATGTATCAGAGTACTAACATAATGGAAGCTAATCATGCTAGCCACACTTACTCAACGTGGATTTTTGATTCTTATGTGCCTGTACCTTTTAAAATTATATTAGCTGTATTCTTTGAATTATATGCCTATTCATCCACAAACAATAAGGGTAGGTGGGGGAGGAAGCACAACAATTACAGGATGTTTTATTAAAAGAGCAGTAGCAATTTTGATTGTGATATACATTCTTAAGCACAGTCTCACCTTTATTTGATTTGCAATTGTGAGCACAGTCCTATAATTTTGTTGCATGCGATTATTATCAACAACAAATTTTTGAAGAAGAGAAAATGCATTGTTTCCAAAGAATTAGGAGAGCTCTACTGTGCCAGATGACTGTATTTCCTGAAAGGGAGTTTCTTTGTATGTTGACTATTGACTGTTACTTGTACTTGTCATTTTTCCCCAGCCCAAACCAAATTCAGGGCTAATATGTGGGGGTGGCTAGGAGTGGGAGTGTATGTTTAGTGGTTTTACACCAACTCCTCTCAATTTGCATAGTTACAGTTTTTAGTGCGTGGGTGCATTTCTGTTTATCAGTTCTAAGAATATCAAAAGGCATATCTGCCTATGCCAATTCTGGTAGCTTTTAAAGACTCCTCTAGAATTGTCTGAACATGTACCCTCTCATTAGCAGACAATGAAAGCATGAATATATTATCTAAAAAAGTGTAGGTGATTGAACGAATGGAGGAAACACAAGTATATATGAAATAAACTGCCATGCACTATTGAATTCCAGTAAAATGAAAGATACACAATTGCTGCTTTATTTAACGATGTTATAAAAATGGGGCAAACAACTCAATAATATACCAAAATAAACAATTGATACAATCAGTAAAGAAGACATTGAATTACAATCCTTTTCTATTCATTTTTCTAAAGCAAACATGCAATAATTTTTTATCAGCACACTGTTCAAACATTTAGTGCATTCACATAATAAATGATTTAAAACACAAAGAAAATGGAGAAGAAACCTGTCATGTAAAAGAAAATGGGAAGGAAACTCAGATACCATGCAAAAACCCATGAGAGGCAGAATGGACTACTTAGAATCATTATCCTAATAGTAGGTATTTTGTTGATTGCAGGTATTCGGAATTGAAAGATGGTGAGCTTTAAATGGATACATATCACATGGTACAATTCTATTCCCTATCATAACACTTAGAATCAAGATTCCAGTGCAAATATACACATTTTTTAAATGTTAGGTTCCACTGTCCATGGATTTTTCTTAGGATTTACTGTTCGCATGAACACTCCTGATAAATGAATTTGCTGTAATATTTCATAGTACATAAATGCTAGAGAGTCATAAAAAATTCTGGAGTGAATTTATCAGAAATAAATGTCTAAGTCTTTTTGATAATTTTCTCTGTTTCATTATATTTTATTGACAAATTACCAGATTCCCATGTCTAGCCTTATGTTAAATTTTCTAATTCCTAGTGTTGCACTGCATGTTTTCTCTAAATACTGTTTTTAAATTAAAAAATAAAACTGTACAAACCACAGAACAGGCTGTTAACTACTGACAGATCAATGTTTTTATTCTATTGATTTCAAAACAATTTGTTCTTTCCATCAATTTTCTACTTCCTCCCAGCTTTTCTTCTCAAACTCCTTATTTTTCTTATAAAAACAATGAGGAGTCCTGTGGCATCTTAAAGACTAATAGATTTATTTGGGCATAAGCTTTCATAAGCAAAAACCTATTTCATGGAATGTATCATTATTTTTCTTGTGTGTGTTGACCACCTCTCCCGCTTCCCTCCTTACAGCCTCTTTCTCCCTGAATAACAACATCTTGTTTGTTGACATTGTTAGTGTAAAGTTGGCAGGGTAGGTCTGTAATCCTTTAACTAAGAACAATGTAAACAACTCCCATCTAGGCTGTAAGGAATCAACTTGAAGTGCAGAAAACAGCAGTTTTGTGTGAATTACCTAATAAGAAGGGAAAACAAGAGCACAAAAGTATTTCAAACATCATGGGCATCATCTCTAAAATCCTTAGGGCTACGTCTACACTGGCCCCTTCTTCGGAAGGGGAATGCTAATTTTGAATTTGGGAATAGGGAAATCCGCGGGAATAAGTAGGAATAAGAGATCCTCCGGAAAAGGGCTTTATTCCGGAGGATCGCGCCAGTCTAGACGCTTTTTTCCAGCTTTTCCCCAAGCCGGAAAAAAAGTGGCGGCCATGTTTATTTAAATCCCGCGGGGGATATTTAAATCCCCCGCGGATTTCCCTATTCCCAAATTCAAAATTAGCATGCCCCTTCCAAAGAAGGGGCCAGTGTAGACGTAGCCTAGATGTCTTCCACCCAGCTCTCCCAGAGGCATGGGTCGCCCTTGAGGAAAGCACTTAAATGTTAAACCCCTGTATTCAACAAGTGCCTGATTACTGCTGAACTCCTCTGGGCTGAAGCTCTTATAAAAGGTTTTCCCAACATATTCTCTTGTTTGCTGGTTCTTTGATTTGGGAGGTACAAAGGGTGGCCATATTGTATCTAATTGTTGTGGGCTGCATGTTTCTTCTGTCTAGCTTGTAAATATATTTATCTCCTGTTGTGTTTCCCCTGGTGTTTCCTTTCTTTTTTTTCTATATTAGTAGCACATTTTCACTTCACGTCTTAAATGTTATGTCATACAAATGTCAAATCTTGTGAACTCCCCCCTCCTAAAAATGAATATTTCCAGGAATTTTCTTCCTTACCTGAGCATAAATTCTAAAAGCAGCAATCTTGGATATATAAAATTTGTTTTTATGACATGCTTATTGCACACCGTTTATCATTATATTATTATGCCATTATATTATATTTATCATTGCATTATTAATTATATTGCATTATGAAAATGGCAACATTATTACAAGCTTCCACTTCCACTTTCGTAGCACATATCACTTTGCTTAAGCTTGTTATAGGACAAGGTTTCTATATGTTTCATTAAGGAGTATCCGATGTGAAACAACATGAAGGTATTTAAGACATCAACTCAAATAAACAGTTTCTCCTAACACGGCATTCAGGTCTTGAGCAATCTAGACAAATAACACACGACTACAACAAGGCTTAATCTTGTTCTTCATAATAATTTTAAAAACAGCACTAGCATTCTATTTAATTTTTAAAGCAGCAAAAAATATCCACCTTCCTCTCCATTTCTCATGAGTCTTGAAGTTTAAATCTCCTCAGTACAAGGGATACACATGCTTTGATCTTCATAGTTCTTGGAAGTCTGGAACCACTGGAGAAAGATAAAGTCTCAAGTCTGATTCAACATTGAGTCTGCTTCTGTATTTGGCTTTGAGATGTGCATACAAGGAAAATGCTTTCTTGCATAAGTATGTTGTTAAAAACAGTAATAAAACTGTAGTAGCTTTTTCTGCTAGCAGGGGGTATTTATTTCTTAAACTCAGCCAAACGTTGATTAGTGACAGATGTCTGAAGCTCCTTTTCAGTTTGCAGTCATAGGAGATCTCTTTTTTCTCAGCATTTCATATCTGCAGAGAAAGTGGTATCACCAAAGAAGTTGTGAACTTAGTCACTGTCACCTGAATGTTGCGCAAAGTCCTTTTAAGTGTGCAGTTATATTGATTGTAGTGCACTGATCCAGTCGAAGTTTATGTCCTGCCAGGAAGTCATGAGTCATGAAGAGTACTAAAACACTCCATTTGATTGCTTTCCAAACACCTTTCCTTGAACTGCAACTTCTTTATCATGATGATAAGTTTCAGAGAGGTGCCATGTTAGTCTGGTTCAGCCAAAAAACAATGGGTCTGGTGGCACTTTAAAGACTAACAAATGTATTAGGACATTAGGACATAAGCTTTTGTGAACTATATCTCACTCCTCAGATACTGAAGAGAAAAGATAAAAAGACAGGGATACAGAGATTGGGAGTGTAACATCAGTGCTAATTAAAACAGAGCAGATGTGATTCATCTCCAACCCAGAGGAGAAGGTGAGAGTACCTGAAGAGGAAATTACCTGTTGTAATGTAAGAACCACTCCATGTTTCTATGTAAACCTTTTTTCAGGGTGTCAATTTTGCATATGAATTCCAGCTCAGCAATTCACATTTCAGTCTGTTTTTGAAGTTTTTCTAACTGACTGTGAATGGCTTGCTAACTACAAAAGCAGCTTTTCCTCTCTTGGAATTCACACCTCCAGATCAGCTACTAGAAGTGGGCCTCATCTTCCTTGATTGGATCCACCTCGTCATCTCCAGCCTGATCCTGGCCTGCATATTTATACCTGCCTCTGGAAATTTCCACTACATGCATCTGACGAAGTGGGTCTTTGCCCTCGAAAGCTTATGCTCCAACACTTCAGTTAGTCTATAAGGTGCCACATATCAGAGGGGTAGCCGTGTTAGTCTGAATCTGCAAAAGCGACGAGGAGTCCTGTGGCACCTTATAGACTAACTGAAGTGTAGGAGCATAAACTTTCGTGGGCAAAGACCCACTTCGTCAGATGCATGTAGTGGAAATTTCCAGAGGCAGGTATAAATATGCAGGCCAGGATCAGGCTGGAGATGACGAGGTAGATCCAATCAAGGAGGATGAGGCCCACTTCTAGCAGCTGATCTGGAGGTGTGAATTCCAAGAGAGCAGAAGTTGCTTTTGTAGTTAGCGAGCCATTCACAGTCTTTGTTTAATCCAGAGTTGATTGTGTCAAAGGTGCCACAGGACTCCTCGCCACTTTTGCAGATTCAGACTAACATGGCTACCCCTCTGATACTTAACTGACAATAGCGACTTGCCAAGACTGTTCCCTACACCACAGTAAATAGGACAAATTTCTCATTTGCAAGAACTCGAGACGGTTCTCTTGGCAGAGTAGTAACGCATTTAAATCTCCATCCTGCAATTGAATCAGCATGAGTGGATGATTGAGACTTTAGGCAAGACCATCATCAGCAAATATTCCCATAAGTGCAGTTCTGCACATTCTTATGTGTTTATAGACTTAAGCACTTAGGTGTACAGGAGCAATCATGTAAAAAAAATTGTGCGAGGGAGTGGAAGTAAGAGAGTGGTCAGTAGAGGACATTTTGGTTCAGAAGTTCAAGGGAGAGCAAAGAGATAGCTCCATAGATGAGCTCAATCTCCTCCTCCTCACTGATACCATGTTCTACATTTATATCAGAAACTTATGTGCAAGATTATAACTGGAGTGCACATGTATGTGCTGTGTGTCTCCAGTGTCTGTACCAGTGCTGTGTCCCCATCTCTTTGTATCCATGATGTCCTCCACATGCAACATCCCCATGTTTTATGTGCCTATTTGTATCTGTCTTCCCTCCTATTCACTCCTATCCACTGCCTCCGGTCCATCCCCTCCCAGCAATCCGGTCCATCCCTTTACTCCATGCCTACATTGGGATGGAAGGGGGGGTTTCTCTGCATCCTCCAATACGTTCTAGTGCTGTGGTGGAGGGTACTTGTCTTCTGTTTCTCTAGAAGGGTAGCCATCGGGAGGAAAGCAGCATTCTGTCTGCACCTGCTGACTTAATCTGACACTGCCTTTTCTGCATCTCCATCATAATCTTAAAGCTAGAGGGAGGCAGCAGTGCAGATATAAGGGTGGCAATACCAAACCATACCATCCTTACGTCTATGCTGCTGCTGGCGGTAGCTATGCCTTTAGAGCTGGACTCCCAGCCAACAGCCACCGTTCTCCAGTTGACCAGCTCTAAAAGCAGTGGTGCTAACAACAACAGTACAGAAGTAGGGGGAATTGTAGTGTCACTACTCCCCCTACAATAACCTTGTGACCCTCACACAACTCCTTTTAGGGGCAGGGCCCCTGCAATTATAACACTAAGGCATTTCCAATTTTAACAGCTGAAATAATTACATTTATCATTTTAAAATCATATGAACATGAAATCAACCAAAAAGAACAGTGAATTTGGTAGGGCCCTATGCATAAGGGAAATGTCAGCCCCTAGAAGTTGTGACCACACTTTGATTATTTCAGTGTGTGATTTTTTGTTTCATTGTATCTTGTGACTTATAACCAAGAGTAGATTTTATTATTTTACAAAAACCTACAAAAATACTCTTGTGAAGATAACTCTTCCCCATGCCCCTTGCAAAGGCAGGAGAAGAAGAGCCAACCTCAGGCTGCAGAGAGCTCTCTCACCAGATTCTTCAAAGACTGGGACAGAAAAGGGGGCTCATTCTGGCCACATCCATAAAATAAAAATGCACATTTGGCACCAAACAATCTATTACTTATATAGATCTAAATATAGCACTATGGTATACAAACCCCACATCAAGAATGTTTCCCAGGCTATGTCTAGACTACACTGATCTATCAGAAAAAGGTATGCAAATTGCGTACTTTTTTCTCATAGTTTTTTCGGAAGAGGCTTTTCCGAAATTTGGCCTGTCTACACTGGGCCAAATTTTGGAAAAGTCTCCTCTCTTGGAAGAGACCTTCTTCCTCCTGGAAGGTGGGAGACAGGGCTTCTGAAAGAGCATTGAAAGAAAAAGCGGAAGAGCAGACGCGTTCCCTGGACCCCCGTAGTGTAGACACAGCACCACATAGCAAATCAGTATATGGGTTGCTTCTATGCTAGAATATATTAAATATTGGTATGTTTATTGAAATGGTTAATTTGAAGTGCTCACCCCAAACTTAACAGATGTTGCCATTATTGATAAAGTTGGGTGGATAAATTCTGAGATAGAGCAATAGCTGTAGCACTGAAGTTAGAGAGTGTACGGATAAAAATAGAATAAGGTTTTGTGGAGAGATTCCAAGGCTTCTTTCTCATATTTAGTGAGCGCATTTTTTGAAAGCTCACATTAATACGTCTCCAAATTTTGTTTTCCTCTAATGATCATTTCCTTTCTTGATTCTGAACACATTTTGATCTGGGGAATATAACTTACACGATCATTTTTATTATTAATTTTAACCAAGTGTATTGTAAAAAAGGACCAAATGTAAAAATAATTATAATCATCTGCCATTTTTCTCATACATTGAAGTTTTGTTTCAAACAAACTTAATTGTATTTGAAATATTCGGTGTGAGCCAATTTCTAAATTTTCAGTGACAGACATATCAACACATCATTCGATTTGTGCTAAAACAAGTTGCTGTACTTTATTTTTCTTGAAGTTCTGACACTGCTCAGGCAGCAAGACAGTGAAGAAGATATTATAAATTAGAAGGAAATAAAAATAATGTTTCTATATATGTGTGGCTGTGACATAACAGGTTACAGTCCAAACTAATTGGACAGCTGTGTCACTCCTGTCCTGCAGCCTTAGGTGACTTTGCTAAAGTAGTCTCATGTGGATTGTTCACAGAGGCTACATCTACATTGGCCCCTATTCCGTAATAGGGATGCTAATGTAGCACTTTGGAATAGGCAAATACGCGGGGTATTTAAATATCCCCCGCGGGATTTGCATTTTCATGGCTGCCGCTTTTTTCCGGCTTGTAGATAAGCCGGAGAAAAGTGCCACTCTGGACGCGATCCTCCGGAAAATAAGCTCTTGAAAGTAGGAATAAGAGATCCTCCGGAAAAGAGCTTATTTTCCAGAGGATCGCGTCCAGACTGGCGCTTTTCTCTGGCTTATCTACAAGCCGGAAAAAAGCGGCAGCCATGAAAATGCAAATCCCGCGGGGGATTTAAATCCCCCGCGGATTTGCCTATTCCAAAGTGCTACATTAGCATCCCTATTACGGAATAGGGGCCAATGTAGAAACAGCCAGACAGTCTTCCAACCTGAAAAAACCACACACTAAGGCCAAGTCTACAGTAGACCTGGAAGGTCAGCTTAAGGTATGCAACTCCAGCTATGTAGAATATGTAGCTGGAGTCAGCTTACTGTAAACCGAGATTGACACTATCCCCCCCCCCCTCCCCAGGGAGGCCAATGGGACCAAATGCACCCTTCAGCTTCTTTTATTCCTCATAACTGCAGGGAGTATAGATGCTGGCCAGAGCTGCCTTCAGCATTTGATTTACAGGTCTATACTAGACCCACTAAATCCAACGCCAGAACATTGATCTCCTGCACAGCAAGGCTATGTCTAGACTGCAAGCCTCTTTCGAAAGAGGCTTTTTCGAAAGATACTTTTGAAAAAGCCTCTTTCGAAAAAGAGCATCTAGACTGCAAGCGGAACTTTCGAAAAAGCAAGCCGCTTTTTCGAAAGGCAGTCTGGATGCTCTCTTTTGAAAAACCCCTGTTTGCATTCAAGAACGCCTTTTTTCGAAAGAGCATTTTCGAAAAAAGGCGTTCTTCCTCGTAAAATGAGGTTTACCACCGTCGAAAGAAAAGCCGCGTTCTTTCGATTTAATTTCGAAAGAACGCGGCTGCAGTCTAGACACAGGTGAAGTTTTTTCGGAAAAAGGCTACTTTTTCGGAAAAAACCCCGAGTCTGGACACAGCCCAAGTGAAGACATGTTCTAAGTGTCTGTGTGCAACTATAGTTTATCAGCCACACTTGAGTTTCATTCTGATTCTCACCAGTCTGGGTTATACTGCAGGATGACCTCAACGTACAGCCCAGTCTTAGATTTTTCTCCAAAAATGTCTTGTACTACTCAGCCCTCTCCTGGACAATACAAGTTACATTTAATATTTAATAGAAAAAACATGTGAAATGTGTATAATTTGTCACTCCAAATAGAGTATCTCCGACATTTGAATTTAAACACACTGGATTCGATAAAACGAATTTATTAATTACGAAGATTTTAAGTGAGTAAAGTGTGGAAGCATAAAAGTCAGAAAAAGTCACAAGGAAAATAGAGATAAAATAAAACAGGTCCTTAATAAACTATGTTTAATTCAAAGCACAGTTTTCTCACCACATGCTTTCAGTAATCTTGCTAGACAAACTTCTTAGTCAGGACCCTTCAGGTGCTTTTGCGCAAGAGGGCCAGTGTAGACAGTTTTGTGCAAAAAAGCTCCAATGGCGAAAATGGCGATCGGGGCTTTTTTGCGCAAAACCGTGTCTAGATTGGCATGGATGCTTTTTGGCAAAAAGTGCTTTTGCGCAAAAGCATCCGTGCCAGTCTAGACGCTCTTTTCCGCAAATGCTTTTGCGGCTCAGGCATAACCTTTATAGTATAGACACCCATCTTCAGGATATGTCTAGACTGTATCCCTCTGTTGGCAGAGGGATGCAGATTAGGCAGGTCGACATTGCAAATGAGGCAGGGATTTAAATATCCCGTGCCTAATTTGCATAAAAATGGCCACCGCATTTTGCTGACTCAGCACTTTGTCGGCAAAAAGCGGCAGTCTAAAGGGGGATCTGTCGAGAAAGAAAGCCTTTTCTGACAGATCCCTTATGCCTCCTGCAAGGAGGTTTACAAGATCTGTTGAAAAAGGTGTTCTTTCTCAACAGATTCCCTCTAGACTGCCGCTTTTTGCTGACAAAGTGCTGAGTCGGCAAAACACGGAGGCCATTTTTATGCAAATTAGGCACGGGATATTTAACTACCTGCCTCATTTGCAATGTCAACCTGCCTAATCTGCATCCCCCTGCCAACAGAGGGATGCAGTCTAGACATACCCAAAGTGTACTGCAGTAAGTTTAAATTTTTCTTCATCTTCAGGGTATTATATACTTTCCAGACCCATCACTGGGGAGAGGGAAAGGGGCCAGAAGCATTCTAGCATTGTGTGGTGCACTCTGGGCAGCATTGAGGGCTGCCTGTGGGGCAGTATAGCATGCTCTTGGTGGCACTGATGGCTGGCAGTCACAGTTCTGCCCCTTCCTCCCACAGTCTCACCCCTTCTAGGCAAGGTTCCCTCTAAGCAGCGTGGCAGCACAGCTCCACAGCTGCTCAATGAGCCCCACCCAAACAGGGGCTCAGAGGTCCATGCACAGAGCTGCCTGGCTGGGGGAGAGACACTTCTCCCTCAGCGATAGCAACAGCTCTCTGCTGAGGACAAAGCAGCAAGTTTCTCCCAGCCAGTAGGGAGGGGATATGTCCCTACCGGCTGAGAGAGACTCACTGCTCTGTCCTCAGCAGGGAGCTGCTACTGTCACTGAGTGAGAAGTGCTACTCCCTCAGTCAGGCAGCCCCATGCACGGAGCCCTGAGCCTGTGGCTGGTTAAACAGCTATGTGGATGTGTTGCCATGCAGCTTTTAGGGAACCTTGCTTCTGGGAGCACAGAGTCACACCCCCACCCCACATACACCTTGTCCAAGGCCTGGCAAATCTGTCAGCCCCAATAACTGTCTTTCCCACATCTCACCTTATTCCCCTCTCTTCTTTCACTTATGACACCAGCCTCAACACTTCTTTTGTTTCTTTTTTCCACTTCCATAACTGTGTTTTTATATGGACTGTAAACGCTTTAGAACAGGGTTTGTTTCTTTGTTTCTGATGTATAGAGTATGCAAACTGCACATGTTGTTGTGGTTAAATATTTGAAGATAATCTTGATGGTTTAAACATACATATTCTTACTGGCAGTTTAAGTGTGTATAGTCTCTGCTGGGACTTTTTGAGTCTGGTTAATTTAATTCCTCAACAGAAAAATCAGGATAATTGAGGCTGTTTAGTGTCAATTCCACTGGCGCTGAAGAAAGATATGAAGCAATTTGATTAAAGTCTTTAAAACAATGTAAAATTAGGTTATCTTATAAGTGTGTGAAACAATAATTAAATGGGCACCAGGTTACCCTTGAAATTATCAGAAAATTCAGAGATCTTCTGGTCTTTTTCTTACTGTATACCTGAAAGAAGGAAAACACCATTTATTTTATAGCGGATGCCCTAGTTTGACAGGAAAGGGGATAAAGCAGGCTCAAGAGAGCCTGCACAGAGCCCTGGCCAATCAGGGAGAGGCTTTTAAGAAGCCAGTCAAAGGGCTGTTTATAAGGAGCTGCTCAGTAGGGCAGCATGAAATTGGGTCTTGACCAGGGAGGGTGCGGGACGGTTCCCATGGAGGCACCTTAGGGCATGTCTAGACTGCCCAGGGCTTTTGAAAGAAGATATGTAAATTTGGTGTGAATTTGCATAACTTCTTCCGATCCCATTTTCAGAAGAGCTTTTTTCCAAAAAAAAAGCAGTCTAGACATGGTTCTTTAGGGAAAAAAAATCCTTCTCAAAAGAACCGTTCTTCCTAAAAAAATGAAGTGTACAGGGTTCTTTCAAAAAAGGGTTTTTATTCTGAATCGGGATTGGAAGAAGTTATGCAAATTTGCACCAAATTTGCATATCTTCTTTCAAAAGCTGCGGGCAGTCTAGATGTGCCCTTAGAGAAAGCAATGCTTGGCAGGCTTAGGGCAGCTAGACAGAGTGAGGCTCCAGCCTGATACCTGGCAGGCTAGAGACCTTGATGCACAGGAAAGGAAGGTGCAGAGATCACAGGGGAAGTGGCCCAGGGAACAGGAAGCAGTAGAGGAGCAGAGAAGGAGGGCAGGACAAAGTGGCCACCAGAGGGTTCTTGGGTGTGACCCAGAGTGGCCTTTATAGACTATGACTTATCCCTGAGATGAGGGGTTGCTAGACTGAGGCAGCATACTTTCTTCTACCTTTGGAACAGACAAATATTATCTAAACAGCTATGTCACTGGAAAAAATAATATATTTAATGCAATTTGAGCAGTGCACCTTTACCTTTCACATAATCTGTCTTCCCTAAAAGAAAATGTCTATAATAGGACAAAAGTATAATAGGCAATAAATATTGCCATAAATCAATTGGGAGTCATTTTTATCTCCTGAAATATCATTAGACCAAAGCTCATGCCCAACATCAGTGAATTAGTCCAGGACTAGCTCACTAGTCATTAAATCATTTCCAATGTAATTTTCTAAAGATATTAGTATTTAAATGACATTTTAGTATTCTTCTTGAGGGAAATATGTGATCCCTGTATAGTATTCTATACTCCATTTGCTTAGCATTTTTAACTAATATTTCCCATGTCTGCAGTGCATGTATCCTCCAAGATGTAGATTAACACTACCATGTAGCTCATTGTCAATGTTTTTGAGTAGTTCTGAAATGAAGCTTTGTTCTGGCATCAAGAATCTCAGAAGTGTAACTATACTCTTCTGCATGAGGACAGAATGACAATTCAATTTAACACACTTGAATTTTGACAGATATAATATCTTGTCCATGGCAGTGTTGCCATCTTTAGTGAATTTTTTTCTTGACAGGCAAATTTCTAGTCCTCCACTGTTGAAAGAATTCTTACAAGGGAAAGCCAATCTAAAGTATCAAATATAGTAGGAAGGCGTAGGACATATTTTAACGATATCAGCAACATGACTTCCAGTGAGAAGTGATACTATAGACACCATCTGAAAAAGAAAATGAATGAAATCTAGAGAAACATTATTCAGAACGATAGAGAAAGAAACCAGATCTAGCAACATGACACTCAGAATTCTGAACGGAGCAGCACAAGACTGAAATAAATGGCAGAAACTGGTGGATGCCCTCTACTTGAGATAAAACAAAGAATGATACAAGCAGCTCTGGAATCTAGCTCTGTCCTGTGCTGAATTGCAGTTTTGCCTAGTAGAAACCGCCTCCTCCCACACTGTCTGTTTTCCTCACTTCTTGCCCCTGAGGAAGAGCATCCAATCAGAGTTGCTGCAGGAAGCAGGCAGACCATCCCTCTCCCTTCAGCAGTCAACACCTTTTCCACAGAAGAGGTGAGAAAAGGAAGAAAGACCCCAGCAGCTTAGGGGTGGTTCTGCCATCCATCCCTTCTGTGTGCAATGGGATGGTTCCTCCCCTCCTTGCAACTCTGGACCTCAGAAAGGGTCAGTGTGAGGAAAGAGCCTGTAGATCTGCTCCTTCTTACCCCCAGGAATTGAGAAAGGGGGATTAAATAGTGAAGCTGGGGGGGGGGCAGAATGGATGTGTTGGATCTGGGGAAATAGAGCAGAATTGATGGAAGAGCTGGGCAAATGCAGGGGTAGATCTGACTGGGAGTCTGCAGGACAGAATTTATTGGTGATCAGAATTAATTGCTGAAAAGGAGGATAAGCTGATATAGGGGGTGAGGGTGAGAGGTCCTGTAAAGTAGTCAAAATTGCTTTACTGAGTAAACTTGGGAGCATTGGCAATACTCATTTTATCATATATATGCTGGGGTTGAAAAGGGTGAGACCAAGACATTAAAAGTCTCATGTTTTTGAGGCCAGCCATCTGAATTTTAAGCCTTTGGGGATAGAGGATACAAAACAAAACCTGACAAGTGACCACTCAAGGGATCAACAAAAATAATTTGCATAATAGAGGTAGTCTTCTAATCAAAGTGGAGTAGTATCTTTGAGGCAGTCTCAAGTCTAATAGACATTTAATGTAAATTTAACTGTATTTAAACATTGGCAATAATCTTGCTTGTCAGGCAAACAGCTCAAGTACTTCAGGTCAATGTGTCATCCTGAGGTATAATCAGAACAAATTCACTCCATGCATCAATGTACATAAGATGTGATTCAGCAATGTATTCTGAACACATATCTAACTGTAGGTATGGGAGTTGCCCTATTAAAGCCAATGGACTTACTCACTTGTTTAAGTATCTTGCCTAATCAACACTAAACGTTAAGGGTCTGGTCCTTAGCCCAGGAGGCAAAATGACTGTAAGCCACCTTTTCATTTCCCCTCATCCTGGGATTGGCTTTAGGCTGGATTAACCCCCAGAGTTGTCAGTAGTAGCTCATTTTAATTCCCTCCGCCTCTACCCCACCTTATATTGATGGAGCTAATATAAGTAACCATCTCATTTTCATGTGTGTGTGTGTGGAGAGGGAGGAGAGGTAATCAACAAAATTCTTGTTGATGTTTTATTATGGCTCATTTAGTTCCAATGGGCTTTCATGTGTGCTGGACCAGCAACTTACACAAATGAATGCTTCTTTCCTGTTTGGTGAGTTACACAATTACAAAAGGTTAAAATGCAAACACTCAATGTAACTTTATACTGTGGGCTACAGATGTTGTAAATGAGATCTATGAAAGCAAGCTCCTACAACCATTTTATTAAGTTTAAACATGAAACACATTCTTATAACTCAAACATCTATTATAACAATGCTTACACACAGGTTAGCCAAACTTGTTTCCAACTATGCATTTGTAAATCTTCAGAGAGGCCTTGACATGAAGGTCATATCTGGGCTTGTTCCTCAGCTGTGTTGTGCTCAGGCAAGGAGGCAAAGTGATTTAAAGCTGTCTTTTCATTTTCCCTCATCTTGGGACTGGCTGAGGCTGAATTAAACCCCACAGCATGTTAGAGCAACCACAAGGTTTTGTCTTTAAGGCATCTAGCTGCTGGGCTAGGGTGCTAAAGCACAGCAAACTACAGACCTAACCCTCCCAATATTTCATGTCTTGCTCTCCTGCTATGGCCTGTTTCATAATTCCTAGTAAACAGAGTGGTTGGGAGTAGATGGCATAAACCCTATATGACAGGATTCCTCAATCGTTCCCTCAAGAAAACTTTAGGACCTTGACTTGCCACTGGAAAGAGGATTTATAGTGTGATTAAAAACCCGGTCTATAGTTTTGTGAAAAGGTCACTGGGTACAGAAAGCAGTTAAAAAAATTGAGTGATTTTACTTTCTTGTTAAAACATCTTTTATCTTATTGCTCCCAGGGTTTCTAAATAACTTCTGGATTATCAGAATTTTTCTTTTATAATTGCTTGGGAGTCTGTATGATGTCTCTACACATCATTAGAACTGAAATTCAAACTATGTTGACGAACGAGGCTTGTAATTGTAAACTTTGTGAAAGAGAGTCAAAATGTGTTCATGATTTAATACCACAACCAAACATTTATACAATGAACTGTTTTCTTTAAAGACAAAAGTTGCTTGGGACAAATTTTCATGAAAAGAAATTTTTAAATTTCAAAACAGTCTGATAATATTCAAAGTAACTTTTGATCCCTTTGTTCTTTAGATAAATGTTGCTCAGTCTTGCATGTTACATAGATAGGGTTGCTAGGTGTCCAGTATTCACCCAGACAGTCCAGTATTTTCACCTCCTGTCTGGTAAAAAATTCAGTGAATACAGGACACCTAAGATGTCCAGTATTTTCTGAATTTTTTCCTGGCCAGGAGGCGAAAATGCCAGGCATCTGGCAACCCTACACTCAGTGCCCGGCCTCCCCCCGAGTTCCCTTCTGGCCTCCAACACCCCCAGCCCCTCTGCTTACCTGGTTCCCCAAGGCTGCCGGCACAAAATGGTTTTTTTTTGGGTCGGGGGGCAGGGAGGTGTTCGGTATTTTTGTTTCAGCCATCTGGCAACCCTATACATAGATGCACTATAAAATCAGATACTATAAATTCTTTAAATAATATATTGGAGCAAACATCATGTAAAATATGCATTTAAGTATAATCTGCTCTTCAGAATTCTGGTTTTACATTTTTGATCTTCAGAACTATAATTATTATCTCTACGTTATATTCAATTACATTTCCAATTTTCTTCTTAGGGCATAATTAAAGCCATTTTAAAGGAAAGATTAGATTGTTTTTATCTTAGTAAACAAATCCAAAATATTTATAATAGAAACATTAGAGTCTTTGTCTAAGGCAAATTAGAAGCAGATTTTTTTAAAACTCTTGGGTAATCAGAATAATTTTATACTTCTGTGGAAACAAATACTTCGGGTCAAGGAAATTACCTTCTGCCAAAGCAGAAAAGTATCTTCAGTGAATAAAAATGTTCTGTTTTCTCGGAGTGTGTTTTCCTGTTTTTCAGCTTGATATGTACCCATCACTAATAATCACGATAGTTCCATGATGGTTGCAGAGAATTTACAGTAATCTGGCTTGCTAGCACTGGTAGTATAGATTCTATAATGAAGGCATTTAACCCAGAAATTCTTTTTTAGGATTGAAAGTTAGCAAAGTGGTTTCTCAGAGGAGGAGTTTTTAAAATATAGAACAATCTTTTTCTTCGCTTTTGTTTAGGCACATGAAGGACTTGAGATCTATTTTCTTATATATGAATACATTTGACAAGCCTGATTACAGGCTCCATAATAGAAAAGGGATTTTTTTTTGCAGCATGAAGGCTTCATTTAGTGATCTTTAAAAAAGAGAACTTACAAATCCAATAATTCTATCATTAGCGTTCTCTATGTACCTAAACCGTATAGCATGCTACAATATGTGGAAGTCCTGTAGGAGGAATTCTAGCATTCATTATTTCTTCTTGAAAGAACCTCTAGGAGAAATATATATTTATTAGGAAAACTTCTAAAAGAATTTTCACAACCCAAGCTTCCTTATGCTAAAAGAAAATCCCACTTGATATTGAGAGACTACAATTTTTGGCAGTATAAAGAGAGATAATGGAGGAATAATGATTGTTTGGATGAAAATATAATCTATACAGCAAAAATTGAGGATGGGTTTTTCTCAATGCCATTCTAGTGAACTGGGAACTTGTGGGTCCTGACAAAATAGATCGCTGTTTTGTCAGGTCATCTTGATTGAATGAAAGGTTACATTTGAGCTATTTGATGATGGAATAATCACAGCACATCATCGAACGTACACAATTGCCTAGATCCGTGGTCCCCAACACAGTGCCCGTGGGCGCCATGGCGCCCGCGGGGGCACTTGCATGCGCCCGCCAGGTGCTCGGGGCTGGCCTGGCCCCGGGCACATGGCGCAGCGCTTGCAGGGAGCGTCGGCCCCGAGCGTGCGGCGCTTGCAGGGGGGAGGGGGAAGCGCCGGCCCCGGCCCCGAGCGTGCGGCGCTTGCAGGGGGAGGGGGAAGCGCCGTCCCCGGGCATGCGGTGCTTGCGGGGTGCTTGCGGGGGAGGGCACCGGCCCCGGGCGCGTGGCTATGGGGGGGCCCCGGCCCCGGGCAAGCGGCTATGGGGGGGCCCGCCCCCGGGCGTGCAAGTGTCCCCGCCCCCTGGCGCCTGGCAGGCGAACGGCCACACCTCCTGGCGCCCGACAACCTCAAAAGGTTGGGGACCACTGGCCTAGACATTAGAGAGATTCTGAAGATTTATTTCTTACACTTCATGGTTGGTGATGACTGGTAGGATCCTTTCAGTCTATTTATGAAACACTCTCACTTAGGGTGCATCTGCACAGCAGGGTTTAACTCAAAATAAACTATGTGAATTGAGCTACGTCATTATGTAGTTTATTTTGAAATTAGGAGTATCTACACAGCACTTATTTTGAAATAGAGCACTCTTCCTCTGACTTCCCTTACTTCTCAGACAATGAGGGTTACAGGAGTCAGAGAAAGAAGTCCTCCAGTTTGACAGTATTTCAACTTTATTTTGAAATAACTGCCTGCTGTGTAGATACGAACTAGTTATTTTGAGTTAATGTTGCTGCGTAGATGTACCCTTAGAGATTATACTTTAAGACTACATCTGTTTTAATGGGGACACTCTACTCTAGGCCAGGAGAGATCAAAGTATATATTTTTCCCAAAGGATATCTTTTCCAAAATCATCAGTAAGTCCCGTCTCAATGTGTCATAAATAACAAATAGTTTATAGATTAGCGAATTTCATTTTAGCATTGATGACTCCCACAACCTTCAGATTTGTAGCTAATTCCTTTCTCTTAGTCAAAGCCAGTTCTAGAATGTTCTGTTAGTCAGAATCAGTTCTTGATTACTTCCTCCACTTTCTGAAGCAAAAAGTAATCCTGAGTACAGTACCTTCCAGGAACTTATTGGACACTTTGTGTTTTTGCCATATTACTTTTCTGACAGATATCTGGATAGGTAAAGTCTTAGGCACCGACACTATGGGTGCTCTGAAAAAAATACCACAGAAGCCCACCTGAGCCGCCTGCCCACTGATGGCCCCACCGATTAGCTGCTCCCCACCTCCAGTGCCTCCCAGCCATCAAAGATCAGACAGTAGAGGGGCAGGAAGAGACAGACAGAGGTTGAATGTGGGGAAGGCCTGGGACATAATGGGGGAGTTGAGCATCCCTCAGGACGTGAGTAAATCAGTGCTTATGTTTAAAGTTACCCATTACTATCAAATCCTCTGTTTTTGATATTTCTGTTGTTTGGTATCTTATAAGGCAAGAACCCATGTGGTAGTCTACATCCCTGAATTGCCAGTAAGGGAGATAATTAAGATTTGACTTACCATTTCTTGTTTGTCTAGATCATAAATGTTACTGATTTTAGAGATAAAATTATCTGGTGCTCAAAAGATCACTTTCTACCACAGTCTGATAGCATTAATGTCTCTAAAAAGTCTATAAAATATACAGAAATGACGGTTCCAAGACAAAACCTGGCTTTTATCGCACTCTTACAGGAAATACAGGAAATGCACATTGCATGACAGGACTTGTTTTGAGTCAGTTCCCAACAGATGTGGATTTCTAAGCTGTGCTGCTGAGATTTTGTTGTTATTGGCAACATTTTTCCCTCTGCTTGAGTCACCACAAATATATTTGCACTCTTCTGCAGGAAATTCAGAGCTGATTGTATATTAAGTTTATAGTTCCAAAAGCTTCCCCACATCTATTTCTAATATAGCCATTCTCTCTCTCAGGGCTAGATCTATTGATCCTCAGTGTGGGTTATCACCAGTCTGTAGCTAATCATTAGTGTGGGTTATTACCAGTTTGGATAGCTGATGAGGAACTAGCCCTCACGTTCTAAAGCCCCCATCATTCTTGTTTTATGTAGGAAGGTGATGGAATCCAGTACCTACTGGAAGAGACAGAATTTTTGTTAAGTAGTGATCTGGATAAATTTTGATTTTATTTGTGCATATTGGTCAAACTCAAAAAACAAAAGGGGTGGAGACTGAAAGAGGCAATTTGACTCTTCTCTTAAGTTACTTCAATGTCCTACCTTTGCACTCTCTGCTCAGATTATAGGCTAGGAGAAGGACAGAAAAGGAGACCAAGGCTGTGTTCCTCTTCCTCTAATTTGTTCCCCTACCAAAGAGTACTAAAGGACAAATGTGTGCCATATGTACTCCAGCCTCTTCATTCATTTGGACCAGGAAGAGTTTGCTTTACCCCCTTCTGTGACTCAAGAGCTAGCTCCTCAAGAATTCTCTGTTCTGGGGAATCAGACATCTGGGCTGTGGTGGACTTGATGGATGGCAGGAAAATGAAGTGAGTTCTCTGAGTGCTGGAGATGATTGCATCAAAGTACAATGGTCTGCATGGATAGACCATAAGCAGGAATGACTGAATCCACAACTGTCAGAGCAAGATATGGCAGGTAAGGCCATTTCAAGAAAACATCTTCTGCACTGCAGGTTTCTTCATTCATCACTCCTGCCCTTGTGAGGCAGTTTGGCCATAACCCCTTAGCTCCAGGGGAAGTCAGGAAGAAATTGGAGAAGGTCCAGAGAAGAGCAACAAAAAAGATGAAAGGTCTAGAAACATGAGCTATGAGCGAAGACTAAAAGAACTGGATTTGTTTAGTTTAGAAAAGAGAAGGCTGAGAGGGACATGGGAGAAGTTTTCAATTACCTAAAAGGGTGTTACAAGGAAGAGGGAGAAAAAATTTTCTCTTTGACCTCCTTGCAGCAGGGGAGGTTTAGGTTGGACATTAGGAAAAAAATCCTAACTGTCAAGGTGGTTAAACATTGGAATAAATTACCTAGGGAGGGTGTGGAATCTCCATCACTGAAGATCTTTAAGAGCAGGTTAGACAGATACCTATCAGAGATGATCTAGGTCAGTGTTTCTCAACTTTTTTTTGTTATAAAGTACCCCCTTTTTTAAAACAAATATGTATCCCCAGTACCTACAGTTTTCAAACTCACACAATTTTTTTCTATCATTGCAACACGTTTGTTTAAACAACTTACTCATAGCTGGGCAGGCAGTGAAATTTTTGGGTGTAAAAAGTACAAAAGTAATAAAGCGCTGTAAAACTTAAAACAAAAATTTTCTCCAAATTTCAGTTGTGTTGACATTCCTGGTGTTCTGGGTATATAATCTTATCGCTATTTCATAAATCTGAAACAGACAGAGATTAAATAGCTTGTTTAAGATCAAGGAATTGGTGGCAAAGGTGTGAACCAAATCCAAATTCATGTTTGCCTTGTACTCAAACCATGATGGATGTTGATAAACTGGAGAGTGTTCAGAAAAGAGTCAGGAGAATAATAAAAGGATTAAGAAATATACCTTATTATAAACTCCAGGAGCTCAATTTATTGAGTTTGACACACACAACAAACCCTCAAATAAGATTGGTGGTGACTTGATTATAGTCTATAAATACCTGTATGGGGAACCATGTATTTAATAATGTGGTCTTCTATCTGGCAGACAAAGATATAGCATGGTTTAATGGCTAGAAAGTGAAGCTAGACAAGTTCAGACTGGAAATAAAGTGCAATATTTAATGGTGAGGGTAATTAACCATTGGAATAATTTACCGAGAGTTGCAATGAATTTTCCATCATTTTTTAAATCAAGTCTGGATGTTGTTTTTTTTCTCGAAAAAGATATATTCTAGCGATTATATGGGGGACACTTTATGGCCTATTTTGTACAAATGGTCAGTCTGGATGCTCAAAATGGTCCCTCCTGGGACTGGAATCTATGAATTAATAATTAAACATCTCTAAACTTAGTTTTGTGTGGTATTCTTGTGGTATGCCACTGTGGGACAACCTGTGTGGTTCCCCTTCTCCTCCACCTCCTTGCCTGGCTGAGAGAGTGCTAGTGGGGGAGGCCTGTGCAGCCCCAACCCATGGCTCCAGGCCAACAACCCTACCTCTGACTCCAGAAAATCATGGAAAAGTAATAATGGACCTTTGTTAATAGCAGTAATTTGTAAAAGTTAGAGTAAACCATTTGTTTAAGAAAAAATTGCTGTAATGATATATAATCAAGTATTTTGTTATGTCAGCTACTTGTTTTGATAACAAGACATTTTCCTGAAACTGAATTACATTCATTTGAAATATATTGACTAATACACTATAAAATCCAAAGATTAAAAATCTTAACAGAACTTCTGTACAAACTAAGTTCAGTCATTTTTTAGTTTTACTTTTTGCTGTCATTGAATGATAGTGTGGAACTAATTACATATTCCAAATTCATGAGGAATTGTGGTCTGTGTAAAGTAAGCCAATTAACATCAAAATTCCTAATATTGTGGAATCTGCAATATTTGTAACTCAGTCTTATTTGTAGACCTATCGACCTTATGGCCTGCCAGGATAAAATTGTGAATGGCGAATGATAGATTGGCTGCTTGTTTGGAAGACAGTTGCATGACACACAATGGTCATAAGAACATAAGAATGGCCATACTGGGTCAGACCAAAGGTCCATCCAGCTCAGTATCCTGTCTGCCGACAGTGACCAATGCCAGGTGTCCCAGAGGGAGTGAACCGAACAAGTAATGATCAAACGATCTCTCTTCTACCATTCATCTCCACCCTCTAATAAACAGATGCTAGGGACACCATTCCTTACCCATACTGGCTAATAGCCTCCGTGAATTTATCTAGTTCTCTTTTAAACGCTGTTATAGTCCTAGCCTTCACAACCTCCTCAGACAAGGAGTTCCACAGATTGACTATGAGCTGTGTGAAGAAGAACTTCCTTTTATTTGTTTTAAGCCTGCTGCCCATTAATTTCATTTGGTGGCCCCTCGTTCTTGTATTATGGGAACAAGTAAGTAACTTTTCCTTACTCCCCTTCTCCATACCACTCATGATTTTATATACTTGTCAGAATCTGCGCCTCCCCTCAGATCTACAGCCGTGTCATCATTGGGGTCAAGGCAAAAATCCCTCTCTCCCCCAAGTGTTCCCCCTCTCCCATGTCCCTGTTCTTGAGGTCTTTGTGTCTTTCCTTTTCCCTTTTCCCTTTTCCCTTTTCCCTTTTGTGGTGCTCCCAGTTACCGGCCTTACCGGATGCCCGCTACTGCCAGGCTTCCAGCAATTGTACTGCCCGATGGAAGGGACTCTCACTCCAGGTCCCAACCCAAGACCCTAAGGGCAGAGACACGTCTCCCTGCCTGGTTGGTGGGGCAGCCACCTTAACTCACCAACCCTCGAGCAGCCTCCCGGCTCCAATGCTCAGTCCTGGGTCACTTCCTCTCTTCCATCATATCTCTTTCCCAGGCTCAGCTACCGGTGGCTCTCCGGCTTCTCCTGCAGCCTCCCCCCTCATCGGGGCGCCAACTGCCACTTCTACAGTTACTGCTCACACCCTCCCCCTGCGAGCTTTTCTCCTTCTCCTCTTCCTCCTCCCCCTCTGGCCCTTACAGGCCTTTTTTATGCTCCACGCCCCTCACCGATGCAGAGCCCCTTCAGCTTCCAGCACTTCCCCTGAGGTCAGCCCACGCCTCGGCGTTACCCCCCCAGGGTGGCCCTGGAGCAGGCGGCACATGTCCACCGCGAGGCTACACCTTTCCCACAAAAAGCTTCATCGGGGCTTTTAGGGGTGCGGGGCATGGGGACCATTGTGGCGGCAGCAGCGGCCATCCCCGCAGCCCCGTCAAAATACCTCTATCATATCCCCCCTAGTCTCTTCTTTTCCAAGCTGAAAAGTCCTAGTCTCTTTAATCTTTTTTCATATGGGACCTATTCCAACCCCTAATCATTCTAAATTAGAAAATGTCTTTCTTGATATTGAAGAGGCAAATGACATGCTAGGGAGGGAAGACTTTCATCTTCACAGATATTATTTGTGAACTCTATATGGGATGAAGAGTCTTGAATGCAGCATATGTCTCTTGGGGAATGTCTACACTACAAAGTTAATTCGAACTAACGGACATTAGTTCGAATTAACTTTGATAGGCGCTACACTAGTGCTCCGCTAGTTCGAACTTAATTCGAACTAGCGGAGCGCTTAGTTCGAACTAGGTAAACCTCATTCTACAAGGACTAAGCCTAGTTCGAACTTACTAGTTCGAAGTAAGGGCTGGCGGCTTCCAGGAGCTTGCCCGGGACCGCAAGAGGCAGGCACCTGCCTGATCTAGTGCGGACATCGTGGACCTCGTCCACGACCTCCGCACTAGGCACAGGAAAGTGGCCATCTAAGGTAGGAGAACTGCCAGCCTGGCCACCCAGGAGCAGGTGTGCATGAAAATCCAGGGGGTCCACTGAGACCCCCCACCCCTGAGCCCTGAGCTTACAATGGCCGTACTGGATCAGAACAAAGGTCCATCTAGCCCAGTAGCCTATCTGCCTACAGTGGCCAACCCTAGGGACCCTGGAGGGGATGGACCAAAGACAGTGACCAAGCCATTTGTCCCGTGCCATCCATCTCCAGCCTTCCACAAACTTTGGGCAGGGACACCACTCCTACCCCCTGGCTAAGACTACTCCATGGACCCAACCTCCATCACTTTATCTCACTTCTCTTTAAACTCTGTTCTAGTTCTAGCCTTCACAGCTTCCTGAAGCAAGGAGTTCCACAGGTTAACTCTTTGCTTTGTGAAGAACAACTTTCTGTTACTAGTTTGAAGCCTGCTACCCATTCCTTTCCTTTGGTGTCCTCTAGTCCTTCTTTATGGGAACTAATGAAGAACTTTTCTGTATGCACCCTCCCCACCCAACTCCTGCTTTTAGAGACCTCTATCCTATCCCCCCTCAGTCTCCTCTTTTCTAAACTGAAAATTCCCAGTCTCTTTAGCCTCTCTTCATATGGGACCTCTTCCCAACCTCTGATCATTTTAGTTGCCCTTCCCTCTCCCACCCTCTCTCTTCCCCTCTGCCACCTCCTTTTCCCAGTCTCCCCGAGTTTTGTTCAATAAAGAGATATTCTATTTTTGACCACACATTTTCTTTATTTTGTCATCAGGAAGGGGGGCTAGGGAAGGATAAGTGGAAGGAGGTGAGGGAGGAATAGGGTACGAGCCCCCGATGGGGAGGACTGGGCTGGCTCTGCGGGCTTCTGGGGGTGGAAGCTCTCTTGCAGCCCCCCAATTGCCTCCTCTCCCCAGATGGCAGCCTGCGGCAAGTGCAGCCGGTCTGATGGCCGAGTGCTGTGATGTGCCCAGTGTGGGCACTCAGGACACTCCAAGCCAGGACTGCTTTGCAAGCGGGGCACCCCTGAGAACTGTCTGTCCGGGGTGGGGTTCGGGTCCCTTTAAGCACAGCCCTCGGCTAGCCTGAGACAGCAGCTCCACACTCCAAGTCCTCATCTGATGCCCTGCCGGCACTGCTTCCGGCCATCCTTAACCCAGGTTCAGGGTCCACTTAATGTGGACATGCTAGTTCGAATTAGCAAAATGCTAATTCGAACTAGTTTTTTAGTCTGGATCCGTTAGTTCGAATTAGCTTAGTTCGAATTAACTAATTTGAACTAAGTTTGTTCAAATTAGCGCTGTAATGTAGACATACCCTCGCTTATTAATTATATAAATTATATAAATTGAGATATCATGAAAGGAACTCATGGGTTGAAATCATGAATAGAATTGTTTGTCTTTTTTGTGTGTGCTAAGTCTGATATATAAAGGGCTGAACTTCTGAAAGATATTTTGCAATGCAATGCATATGGCTGCAGGACTGCTTCCCAAGCTTGCTATAATTTTCTTTCTTATGCTGACTAAACTTCAGTTTAACATAACTGAGCTTGATTATCTGCCTTCTTGTTAGTAACAGAATGCGTCCTAACATACTGTTACTATGACAAAAAACAGCAGATCACAAGAATGTGGGATGGAAAATTATCAGGGATATGGTGAATGTCCTTTTAATTATCTGGGCTGTTAATTACAAAAAGCAGAGGTTGAAATTAGCTGCCAGATCATAGAATCATAGAACCACAGAGCTGGAGGAGACCTCAGAAGGTCATCAAGTCCAGCCCCCTGCTCTAGGCAGGACCAGTCCCAACTAAATAAACCCAGCCAGGGCTTTGTGAAGCCAAGACTTAAACACCTTTAGAGATGGAGACTCCACTACTTCCCTAGGTAACCCATTCCAGTGCTTCACCACTCTCCTAGTGAAATAGTTTTTCCTAATATCCAACCTGGACCTCTCCCACCAAAACTTGAGACCATTGCTCCTTGTTCTGCCATCTGTCACTACTGAGAACAGCCTTTCTCCATCCTCTTTGGAACCTCCCTTTAGGAAGTTGAAGTCTGCTATCAAATGCCCCCTCACTCTTTGCTTCTGCAGACTAAACAGACCCAACTCTCTCAGCTTCTCCTTGTAGGTAATATGCTCCAGCCCCCTAATCATTTTGGTTGCCCTCCGCTGGACCCGCTCCAATGCGTCCAAATCCTATTTGTAGTGGGGGGGACCCAGAACTGGACACAATACTCCAGATGTGGCCTCATCAGAGCTGAATAAAGGGGAATAATCACTTCTCTGGATCTGCTGGCAATGCTCCTCTTAATGCAACCTAATATGCCATTAGCCTTCTTGGCTACAAGGGCACACTGTTGACTTATATCCAGCTTCTCATCCACTATAACCCCTAGGTCTGTTTCTATAGATCTATTACTAAGCTGGTTGGTCCCCAGCCTGTAACAATGCTTAGGAATCTTCCGTCCCAAATGCAGGACTCTGCACTTGTTCTTATTGAACCTCATCAGATTTCTTGTGGCCCAATCCTTCAATTTGTCTAAGTCACTCTGGACCCTAACTCTGCTCTCAAGCATATCTACCTCTCCCCCAAGGTTAGTGTCATCTGCAAACTTGCTAAGGGTGCAGTCCATCCCCTCATCTAGGTCATTAATAAAGACATTGAACAAAACGGGTCCTAGAACTGAACCTTGGGGAACTCCGCTAGAAACTGACCGCCATCCTGACATTGATCACTACCCGCTAGGCCCAGCCTTCTAGCCATCTTTCTATCTATCTTACCATCCATTTATCCAATCCACATTCCCTTAACCTGCTGGCAAGAATATTGTGGGAGACAGTTATCAAAAGCCTTGCTAATGTCAAGATATATCACATCTACTGACTTCCTCATATCCACAGAGCTAGAAACTAATCAGTTTGGTCAGGCATGACTTGCCCTTTGTGAATCCATGCTGACTATTCCTAATCACCTTCCTCTCTTCCAAGTGCCTCAAAATGGATTCCTTAAGGATCCCTTCCATGATTTTTCCAGGAACCGAGGTAAGACTGACCGGCCTATAGTTCCCTGGATCATCCCTCTTCCCTTTTTTGAAGATTGGCACTACATTTGCCTTTTTCCAATCATCTGGGATTTCTCCCGATCTCCACAACTTTTCAAAGATAATGGCCAAAGGCTCCTCAATGACATTTGCCAACTCCCTCAGTACCCTCGGATGCATTAAGTCCGGACCCATGGATTTATGTACATTTAGCTTTTCTAAATAGTTCCTAACCTGTTCTTTACCCACCATGGGCTGTCCATCTTCATCCCATCTTGCATCACTTAGCGAATTAGTCCGGGAGGCCACCTTGTCTATGAATACAGAGGCAAAGAAAGCATTGAGTACTTCAGCTTTTCCCACATCATCTGTCACTAGGTTACCTCCTTCATCCAGTAGGGGCCGCACACCGTCTCTGATCACCTTCTTCTTGTTAACATGCCTGTAGAAACCTTTCTTGTTGTTCTTCACATCCTTAGCCAGTCGCAATTCCATTTGCGCTTTCGCCTGCCTGATAACCCCCCGGCATTCTCGAGCTATACATTTAAACTCCTCTCTAGTCATTTGTCCATGTTTCCACTTTTTGTAAGCTTTCTTTTTGTGCTTAAGTTCACCAAGGATTTCCCCTGTAAGCCGATCTGGTCTCCTACTATGTTTGCCTCTCTTGCTACGCATCGGTATGGTTTCTTTCTGTGCCTTCAATAAGGCTTCTTTAAAATACTACCAGCTGCCCTGGACTCCTTTCCCCTGCATGTTAGCATCCCAGGGGATTCTTCCCATCAGGTCTCTGAGAGAGTCGAAATCTGCTTTTCTGAAGTCCAAGGTGTGTATTTTATTACTCTCTTTTCTTCCTTTGGTCAGGATCCTGAAATCTATCATCTCAAGATCACTGCTTCCCAGGTTGTCACCCACCTCTACTTCCCCTATTAATTCCTCTCTGTTTGTGAGCAGAAGGTCAAGCTGCGCACGGCCCCTGGTCGGATCCTTCAGCACTTGTACCAAGAAGTTATCCCCAACATTCTCCAAAACCTTCCTGGATTGCCTGTGTACTGCCGTATTGGTTTGCCAACAGATGTCAGGGTGATTAAAGTCTGCTACGGGAACCAGGGCCTGCGATCTGGAAGCGTCTCTCAGTTGTCTGAAGAAAGCTTTATCTACTTCATCCACCTGACTTGATGGCCTGTAGCAGACACCAACCACAACATCACTGCTGCTGTTTGCACCTCTAATCTTAACCCATAGTCTCTCAACAGGTTTTTCTCCCTCTATATACTGGAGTTCAGAGCAATCATAGTGCTCTCTTACATATAGTGCAACTCCTCCTCCTTTTCTCCTCTGCCTGTTCTTCCTGAACAGTCTATACCCTTCCATGACAGCGCTCCAGTCATGCGAGTCATGCCACCAAGTCTCTGTTATCCCAATTAAATCATATTTCTTGGACTGGGCCAGGGCCTCTAGTTCTTCCTGTTTGTTGCCCAGGCTTCTCTCATTAGTGTACAAACACCTCAGATAACCAGTTAATCGCCTTATCTTCTCCATTTGGATCAGGGGTCCTCCTTTGTTGCTTGTTCTGCTTTGCATTTCTTCCAGGTATCTGACTTTCCCACTCCCCTCAGGGTTTTGGTCACCATCCCCCTACGAACCTAGTTTAAAGCCCTCCTCACTAGGTTTGCAAGCCTGCCCGCGAAGATGATCCTTCCTCTCTTGGTTAGGTGGATCCCATCTCTTCCTAACTGATATTGAGCTTTATTCAAGTAAGCAGAAAGATTCTTATTAGCTTGTGGCAAACATTAGCTTTATAATAATCCTTTCTTTTGGCAAAACATTGATGTCCCTTTCATTAACAATGGAAGTTTCTCTGATTTGAAGTGGGGAACAAAAAATAACAAAGCTTTGTTTTAAAGAAACAGAACTGTGTGGAGCCAGCTGGCTTCTGAGTATATGTTTGTTAAACTTACTGAAAGTTAAAAATTAAAATAGCACTCCAGTACTAGGTAAGACCAAAAGCGATATGGTGATCAACTGAAAGAGTTCTTGGACTGAAATACCATCTGTTCTCTAATTTAAGTATTAATTACTTAATACTCAAACACAAAGGAAGGATGTATACTTGTTACACAACCAATCTGAGTGTATGATTGCAAAATAAAAGTATCTTTGTTACTGTTCCCTTTAGCTATGGACGTTCAGCTTTTTGCCAAAAGTACTTAATCTTCTATTGATAAATTGTTGAGCATTACTACTTCTAACAAGAATTGTTAATATGAAGTGTTTTTAATTCTAACCTTACTGATATTTACACTAGTAATCTGTCTTCACTCAACATTGCCAAATCATAAAATGAGATATGGTCTGGCAGAAAACTTAGCTAAAGCCCTTTCATTCATTCAAAAACTCTTTCCAACTTAATAGCACGTTCTCTTTCTTTTAGAAAGTAATGGTAGAGGCTCTGAACTAAGTATTGAGGACCTATGCTTCTGGAGCAGGCAGAAACTAGTGAAATTTCATGTCATTGCTGGGGCTGTGATGAAAGTTTTTACACAAGAAGTCTTCATTTCCCCCATTAAAAATGGCCTTTTCTTAACAACAGAAATCATCTTCCTCTTCTAACAAACACAGAAGTTTTCAATTTTTACAGATTTTCACAAATTTTACTGACACTTTTACTAAAATAGCTTTTGAAATCATTACTGAAAATATTAATAGACCAAATCCCAGATTTCACTGAAATTGGGTTTTCACTAAATGAATGATTTAGGAAACAATTTTAATACATTTCTGTAAGAAATAAATCAGAAAATGTGTCTATTTTGAATCAGTTATGTCCATGATATTCCAACAGAAATTTGATTAAAAACCTAAAGAACTCTTGCTAGAAGATTGTAGTTTAACACAATTATGAATTAAAATTCAGAAACTTAACCCACAGGATATAAAAGCACAGCGAGAGAAGCAGGCTCCTTCCATAGGTGGAGAGGCACAGCTCACTACATCTTGCTCTAGGATGATTCTTTGTAGATTTAGGCTATGTCTACACTATAAAGAAAAGTCAGAAAAAGATACACAAATTGCAAACTGCTTTTCTTCTGAAAGATGCTTTTCTAACATTTGACCCATCTACATGGGGCCAAATGTCGGAAAAAGACTCTTTCGGAACATCCCTTCTTTCTCGTAGAATGAAGTATACAGGGATGCTGGAAAAAATGCATCTGGGGCTCAGGACGGACGGTTGGGTGTGTGAGGCAGTGTAGAAGTCTGGGCCTGGGGAGTATGTGTAGAGCCAGGTTAACTTACCTGGCCAGGACCAGGTTGCTGCAGCTGGACCGGGGCTGAGCCGGGATCACCACAGCTGATTCCACCTGCCTTCTTACCACCGCCATGGCAGAAACAGGACTAGGGCCAGGCCATTGCAGCCAGATAGAGGCCATCTCCAGCCTCTCTCTCAGCCAGGATCAGGGCTGGGGTTGGACTGCTGCCGCAACAGACAACAGGCCAATTCCACCCCTCCACACCAGACTGGCTCTTGCCAGATTTGTGCACCGGAGCACACCCCCCCTACATTCACCTCTGCATATGACAGAACTTTGCACAATGGGAACAACTTGAAAATTTCAAATGCTTTTTTTTTTCATAAAATGTATTTCCTTTTTTAACCAGTTCTAGTTATGTGGCATTTAAGTAGCTCTGCTCTGCTGGGGCTTCTAGCTGGGTATGGATCAATTAAAAATATGATAGTGGAAGTGAGAAGGAATTATCCTGAAAAGAGTTTCAATGAGATCTGTAAGGAATTTAATTTCAGAATCAACTTTTAAACTTCTGTCATCCAGTTCACTGCTTAGGCTAATGGACCTACTTTTTGGGGTACTAGCAAGAGGAGAGAGGCTAGTGCTTTAGGGCCTGCTTTTGAGGAAAGATATCCTGCACATAAGGGAAAGGAGCTCAGCACACAGCAAAAGCAGAGAAACGCCTGTCCAGGGCAGGTCCCTTTAAGCACGTGTCTCTGCAAAGCTCCGGCACAAGCACTGGGAAGCAACTGGTGAGCTAAAGCTCTGGCTGAAGTGGTTCCGGGTGGCCTTTTATGCGAGAGAGCATCCAATCAGTCTGGATGCTCTCTTTCAAAAAAGTGCATCGCTTTTTCGATGTGCTTTTGTGTGTGGACGTTCTCTTTCGGAAGAAGTTTTTTCAGAAGATCTCTTCCGGAAAAAACCTTTTTCCGAAAGAAGCCTGCAGTCTAGCCATAGTCTTAGTTTAGTTCCATTAGTACCATGCTCCCAGACGGGGTGTATTTGGGAATGGAGGATAGTCATTGCAGAGGTTCTGGGCATTCTGCTTATGCTATGGGATGTGTTTTTTAGAATGAAGAGCCTTGAATTTTTAGTTTTCTTTGGGCTGGAAATTCTTTTGAACATAAGTAGGTGGAGAATCCAGTAACTGAAATGAGAAAGATTGCTTTCATATGGAAAGCCACCCCTGCTCAGTTAGATGCTCAATTTTAAATTTTTATTGCATTTGTAAAGTGTCACAAGTGACATTCATGCAAAAAACCTGCTGTACAGAAAGCAGGGATTTGTGCACATATATTCCTCTTTAAGGTATAAGCATAATGTTATTGTAATAAGTTATGTAGGAATAACTATAGTAGATACCAGTTGTCATTTGAAAGAGTTAATTAACATCTTGGCAAGGTTTATTTCTTTGAAGTTCAATACTTAATTATTTTTAAAAATAGTCTTCTCCCAATGAACTTCCTAGAATTGTGTCCAACCCCTTAAAAACAATTGATTTAGTCAGTACTTTGTCCTGTGTGTTAAAAGTTAACAATGTCATTATATGCAGAATACATATTCTTGTCCTTTTAGACTCTGGTTAAGCTTTGATTAAATTTAGAGTTTTTTGTCACTCCGGAAGTGCACATAAACCTTTCATGTCTGAATTTCTAGGAGCGATCACCATCTGTGTGTGTAATATAGAATAAACTACCCTATGTTATAACAACATTGGACATTTTAGCCAGTAAATTTGAAGAAATCTTTACAGCCCATATGCAAACTGCAATTTTTAAAGACTTATACATTGGTCAGATTTGAGCAGTTTATAGGGACAGGAAAAAGTCTCATTCTCTGCCAGATTTCAGGTCCCTGTTCTAAAGCATAGTGAGGCTGGAACTGTTTAATGAAAAGGTTGCCAGATTATTATTTTTTTTAAAAGGGCCAAGCAATATATCTTTTTCTCAGCTTCATTCTCATAAACTGTTGAAATGTTTTGGCTGATAATTTCCAGAAGAATTCAGCCTGGGGCAGACTCTTGGCATGCACTATTTTAGCTCAAACAATTTGACAAAATTAATAAGCAACTCAAAACAGGATCTTACAATGGAATATGTTGGGAAACCTTAGTAAGTAGTGCTATCAGCTTCATGTATATTAATTTTAAATTTAAGTTGGCAAATATTTAACTATGGGAATACTTTGTTTTTGTCCTCAATTTAACATCCTCGGTAGTACCTTTGTAAAGTGATCATCATATTAATGTATTTTACATTAAAACCTTCCAACTCTAACTTAGCTGAGTAAAGATGCAATTGGAATAGACAGAACATAATCACTTGGATTGGAATTTGGTCGGGACACCCACATTAACACTCACAACTCTTATTCATTTAACAAGGGGAAATGTGTTTCTCTGAAATTTCACTCTACCCCAATCAAGATAAGCCCTCATTAAAGCCCTGAGCCTGGAAAGCATTAGGAAAATACAAACATATGCTTAATAACTTGAAGCATGTGTTTTCTGTCCCATTGCAGCTTAGTTTTAAAATGATGTAAGAATATTTTACAAAGTTTATCAAATATATCATTCGTGTCAATCTCAACCAATCAAGTTAGGAGAAAGTCTAAGTTATATCCTGATACCTAATATTTTCCTGTGGCCATAGCTAGACAACTCATATCCATTGTGTAGTGGGTGGAATGGAGAAGGGAGGAAGGGTTGGTGCAAGGCTTGTGATCAATGAGCTTCTTCTGTCACCCAAGCAAAGAATGTTTAAGGGATTAGAATGTCTTCTCATCAGCCATCTTTTGTGGAATAAAACTGCGTCCACATAGAATCTTAGGGCTGGAAGAGACCTCAGGAGGTCATCAAGTCCAGCCCTCTGCCCAAAGCAGGACTAACCCCAACTAAATCATCCCAGCCAGAGCTTTGTCAAGCCAGGACTTAAAAACCTCTAGCGATGGAGATTCTATCACCTCCTTAGGTAACCCAATCCAGTACTTCACCACCCTGCTAGTGAAATAGTTTTTCCTAATACCCAACCTAAGCCTCCCTCACTGTAACCTGAGACCATAACTCCTCATTCTGCCGTCTGTCACTACTGTGAACACCTTCTCTTCATCTTCTTTGGAACCTCCCTTCAGGTAGTTAAAGGCTGCTATCAGATCCCTCACTCTTCTCTTCCCTTGACTAAACAAGCTGAAATCCCTCAGCCTCTCCTCATAAGTCAGGTGTTCCAACCTCCTAATTATTTTGGTTGCCTTCCGTTGGACATTCTCCAATGTGTCCTCATCCTTTCTGTAAGGAGAGGCTCAGAACTGGGTGCAATACTCCAGATGTGGCCTCACCAGTGCCGAATAAAGGGGAAGAATCACTTCTCTAGATCTGCTAGCAATGCTCATCCTAATGTACCGTAATATGCCATTAGCCTTCTTGGCTACAAGGGCATACTGTTGACTCATATTCAGCTTCTCATCCACTGTAATCCCCATGTCCTGTTCTACAAAACTGCTGCAGTCCCCAGCATGTAACAGTGCTTTAGATTCTTCTATCCCAAGTGCAGAACTCTGCACTTGACCTTGTTCTTCCTCATCAGATTTCTTTTGGCCCAATCCTCCAATTTGTCTATATTACTCTGGACCCTCTCCCTATCCACCTCTCCCCCTACCTTAGTGTCATCTGCAAACAACCCTCAGAGTGCAATCCATCCCCTCATCCAGGTCATTAATAAAGATGTTGAACAAAACTGGCCCTAGAACCGACCCTTGAGGCACTCTGCTTGATACCAGTTGCCAACCAGACATCAAGCCATTGATCACTACTCATTGAGCCTGACAATCTAGACAGTTTTCTATCCACCTTACAGTCCATGTATCCAATCCATACTTCCATAACTTGCTGGCAAGAATACTGTGGGAGATGGTATCACAAGCTTTGCTAAAGTCCAGGTATATCACATCCATCACCTTGCCCATGTTCACAGAGCCAGTTACCTTGCCATAGAAGGCAATCAGGTTGGTCAGGCATGACTTGCCCTTTGTGAATCCATGTTGACTATTCCTGATCACTTTTCTCTCTTCCAAGTGCTTCAAAATGGGTTCCTTGAGGATCCCCTCCATGATTTTTCCAGGGACTGAGGTGAGGCTGACCAGTCTGTAGTTCCCTGGACTATCCTTCTTCCTTTTTTTAAAAGATGCGCACGACCTTTGCCTTTTTTCCAGTCAACTGGGACCTTCCCTAACCACCACAAGTTTTTAGAGATAATGGCTAATGCCTCTGCAATCATATCAGCCAACTCCCTCAGCACCTTCAGATGCATTAAATCTCTCAGCACCCCATAGATTCGTGTATGTCCAACTTTTCTAAATAGTTCTTAACCTGTTCTTTCTCCACTGAAGGCTGCTCACCTCCTTCCCATGCTGTGTTGTCTAGTGTAGTGGACTAGGAGCTGACCTTATCTGTGAAGACAGGGGTAAAAAAGCATTGAGTGCTTCAGCTTTTCCCACATTATCTGTCACTAGGTTACCTCCCTCATCCAGTAAGGGCCCTATACCTTCCCTGATCACCCTCTTATTGCTAACAAGGTTGTAGAAATCTTTCCTGTTACCTTTTACATCCCTTGCTAGCTGCAATACCATTTGTGCTTTGGCCTTCCTGATTACACCCCTGCGTGCTCAAGCAATATATTTATACTCTTCCCTAGTCATCTGTCCAAGTTTCCACTTCCTGTAAGATTCCTTTTTGTGTTTAAGCTCACTAAGGATTTCACTGTTAAGCCAAGCTGGCTGTCTACCATATTTGCTTTTTCTTACTGCGTGTCAGGATGGTTTCTTCCTGTGCCTTCAGTAAGGCTTCTTTAAAATACTGCCAGCTCTCCTGGATTCCTTTCCCCTTCATGTTAGCATCCCAAAGGATCCTGCCAACCATTCCCTCGGTGAGTCAAAGTCTGCTTTTTTGAAGTCCCGGGACTGTATTTTGCTGCTCTCCTTTCTCCCTTTAGTTACAATTCTGAAATATACCATTTAATGATCACTGCTTCCCAGGTTGCCTCCCACATCTACTTCCCCTACTAATTCCTCCCTGTTTGTGAGCAGCAGGTCAAACTGCACATGGCCCCTGTCTGGTTCCTTCAGGACTTGTACCAGGAAGTTGTCCCCAAAATTCTCCAAAAATTTTCTGGGTTGTCTGTGTACTGCTGTATTGGTCTCTTAAGGATGTCAGGGTGATTAAAGTCCCCCATGAGAACCAGGTCCTGTGATCTGGAAGCTTCTGTTAGTTATCTGAAGAAAGCCTCAGCTACCTCATCCACCTGATCTGGTGGCCTATAGGCTATAGCAGACACCAACCACAACATCATTCTTATTGCTCCCACCTTTAAACTTAACCCAAAGATTCTCAACAGGCTTTTCTCCCACTTTATACAGGAGCTCTGAACAATCACACATCTCTTTTACATACAGTGCAACTCTCCCCCGCCTGTCCTTCCTGAACAGTTTATACTCTTCCATGACTGTACTCCAGTCATGTGAGTCATCCCTCCAAGTCTGTTATTCCAATCAAATCATAATTCTTTGTGCCAGGATTTCTAATTCTTCCTGCTTGTTTTCCTGTCTTCTTACATTTGTGTACAGACACCTTATATAACTAGTTGATTGCCCTACCTTCTCCATATGAATCATTGGTCCTCTTCTGTTGCACTTTCCTCCTTATGTTTCCTCCTGGTATCCTACTTCCCCACGTACCTCAGGGCTTAGGTCACTGTCCCCCAACAAACCTAGTTGAAAGCCCTCCTCACCAGATTTGCAAGCCTGCCTGCGAAGATGCTCTTTCCTCTCTTTGTTAGGTAGAGTCCATCTCTTCCTAGCAATCCTTGTGCCTGGAACAGCATCCTATGTTCGAAAAATACAAAGCCCTCTCTCTCCAATGCCACCTGCACAGCCATGCATTTACTTACAAAATGGACATTCCCTAAAATTGGACTGCCCTAAAATTAAACTCAAGCTATCAAACTTTAATAACATTTTCTGTATTATTAATCAATGGGATGATTTCCCTAGACATCCTTCCTGTATAAGTACATGATGCATAATGTAAAGGAATTGTCTTGGAATAAATGACTGCACAATTTGAGCATACTTTCATTTATTAGTCATGTGTCACTTGGTAACGGAAGTTCAAGTAAGCAGTGTGGCATAGCTAGTTAGAAAGAGAGAAGGCCAACTGTACTCTGTTAAATCTATATATGCTATTTTTTCCTCTCTGTGTTTAAATAATGTATGTACTTTATGCATGTCAGAAAAATTAAAAAACTGCTTATGGTGGATGCATCTCCAAATGTTACCCAGCAGAGATTTTCATGAAAAAAATCCACTTATGCCTATGCAATCAAGTGAGAAGGTTATACAACATTAACCCATATAGATGAAAAAACCCTGAAACACAGATTGCAACAGGCCACTCCTTGCTTACAGTTAGCTTTCCAACCTGAGGCAAATACTTACTCACCAGTTACTTCACACCCCACAACAGAAACACTAATCCTAGAGCCTAGCCCTGCAATAGAACCTGTTGCCAACTTTGCCACTCATCTACTTCAGTGTTTCAGTGACTTAACCACATCATCTATACTATCAAAGGCTCATTCACAAGTACAGCTAGTATTGTAATATATACCATCATGTGCCAACAATGCCCCTCTGCCATGTACATTGGACAAATCAGACTGTCTCTATATGAAAAAATAAATGGACATTAATCAGACATTAAGAATGGCAACATCTAAAAGCCAGTGGAGTGGGGGAGCACAGTTTTGGATTTGCAACTTGCCATTCTCAGACAGAAAATCTTCCAAGACAGACTGCAGAGAGAAACTGCTGAGCTGGAATTCATATGCCAGTTTGATACTCTGAACCAAGGTCTAAACTAACACATGGCGTGGTTCTCACTTTACAATAGCTCATTTCCCATTCAGGTATTCTTGCCTTCTCACTAGTGTTGGAGATTAGCCACATCCATTTTGATTTAATTGGCACTATTGTCACACTCCCATCTCTATCTTTTCTTTCCTCTCTTTTATTTCTTTTCTCTTCAGCATCTGAGGAAGTGAGTTGTAGCTCATGAAAGCTTATGGTCTAAAACTCTAATAAATGTGTTAGCCGTTTAAGTGCCACTGGACTCCTTGTTGTTTTTGCTGAAACAGACTAACACGGCTACCTCTCTGAAACGTATCTTACATGGAGAGCAGATCTGCAAATAGGAGAGCTTTTATGTAACATTCATTTGCAACATGGTTCTGTGGTGATGTTGACCATCCAAACTCAAGTTACGCAGAATCAGGAAATGCCTCCTGATATGTTCCTTTCAAGTAATTTTCAATGGATTTAAGGAACTGATTCTTATAGGGACTTATTTTGTGACGTTCAGACTGCATAGATCTATTACTTCCCATAAATACACTTGAAACAGTCCTCAATTTACAGCCTTGTATATTCCTGGCTGTCTGCAAATATTCATTTTTCAGCCCATTTTTAATCACCACTAACCATTCACCAGGCCTGTAAGACTCTGCCAGTGATGGACTTGCACCACCAGCTTCTGAATTTATTGATGCTGGGGGAGATCTAATCAACTGGCTACTTCAGATCACTGGATGCTAGAATTTAGCCATCAAAGTTTGCTCTAAAATAGCTCTTTTTGAGTAGCTAATAGAAAGTTTTCCCCACTAATGAAAGACATTTTAATTCTGACAATTGAAATGCCACCCAACTATCATTGGCTTAAACTGAAGACTCCATGTCATTTACTTTGAAATCACTTAAATGTTTGTAGATCTTGCTGGCTGAACATCCAAACTACAAAGGACATCAGAGCAAGTGTGCACTATGATCACAGTGTTCAGCCATTCCAGTCTGTAGAAATTCAAGCTAATCACCAATGCATTGTCTAAACTACATAAACTCTCAAATTGAAGATCTTTGGTAGAACAAGCCTGTACCTCATGTAGATTTCAGAAATTTTAATGAAAGCTTTAGCAAACCTCAACTACTAGCTTTTCAAAGCCATTATGCTCTCCATTGACAATTATTTTTGATTTAGTGTTTCAAGAGTTTGTACTTGGCACCTGAGCAAGAACATAAGTAATATCTATTTACCTCTCACTTTGTCTGCAAGTTAGTATTCAATAAGATATATTATTACCTGTTTGGGGGCTAAAAATTAGGATACTGATACAAAATAACTAGCTATTTATCCAGGGCCACTAGCTTAAGATAAGATCTGGCTCAGAACTCATTAAAGCTTAAAAAAACTCAAAACACTGGACTCGAGATTTGAGATCGGGGTATAAAGTAAATGTTGAATTTACTTTTCTGTGCATTAAACATGAGTTACTTTCACCTCTTAGAATAGATTCTCCAGCTGCCTCTAACTCTTTATTCACTGATGCAATCTGGAGTATACATTGAGAAGAGGTGGCAACAGGAATGGGCAAGAAGTATTACTACCATTCTGCCTATTGTAGAATGCCGGACCTGGCTGTCCTTTTAGCAATGTTAGAAAAAGGCACTCATTTCTGAAAGAAAAACAGAGTCCTAAAGTTACTGAGGAAATTAATTTTACTGTCACAAAACCCAATGACATCTGTGAGAACACTAGCTTAATCACAAAATGCCTCATACCATGCCCAGGTGAGGGTCCTTTGATTCATAATGTAATGATTCATGAAAAATTACATTCCAGACTATGGTTTATACCTGGAATTTCAGTATACATCCTTATGTGTAAGTGGGTGCTTGCTTAGCAAGCTAGAAAGCTTATAATAGTGTGTTCAGTATATCAATATTTTCCACTGTGATGTACAAAGTCAAATGTTTCTGTAAATCTCTTACTTACTAGAAATAGTCTGTATTGTTACCATTTACAAGCCACTAATTCAGATATGCTGTAATGTCATTCTTATCCTTACAATTTAGAGTCGCCAATTACCAGCAGTTAATGTCAAAAATGTAATCCTGTTAATTATACCAAAATGATCTCTTTTTTGTTGACTACCTATGGTGGAGCACAGAATGCAATTCCAGGCAATCGTTGCAGAAGGCCGGCTACTTGCCATAACATCTCTGCAAACCTTTGTTGACTCTGCTGGCACTGCCACCTCTTCTGTCTCGATGGGGGTAGTTATGAAAAGAGCTTCCCGGTTCCAACCTTCCAGACTTCCGAAAGAGGTTTGGAACACTGTGGAAGACCTTCTTTTTGATAGGTCTAAATTCTTTTTTTTCAGATAGCATGGACAAATCTCTGTCCACATTAAAGGACTGTAGGGCTCCTTTGCATTCACCTGGGATCTATACAACTGCCTAAAAGAGAAGGCTTATCAAGTCCCAGAAAGCTCAGAAATCCCATTTTGCCCAGGCCTTGACCTTCTAGGAGCCATATGAATTGCATCAAAAAGACAAATTCCAGAAAAGGAAAACAATGCACCTCTCAGCCTTCCACTTCACACTTTTCCACTTCTGAAGAGTAATTCTTACAGGCTGGAAAAGGGCCTGACCCTCAATCTTATCAGCTGCACCAATTCATCTGCCTTCTTCACTGTAGAGATCATCTTTATGACTTCAGTAGAGTTTGGGAGTTGATCCCAACTGACAAGCAGGTTTTGAGTATTATCTTCACATGGTAGTCCATTAATTTTACTACTCTTCTTTTCCTTAAAGGCCAATGTGAAGTCATGTGGCATAACTCCCAGTGACCTGGAAATCCTTGCTGAGAACAGATTGTTCAAGCAACAAAATATTGTAAAGGCCCTTAAATGCTTCGGGAGTAAATGTATCCAAACATTACAAAAAAAGCATCGGGTCTGAAAAGAGTGTACAACACCCACAGATGGCAGATTTGTATGTGACTTCTGTAATTGGAATTGCCAATCAAGGATTGGCTTAGTCGCTCACCAACAGTGCCATAGAAGATGAGATCCATCAATTGATGGCTCAGTCCATACTATTCTTGCAACCATCCTCCCTTCCATGTCCTTCTTCAGGAACCCCCTGTTGTGACAGCATGCTGGTCAAGAAATAAACTCCTATGCTTGGATCTTATAGAACCAGTTTCCATGCAGCACAAAGGCAAGATATTTTATTCCGGGTATCCTAGATTTGAGGCTATTCAACCCTTATGTGAAGGCACCAAAATTTAAAACTGTGACACTTGAAGTGGTAATTCCATCACTATATCAAGGGGATTGGTTCTCAGCCCTTCAGGATGCATATCTTCGCACTGCAATCGACCCATCTCACAAACGATTCCTACATTTCACTATCAGCCAGGACTCTTTCAGTACTGGGTTCTTCCTTTTAGCTTGTCAAGGGTCTTTTAGAAAGTCATGTCAATAATAGCAGTGGAGCTCCACAGGAAAATCATTTGTGTGATCCCTTATCTGGATGATTGACTGCTGAAAGGTTACTCCTTGGAACTGATATCACAGGAAACTTCTGAAGTTAAAGAGCTCTTTCTATGTCTGCAGCTGAACATAAAAAAAATCCTCTTTGACCCCTGTGCAAAATTTAGGATTCATAGGAGCTCATCTTGATTCAATAATGGTCACAACCTGTGCAGAAGAAGTAGGCTTTTACCAATTCTGGCGTAGTCAATAAAATATAGTCCAGCCTCCAAACTCCAGTCAAGAATTGTCTGCAGTTGTTGGGGCACATGGCAGCCAGTATCTTCATCACAGATCACACAAGACTCCAGACTCAGGATCTTCATTCACCAAAGAGACAGATTAAATATCCTTTTTTCCATACCCTCCTTGTGAAACAGTCCATCAGTTAGTTAGTAGAAAGACCTGCACAACATGTGTGCAGGAGTCCCATTTGCAAGTCCTTTCCTAAGGGTTGTCATAGTGATGGATCCATTTTGCTTGAGTGAAGAGCACATCTGGATATTCACAAAGCCCAGAGCAAGTGGATGTTGTAGGACACCATGCTACATGTCAGGCTTCTGGAACTCAAAACAGTCAGACATACCTGTGTTCAGTTTCTATCACTAATCACGGGCAATCACATAAAATTCATGATTTACATCAAGAACCCCTTGCCTCTGCACTGAGGCTATCAAGCTTTGGAACCGATGCATACACAATTAGATAGGCTGATGTGATGACAATCTTCCAGGGGTTTAGAATATGAACATGGATATATTTAGCAGGCTTCTTTTCCAAGACATGAGTGGGAAATATTACTCCATATACTCTGGCAATGGGGCACCCCAAGATAGAATTTTTTTTCTGCAACAGTAAACAAGAAATCTCAATTTTGCTTGGGAGGTAGAGTCCTTGATGAGCCTTTTCTTTTATCTTTCTGGAATCATTAAAGATCTTTCAGTAGAACTTTGTACTGATGAATGGGATGTAAACTGTATTAAAAGCAGCAGACTTAAGATACAGAATGTATATCCTTATGGCAGCTGAGTTAGGGAGCTGCATTAAGATGTAATCCACATTTGCAGTGTGTATGTTATCTCACGTGGGTTCTGAAGATTGTGCCAAATTAATTTCTTAAATACATGACATGTTGTGCAATTGCTACCCATTGTAGATAGCTTATGTTAATTTGAACTCAAACACTCTGTGTTGCCTAGTAAACACTATGCCTTATTTCCTCTGACTCAAAGATCATGGCCTTCATTCATCTCCACTGAAGTCAGAATCTTTCCATTATGTCAATGGCTGTTTGAGTTGTATTTCTGAAGGATTTAGGTAAACTACTGAATCTAGAAATATTGATATTTAAATTCAGCTGAAGTAGTCATAAGCCTGTTGTACTTGTTACTAGCTCCAAGTTTCTTGTGGGGCAGACTTATTTGCTGTTCACAAAGAAGTAGACAATGACTGACTTCAAAGCCTGCTTTTACCCAGTACTTAAAGAAAGGGAATGTTCATCAGAAAGTATGAAGATAAAGCACTGAAAGATCAAAAGGACTTCAAAGAAATATGATGGTGTATGGTATTTCTGAGAGAGCCAATGAGATTTTCTTAAAAATAAATATATTTATTTATAGAAGTATGGCATCTATATTTTGCACAATGAATGACAATACAAATTTACTTTTGCTGCTAAGAGGAAAAATTGTGTTACCTGTGGGGAAAAAAATGGTATACAGTTATATCATGCTGGTTTCCAGCAATCAGTATTAAAGTAAAACTTACTTACAGTAAATTAATTAAACACTGGAACACGCAACTAGATACATGGTGTCTTCTAATCAAGACTGCATGCCTTTCTAAAAGATAAGTAGTTTAACTAAAATATATTGGGCTCAGTGCAAGGGTAATTGTGAAATGAAATGGCCTGTGTATACAGGTGTTCAGACTAGATGATCCAATGGTCCCTGCTGCCTTAGATTCTATGAATATATGATTATTAGATGCTTTCATGATAATCAAACTATAAACAGAATACGGTCCTTGAAGCCACGGCTCATCTCCTCAAAAATAAAGTTTAAGGAAATTGTTTAACAAATGAACTATCACCTTTAGTGCCAAAATCTGCCAAATATTGCTCTTGTGGAGTGATGCTTTTTTTCTGTGCATAGTCCAGCTGAAATCAGCCTAAAGAACACTCCAGCCAACCGTATTCAAGTGAGTCTAAGTCTGACAACGTTACACATCATTACAGATGCATCTGACCGTGAACTGCTGCATTAAGATTGTACAACAGTTTGTTGTTAAGAGCTGAAACTTCTTGTTTATACCTTTCTGAAATATTCTGTGGTGGGTGTGTAGGGGTGGGTGAGCAAAGCACAGGATGACAAATGTGCTGAGGGTGAATTTATTGAAGTTTTTGTTGTCAATGAAACTCTATTGCTTGGAAAATAATACAATTTTATTAGTTCCCAACAGTCCCAACAAGAGTGAACACACCCACTTAATTATTGTACATTGTGGCACAACTCACAGGAACAGTGATAAGAAGTATAATCATAAAGGTACAGCAAACACTACAAATTTAATAAGTGCATTTGCAGTGTTATTCATAGATGTGTACCACATAATTCCTAAGAGGTGTTGAACTGCAGGGTTACAGAGTACAGTACACCACCATTTAACACTGTGCCTTGCTATTAAAGGGGTATTTCAAAGCTTCCCTGAGCCATATAGCTCTACACTGATCTCTTCTGGTCTCTCTTGTGGCTGGCTTTTCAAACGCAACATACAGTTGCTCCACCTCCACCCTGGCACAAACTTTTCTGCCTTTCCTTCACAGATATTGTTGAGGTCCCAGCAGGAAGTCTTGTGAGTAAACAAAGCCAATTTCCCCTTCAGTTTACCAAAAGCACATCCAACCCTCATTCAGTACCTGCTGAGCCTGCAGTTGAATCTTTCCATGACACTGACGAGGTGGCTGATGTTCCAGAGGAGGATAGGCTGTAAGAGATAGTCATAAGGGACAGGCTGGATCCTGCCTGGACCCCTCAGGATCACTGTTAGCATTTCAAAATTATTAATGCTAATTTGCTGTTTGGGAAAGTCCCTGTTTATAACTTTCTGAACAGTCCTGTGTACTAAAGATGTGAGCATCATCCATCTTCCCTGGCCAGCTAACGCTGATGTTTGTGAATCATCCCTAGTGATCTACCAACACTTGCATAACTTTAGAAAACAGCCCTTTCTGTTGATGCACTCTGTGGCAAAGTAGCTTGGAACCATAATAGGAATTTGCATGCCATCTCTTATGCCATTGCAGTCTGGGAATCTCACTGCTGAAAATTCATCCCTGATATCCTGCACATTGCTGAGATTCATTGTTCTGAACAGCAGAAGATGATTTATGGCCCTGCACATTTGTATTGTCTTTTGACATGGTAGGGCAGGCACAAATCACATGGGTGACTGGGACTGTGAAGTTCCATTATCCACCATCTCTGACAAAAGCATAGAGCCTGTGCAGCTCTGCACAATTGTCATGACTGTTGGAAGCACAGGATGCACAATTTCAGATATTCGCAGAGCCTCAAGAAGAGCTGAGGGGAACACTATGATGTCATGGAGTACAAATTGCTGTGGGACACAGCAAGAATCAATTCAGGCTTATCAGAGATGGCAGACAGTGACAAGTCCCATGTGTGTTTGTGGGACTTTCAAAATAGGAACAGAGGCATTATGGGGTTGAGGAAGTTCCATGATGGGAACTTGACCCTGCAGTCTCAGTCATGCTTGAGTGACTTGTTTGTGTCCTATCATGCCAAAACTTCCCAAAGACAGTGTGCTAGATGGTAGAGAGTGAACTGTATGCTGGGATAACTGCTCGTGGTGCACTGTAGGCCCATTGTAACAAGGACTCCTGCTGAGTATGCACAACACCAACACAGAGCCAAGTATTCATGTCCAAAAACAATATGCTAACTGCAGCGGATTTGTGCTGACATAACATGCATTGATAACAGTTTGAAACATAGACCTGTCCTAAGATGAGTAAAGTGTTAATAATGTGTTCCTTTTATTTAAAAAAAAACTAGTGGGCTGCACCCCGTGCTTGCTATGCTCACCAATCTGCCCCTGTCCACTTTCACTTTAATGGCCAGAGTGCGTGAGAGCGTGATGATGTCATTCGTTTGCCCATCAGGAAAAACTTTTTTATATAGAGAGAGATAATGGAGGAAGCTTCATTTTAAGGGTTTACTTAGTATGCTTTAATTTCACACACACTTCATCAGAAAAATATAGAAAAGATGTTTTTTAATGTGGGAAAAATTACCTAGATACACAGAAATAGAAACAAAAATCTATGAGATACAGTATGACTTTTTTTTTTTACAGAAACTTTTTCATCCTATCAATGGATCTCAAAAACAACTGCTAGACAACAAATATCTCTCAATAGCTTAAATAAATCAACACCTTAAATGTCCCTGGCCTCATTTAATGCTGGCAATGGTGTTAAAAAAGAGAAGTCAAAGACTCAGTTCTCTTTGATTTTGCTTTATGTAACATCTTTAGTACACAGCATTGTCCGATTTCTCATGGAGAGTTAGTTATATAAGTTATGAGGAAAAGGAAGGTTTCATTAATATTTGTATTATGCTTGTGCCCAGGTGCCAATAAAGAACAGAGCCTCATTGTTTGTACAGTGCTTAGTACAAAGTAATAGACAGTCCCTGCCTGAAATGTGATTCTATGAGGAATGGATCTCAGTGGGAGTGGGAATCAGGCTGCTCTCTGTTAAGATGCGCTCTTTCAAAATACTTCCCATTGTTCCCAGTGGCTGTGAAACCAAGCTGCCTGCGGGGAAGATAGTGGTGCTTTTTGCTATAAGAAGACAAAGAGGATCAGATGAATGGAGGCAGTGGCCATCTTAACGAAGGATAGTCAGTGGGATTGGGCTCATTGAGAACAGTAAGAAAAAGGAGCCTTTTTTAATAGAGTTCTTTACACCATTCTGTGAAATTGAGGATTTTTTTCAGCCTTTATTGAAGGAAATTATTCCTGTAGAAAAGTAGTAATCCTCCCCACACAGAAAGGTACCCAAATAAGATCGCACAGGCAAGCCGCATTCTGGCATTTCCTAATTTTTGAGGGCTTGATTCTTCAAGTTAGCATTCTTTTCACCTAGTTTGTGTATGTGTAATTTCATAATATCATGGGACTAGAAGAGAGGTCATCAAGTCCAGTCCCCTGCACTCATGGCAGGACCAAGCACCTTCTAGATCATCCTTGGCAGATGTTTGTCTAACTTGCTTCTAAAAATCTCCAGTGATGAAAATTCCACAACCTTCATAGGTAATTTATTCCAATGGTTGATCACCCTGTAGTTAGGATGTTTTTTCTAATGTCCAGCCTAAACTTCCCTTGCTGAAATTTAAACCCTTTGCTCCTGTCTTATCAGAGATTCAGAAGAATAATTTGTCTCTCTTCTCCTTGTAACCACCTTTTAGGTATTTGAAAACTGTTATCAAGTGCCCCCTCAGTCTTTTTTCTGTACTAAACAGATCTAATTTTTTCAATCTTCCCTCATAGGTCATGTTTTCTAGATCTTTAATAATTTTTGTTGGTCTTCTCTGGACTTTTTCCAATTTGTTCACGTCTTTCCTGAAATGTAATGTCCAGAAATGGGCACAATACTGCAGTTGAGGCCTAATAAGCATGTAGTACTGTGGAAGAATTACTACTTGTTTTTTAATTGTAGTATTCCTATTAATAGATCCAAGAATGATGTTTTATTTTTATTTTTTTGCAATAGTGTCACAGTGTAGACTCAAATTTAGCTTGTGGTCCATAATGACCCCCCCCAGTTCCCTTTCTGAAGTACTCCTTCCTAGACAGATACTTCCCATTTTGAATCTGTTGATTTGATTTGTTCCTGCCTACCTGGAATATTTTGCATTTGTCCTTACTGAAATTCATTCTATTTACTGCTGACCATTTCTCCAGTTTGTCCAGATCATTTTGAATGATAATCCTATCCTCCAAAATATTTGCAACCCCTCCCAGCTTGCTATCATCTAGGCTATGTCTAGACTGCAGGCTTCTTTCGAAAGAGGCTCTTTCGAAAGCATCTTTCGAAAGAGCCTCTTTCGAAAGATCGCGTCTAGACTGCAGGCGGATCTTTCGAAAGAGCAATCCGCTTTTTCGAAAGAGAGCACCCAGCGAGTCTGGATGCTCTCTTTCGAGGAAGCCCTATTTACATTGAAGAACGCCTTCTTTCGAAAGAGGAACTTTAGAAAGAAGGCGTTCTTCCTCGTGAAACGAGGTTTACCGCCATCGAAAGAAAAGCCGTGTTCTTTCGAAATAATTTCGAAAGAACGCGCCTTGAGTCTGGACGCAGGGGAAGTTTTTTCGGGAAAAGGCTACTTTTCCCGAAAAAAACCCTGAGTCTGGACACAGCCCTACAGACTTTACAAGTGTACTCTCTGCCACAATCTAAATCATTAATGAAAATATTGAACAGAACTGGACCCAGAACTGATACCTGCAGAATCCCACTCATTATGCCATTCTAGCAGGACTGTGAACCATTGATAACTACTGTCTGGGAATGGTTAACCAATCGTTATGCACCCACATTATAGTAGCTCCATCTAGATTGTATCTCCCTAGTTTGTTAATGAGCAGGTCATGTGAGACTGCATGAAAAGCCTTAATAAAGTCTAGAACATCTACTGCTTCCACCTATTCACAAGGCTTGTTGCCCTGTCAGAGAAAGCTATCCGGTTGTTTTGACATGATTTGTTCTTGATAAATCCATGCCGACTATTACTTATCCCCTTACTATGTGTTTGCAAATGGATTCCTTAATTATTTGCTCCATTATCTTTCCTGGTACAGAAATTAAGCTGATTGGTTTTGTAATTCCCTGGGTTGTCCTTATTTCCCTTTCTATAGATGGGCACTATATTTGCCCTTTTCTAGTTTTCTGGAATCTCTCCAATCTTCCTTATTATCTATTTTCAGAGATAATAAGTATAAGCTCAGGTATCTCCTCACTCAGCTACCTGAGTATTCTAGGGTGCATTTCATTAGGCCCTGTAACCTGAAGACATCTAACGTGCCTAAACATTTTTAACTTATTCTTTTTCCTATTTTAATGTCTGAACTTGCCTGATTTTCACTGGCATTCACTTCGTTAGGTGTCCAATCACCAATAACCTTTGTGGTGAAAACTGAAATAAAGAAGTCATCAAGCACCTCTGCCATTTCCACATTTTCTGTTATTGTTTTTGAGTAATGGCCCTGTGTTGTCATTGGTCTTCCTCTTCCTTGTAATGTATTTGTAGAATGTTTTCTTGGTACCCTTTATTTCTCTTGATAGTTTGATCCAGTTTTGTGCCTTGGACTTTCTAATTTTGCTCCTACATACTTGTGTTAATTTATTTACACTGATCCTTTTTAATATGACTTAGTTTCCACTTTGTGAGTTTAGATTGTTTTAAAAAAAGGAAAAAAGAGATCTTCCTTCTTGTGGCATGACATTTACACCCGCATGATTCATCAGAGGGGTTAGACCCTTTAGGTTCACCAACCAAACCTCTACTACTTGATCTAATGGGGTGACATAGTTGTAGTTGGTTATCATCCCCCATGGGGCAGTATTAAAGAGGGATAAGACACTTTGCTAGTAGTTTTCACAGCTACTTACTGAAGCTAAAAATGCTGAGAATATGGACTCTTGGGATCCATTCCAGTTTCATGAGGCGTGAGTGTGCTCTAGTGGGCATAGACTCCTCTCTATTCCCTTCAGACATGATTCCTTTTATCCATCCCCCTTCAACTTGACTCTGTCCAATCCTATCTCTTCCTAGCCCTGACTTCTAGTCCCATTCTTACCTATCTTGTAACAGACTCCACTCACCAGGCTTCTTATCCCTATCTCAGTCTCTTTGCACAGCCAGTCTTGTCTCCCACATGGGTTTTCCCCTGTGTGCCCTCAAGTTTTCTTAACTAGGCTTTCCCAGATCATAGAATCATAAATTAAGGTTGGAAGAGAGGTAATCTAATCCAACCATCTGCACAAACAAGGAACCCCAACATCTCCAGGTAGCTGTCTTGTCACAAACTAGTTGTACTAGTCAAATACACAGGGAAGCATTAAAATAATAATTCATCCACAAATTCAATTCTCACTCTGATCATCATCTCCTCAATCGGGACAATGAATGGCTGGGACATTATCTACTTAACATTCAATGAAGGTGACAACAGCTGTCTGTGGATTCTTGTGTTAGTTTTCCTTTGATCCTTATCTTCTTCCTTTTAACTATCCAATCTTCAGATGCTTATAGACACCAGCTCTGCCTACTTGTTTTTCCCTTTGATATTTTCATTCCCTCTGCTCCTTGTTTCCCACCCTCTTTTCTTTTTTCTTCCCCCCCACCCCTTCTCCCCTATTTATTTTGGGTCTGCACATCCTAAACTCATAACTCTGGTCATCTGAATAAGTGGGTTGTGCCCACAAAAGCTCATGATACCATCTACATGTTTCGTTCAGTCTATAAAGTGCTACCAGACCTTTTGTTGTTTTTTTTACTAGTGAAGTAGTTTTTCCTAATATCCACAGTAAGCCTCCCACACTGCAACTTGAGACCATTACTTCTTGTTCTGTCATCTGCCACCAGTGAGACTGGCCTAGCTCCATCCTCCTTGGAAACCTCAATCAGGTTATTGAAGGCTGCTATCAAATCCCCCCTCATTCCTCTCTTCTGAAGACTAAATAAGGCCATTTGCCCTCATTCTAACTTCATAAGTCATGTGCCCCAGCTCCCAATCATACTCCCATCCAGATTCTCATTTATTATTATCTCCGGGCCATTTTCTACAGAACTGCTGCTTAGCTAGTTAGCTCCCAGCCTGTACCAGTTCATTAGATTCTTCCATCCTAAGTGGAGGACTCTGCACTTCTTGTTGTTGAACCTCATCAGATTTCTTTTGGCCCAATCCTCCAATTTCTCTAGATAACTCTGGAACCTAACCCTATCCTTCAGCATACATACCTCTCCTCCCAGCTTAGTGCCATCTGCAAACTAGTTAAGGGTGCAATACATTCCAACATTCACATAATTAATGAAGATGTTAAACAAAACTGGTCCCACAACAGACAATTGGGCATTCCACTTGATATGAGATGACAACTAGACTGGAACTTCAAGTTGCACACACACCTCTTTCTTTTGATAACACATGGGAGGGGGAAGAGGAAGAGGGAACACAAACCCAGATATCTTCCAGTGTATTCAACATAGCTACATCTAACACAGTGAATGTCGTTGGAGTACATTTAGATAATCCCAGTGGCTATCACAGTTCCACAGGGGAAAAGTTATGGTTCCATGTGTATTTACTGGTTTTCACCTCTGTTTTAAATGAAGTTGTTTGTCATTTAATAAATATAAGACTAGAACACAGCTTTACATTGTTCCCCATACCATTTCTTTCATGGCAGATGTGCATAACAATATTGAGAGCTATTTTTATAGCTGCCTCTAGCTTTTTGGCAGATGTTGTGTTTGCTGTGTTGTTCAATTTAGAAACATTCATCATCAATTGATTGCACCTACATTTTGTAATGAGTTTTGAAGACACCTGTCATAATTTGATTATTTATGTTGTGGCAGTACCCTAAATTCCTAGCTTTGATTTTAGGGTACCATTGTGGAAGGTTATTTGTAATATTGTCATTACAAGCCCAGAATTGGGTTTGTATGAAGTGGCAGAAATTGTGGGTGATATGTACATGAGATTTAATCACGTGGTTTTTATAAACCATGGTTACTCCTTTCCATTCTTAACTCTGTGTGTGTGTGTGTGTGTGTGTGTGTGTGTGCGCGCGCGAGGGGGAGGGAGGGAGATTTGAATTGGAATCTGCTCCCTGTCAGGTGACTCTGCTGGCTATGCAATATTTGGATGTAGAGACTCTCCTGTTAAGCTATTCCACTGTGAATAAATAATTTAAAAAATAATCTCTAAGGGTTCAGCTACACTGCATGCTTACTTCAAAATATATAGTTATTCCGAAATAGGTTATTTCAAAAGAGCACATCTACACTGTTGGGAAGCCTCAAAATTAGTCCGAAGCATTAGTCCTAATGTAGACGTTCTATCTCGATTTAGAGCCGTGGTGAAGGTTATTTCGAAAGAGCAGCATTGGAGTGCCTACACACACCTTATTTTGAAATAGCAATTTCAGCATAGGCATTGTTCTTTGTAGAATGAGGATTACAGATTTCAGAATAAGCCGTCCATTATTTTGAAATTATTTCAATATAACAGTATGTCTGTGTAGATGTTCACATTATTATTTTGAAGTAATGCTAGTTATCTCGAAATAACGGTGCGGTGTAGACGCACCGTAAAACAGGGCCACTGGATCCTGGGCCTTCCACTTGCCAGTGAAAGCTCAACCACCTGCCTTCAGAGTCATCGTCATGCTTACTGTCTCACATTCTATGGTCCAATGGAGCTTTAATTTTCTGTTTAAACTGGAAAAATTTCAGTAGCAAAGACTGAGGGAACCTTGTATCAGAATATTTCATAGCCCCAATACTAGGATATTCATCTGTGAAGTAGCAGATTTTCATTTATGTAGAGGGGGGACTTGAGCTGGGGAGGAGGTGTCTCTAACATGTAGATCAGTTCCCTAACCACTGGCCTAAATGTTATCAGTGAGATCCTTCCCCAGCAGCTGTTTTTGTAGGTTTGTAGGGCCTCAGTCTGCTATTCAAGCTCTGAGCACACTTACTGGATTGAGCCACTCAGATGAGTTAGGCAGAGAAACATTTATCTGTCCCTGGTTCATGCATTTATCTGGGCCTTAGGTGTGTGCACACCTGGCATGGAGCTGTAGTGCACATATATGCAGGCAGAAACATGGGCACCCGGGGTATGTCTAGACTGCATGGTTCCATCGACAGTTTACCGGAGCGGTCAACAAAGGCTTCCCTTGTCAACCTCGGCGCGTCTAGACTGCCCTGATGTGCTGATCAACTGGTTGTTGGCACAGCACGGTGGCCATTTTGATGTAAATGAAGCAGCAATTATTTAAATCGCTGCTTCATTTTGCTATGTCTAGTAAACTCATCTACATGGCTCCGTAACGGAGCCATGTAGACTAGACGTACCCCTAGGGCCTAGAGAATTTTGACTATTTTTGAATTTTTTCAAAAGTGCCTAGATGCATACATTCCTTTGAAATCAATGGGCATTAGATTACTAGGAATGTTTAAAATACTACTACATCCGCATCTGTATCTTTAGGCTTCTAAATACTCATCATAATCTGACTGGAAGGGAATAGGATGCCACAGTGAGTGTCAGAAAATATGTCTATTCCTTGTACTACTACTAATGCAATGTGTTATTTTGGCCAAATCACTTCACCTTTCTGTGAATCTGTTTCCTCCTAACCTTTTTGTCTTGTCTATTAAGATTTTAATCTCATTTAGTCAATTGTTCCCTGTACGTATGCAGTGCCTAATATAATGGAACTCCAATCTCAATTGGAGTCTGTAGGTGCTATTATAACACAAATAATAAATAAAATGTACTTTGTACTTATAATTTTCCCAATTTGGATATGGCCCATTACATAGATGCACACTTTGATGTACAATAATAAGTAAATTTCTTCATCCTGGCAGCAGCATGAAATGTGAACTATATTTTTTAAAGAGTTCTTGAGATAAAGTTGATGTTTGGAATCTCTCATTCAAACACATACTTCTACAGTGATATTAGGAAAAAGATAGTAATACATGTAATTGGCCCAGCTGCAGGATGACACTGTAATTAGAATAAACTTAAAAAACAACAAATAGTCTGGTAGCAATTTATAGATTAACAAAACATGTAGAAGGTATCATGAGCTTTCGTGGGCACAGTCCACTTCTTCAGATGATCAGAGTTTTGAGTTTAGGATGTGCTGAAACCAATTCTACAAGTCAAATACACAGAGAGGTGTTGGAATTACAATTCATCCACAAGTTCAATTCTCACGCTGATGGTCTCAATTGAGATGAGGAATGGCTGGGACATTATCAACCTAACATTCAATGAAGGTGCAAACAACTCTTTGTCCCTGTTGATTCTTGCATTAGTACCCTTCCTATCTATTGCTATTCTTTGATCCTTATCTGCTTCTTTTTAACTATCCAATCTTCAGGTGCTTATAGATTACCAATTCTGCCTTCTTGTTTTTCCCTTTGATATTTTCATATCCTCTGCTCCTTGTTTCCCTACCCTCCTTTTTTTTCCTTCCCTCCCTCTCCTTTCTCCCCTATTTATTTTGGGACTGCACATCCTAAACTCAAAACTCCGGTCATCTGAAGAAGTGGGCTGTGCCCACAAAAGCTCTTGATACCATCTATATGTTTTATTAGTCTATAAAGTGCTACCAGACCATTTGTTGTTTTTTAAGTTTATCTTGTACAGACTAACTCAGCTACCCCCTGAAGCTACTGTAATTAGAGGTTATCTCAGGAACTGTGGCATAGCTGCTAGCTTGCTTTGTGTACCATGAGCTCAGAGGCAAGCTCTTTAGGTGTTCCAAGCGCTAGATTTGACAGATTGCAAATCTTGGCAGTTTCCCCTTAAATATTTCATCTTTGAAAACTGAGGGTTCTTTTATTAGAGCTGCAAGAAATAAAAAGGTATATATATCCTATAAGTATTTCTACTTGAATAGGTTTAGAAATTATCAAGTCAATAGTTCTTCAGTGGTTTCCTAGGCAGCTCCTCCATAGCCAGCTACTAGATTGCTGCTTCCAATCTCTTTCCTGCTCATGCTTTCATGTTTCCTCTGGCTCACACTACTTGGCCCTGATCTACAGTAGGGAGTTCTTCTTAAATAACTCCCCTTATTTTGAAATAACAAGCAGACTGTCCACACTACCAAACCCGTTATTTTTGAAATAACAGGCTGGTTATTTACAGAACCTGTGAAGACCTCTGTGGGACCAGATAGCCTGCCTCCAGTCCTTCATCCTGGGGCTCAGCGACAAGCACCAGAAGCGGGCCAATGACTGGGAGGAACATCGGGCTGACCAGGAACAGTGGAAGGATGCCTAGGACCAGCACAAGGCCATGTGCTCCTCCCTCACCTCGGTGATGGAGTGCATAGCCTCATGCATGGTGTGGGCCACCAGCCAACTCCCTGCCCCACCCTCCTGCTTCTCCTTCTAGCCCCCTCCATGCACCATCAGGGCCCCTGAACACAGAGTGGTGGGACCTCCAGGGCAGCCGAGGCCTCCAGAGCTGATCGAGGCAGGCACCACTCCCAGCTCCATCTTTTCTGCCTCTCTTTTCCCTCCTCCCATTTCAGATTCTTTTCCCAGGCCCATACCTATTTAATACCCCTAAATAAACAGAGTTGTTTGTTCAAAAAGGAAAAAGGCTTTTTCATTTGCTCTGCAGAGGAGGAGGGAAAGGGGGAAGTCAGGGCAGAAGAAAGGAGTGAGGGATGAAAAGCACACAGGGGCAGTGCAGGGACCCCTTGTGTAGTGGCCTGGGAGAGAGTCTCACAGGTGGCCTTGGCTAAAATTCTCCCTCAAGTTCTTCTGGATGAGTATAGCCCCCCGATGTGCTCTCTGTATGACACTAGTATCTGGCTGCTCATAAGCTCTGGCCAGCCGTTCATCCTTTGCCCCCTCCCCCCCCCCCGGCAGGAAAATCTCTTCCGCCCCCCCCTCGCCTCATGCTCTCACAAAAGTTGTGGAACACACAGCAGGCCTCTGCTACAAATTGGATGTTTCGCTTGCTGAGGTCCAAGTGGGTGAGGAGACTTCCGTACCTCCCCTTCCAGTGTCCAAACATGCTCCACAACTATGCAGCATCTGCTAAGCCTGGCATTGAAGTTCTCCTTGGTGGAGTCCAGGTTGCCCGTGTAGGGGTTCATCAGCTAGGTGACCAAGGGGGAGGCTGGGTGGTCCAGGATGCATGTGGGCATGTCTACATCCATGACTCTGATGATGCAGTCAAAGAAAAAAGTGCCAGCATGCATCTTCTGGAACACGCGTTGAGTTCTGGAAAATGCAGGCATCATACGCCTTCCCTGAGCACCTGATGTTGATGTCTGTGAACTGGCCCTTGTGATCCACCGGGGCCTGCAGCACCCTAGAAAAGTACCCCTTCCTGTTTATATAGTCCGAAGCATAGGGGTCAGGAGCCAGGATGGGGATTTGAGTGCCATTTATGCCCCTCTTCTGCAGTTGGGGAAGCCAATGGAGGCAAAGACATTGATGATGGTGTCGAGGATCTTGTTGATGGCCTTAGCTACCTGCAGGAGCAAGGCCCTAACAGTGGATTTCTCCACACTGAGCTGGTTCCCAACAGAACGGTAGCTGTCTGGGGTGGCGAGCCTTTAGAGGGTGATGGCGATGTGCTTCTTCAGGGGGATTGTGGGTCTTAGTTGGGTGTCCTGTTGCCTGAGGGCAGGGGTGAACCACTTGCAGAACTCCAGGAAGGTGGCCTTCATCATGGAGAAGTTCTGGGGCCACTGCTGGTTGTCCCATCGCTGCAGGACGATGCGGTCCCACCAGTCCAAAGTGTTCTCCCTTTGCCAGAAGTGGCATTCCATGGTGCCCGGTGGATTTAGGGGCGTTTACAGCAGCAGGAGCAGCAGGATTTGGCTGAAGGGGTTCTTCAGTTGGGGCTGATCGTCATCCTGCTGGAGCAGTATGCGGGCAGTGTGGATGAACTGCACCATGAGGTGCAGCACAAGGCCCAGGAGCCTGGCACTGCTTTGCAGCAGCTCCATGATGTGAGTGCTGCGGCATCTGCAAGGGCAACCAGTGCACATTGCATCAGTGTGGTGTCCCACAAGGGGGCAGGCAGTGTAGGAGTGGCGTGTGAGACATGGCTGTAGAGAGGAGCCTCTGAAATCATGTCTCAGCTTTGCCTGAGCAAACAGCCACAGGAAGAGTCTATACTCCTTGTGTCCTTCCCGGAGTACTTCCAAGGGCTCTAAGTGAGAGTCAGGCTCCAATAAGTGAGGCCGCGCTATTTCAAAGTAATTCTGAGCTATTTTGATGTTGCCTTGTAGTGTGAATAAGCTATTTTGAAATAGTTATTTTGGGAGTTATTATTTCTATTTTATTTATTTTGAAATTATTTCCTAGTGTAGACGTGCCCTCAGTGCCCTACACCTGGCCTTTTCTGATTTTAAGTCATCCTTTATTTTGGTGAACTTTGGGGATTATAAAACCCTCTACTGGCTGCATCTTGAGCTGGGGTAACAGAGAACAGTAATTAGACAGCAGGTTCATTACAATATTTTTGAAAAACAAGTTCTGATGTGTCACAGCTGTACACAATAAAAATATCAGTAAAAAAAGTTGCACAAAATCCTATCTGAGATAATAAATATCCCTCAGTTGAATGGAAGGAATTATCAATTTGTCATCTTGTTGTGGTGCAATTATTCTGCATTTTCACATTCAGTATACTTTCTCAATTGTTGAAAAATGTTGCAAATGCATTAGACAGTTTTCAGCTATGGAAACCATTTGTTATAATCCTTTTTTAAAATGAGAAAATTGTTCCAGAGAATTGTCAGTTATTTGTTATGAATCAAACCTTTCCAGACTTAGAAGAACATTTGAATAAGCAAGTCTTTCCCTGAAGCAAATATTATTCTGAACTAGACAAGAGAAAGAAGTAAGTTATACTTTATTTCTGAAATGATGAATGAGGTAGCATAGCTGACCAGACTAGAAGTTCCTGGCTTAGGAGGTTATAAGAAGCTCAACTTCTGCAGCCTACACTTTCCTTTTATAATTTGTTTAGTTCCTATGAGGTGAACGTAATTTTTAAAATGTGATCTGATGCAATCTTATTTTTCTGAATTTGCAGACATACAGCTCTGTCTCTATTGCAACTCATCACTTCCGCAAATACCAGCAGGATAAAGTGATTAAGACTGGTTTCATAGCTAATAGCCAGAACCCTTTGGGCAGTTCTAGAACTGAGAATCATGTCAACTTCATACCATGGGCTGGAAAGATAATGAGCAATAATGGAGGCAGGAGGTGGAATTATTCAGTGGGGAGGAAGTTCTAATAAGTGGAGGCTGAGAGAGAGGTGGAGAAATACTCTACCTGGATCCTCTCAGTGTGGGAAGGGAGGTTCTGACAGGGAAATAGCAATGGAGAAATTCTCCCTCACTGAAGACCTTTTCTTTCCTTCTGCGATCTAGGGTAGGTAGAAATTAATATTTATAAAGTTGCCTACTGACTGAATTTAGTACCAAAAAACACACCTTCCCTCTAAAACAGGATCTTTAACAAAAAAAAATCTTTCCCTTTCAGAAGGTAGGTTGTACCAGACTTGCTGGACTTCTCCCTAAGGCTTTTAATGTAGACCGTGTCCCTATCACCTACTTTTGTATCTGTCTCTGGATAGCAGATGTCTGACACACTGACACCCTGACAATAACATTTCTTAAAGAATTGTAAGTGGTTGCTCCAGATCTGTGTCTAAACACTTGGGCTTTGAAAAAGCTTTGTGACATTTTATTCCATTCATTTCCAGATTGTACCAATGAAATTCAATTCAAGATCAGAAACAAATGTAGCAAAATGTTGGAAGAGAGGCAGTCCTTTTAGCATTTCTGGCTTGATCAAAAACAGGAACTCCCAGAAGTCTCAGGGGAATGTTTGTCCCTGTAAAGTTTCCATCCTAATTTTTCCCACCATAGATGTTGGAGTAATTTAGATAAGAATCCTTTTAGGAGAGGGAGTGAAACTTACATAAACTTAGCCTTGAAATCTTCTGCAATTCCAGTCACATATCAATAGATTAGTATACATTAATCAACTAACACACATTTTTAAATGGGTACACAGCAAGATGCTTACAAAGCCTTTTTTATGTGGTTATAATTCAGTTATATTGGAAAAAAATACACCTTCCATTTAGTTTTTTAGCTAGTCAAATTAACCTAGGATGAGGGTCTCAAACTTGTCTATATAATTACGTTTAGCATCCCATGTATTTCTCACCACATCTCTTCTTAGTTTTGTTTCAAAAAGGATATAAAAATTGGGCCACAATAAACCTTTTAACATTCTCATCCCTTTTTCTTTTTTCTCCTAAGGAGCTGATCTGTATTCTTTCCAAGTTAGGGCAATCAATCTTTTTGTGATCATTATGTTCCTGCTTTTTTTTTCCTGAGCATCTGTAGCTGTCATTGTCTTCAGGTTAAATTGTGGTTGTTTTGGAGGTGATACGTGGGGAAAGCATTTGGGATCATATTCCCCCTCCCCTCTGATTTGCCTCTTAGCTTTTACTGAGCATGCTCAATAACACTGCTGATGCCAGCTGCCCTCATTCTGATCCCCCACATCAGTAGGCACAGGTCATCTTTGAGTTGCAATATTAAATTTTTGAACCAAATCTTCAAAATTGGGTTTCTGTTACAATGAGCAACTTTGCACATGTGATAAATTGTATGTAAAGTCCTCAGTGAATACAAAACTTGTATACATATCTGCATCAGCAAAAATGATCTACAGATATCTGCATCCACATCTGCGGATGCATAAACTCCTGGATATAAGTGGATATCCATAAATTTGCAGGGTTCTAGATACAATATTTATATCAGTGTCTGCATCTGTATCCTCAAAAGTAAGCCACGGACATCCACATCTGCACAAGTGGATAGCAATGGATATAAAGTGGATATCTGCAGATTTGCAGGGCTCTATGTATATGCATAACTTGTATCTCTATTATTATTTGTACTACTATAGCACCTGAGAGCCCTGATCAATGACTCAGTCGCTATACAAACACAGAACAGATAGTCCCTGTCCCAGTACGTTTACAATCTAAGTATAAGACAACAGATGAATATAGGCAGATGGGAAAGTACAAATAAACAATGAGATGATATTGGTCTGCATGATAAATCTCTGTGAAGCAGCAGCCTAACCATTGTCAAATATTTGGGTAGCATCATCGCATGAGAAAGCTTTGAGGTGCTAATGCTTACATGCACCATTAGGTAGTCTAAGAACTACAGCATAAGGAGCACAGGGTCTAGAACCAGTGCTTGCAACTTCCCCAGGAGGCAATAGTTTCTATGCTGCTTCATAATAGTGTGGAGGCAGTGGAAACAGTTGGCAGGTCATGAGCCTCAGGAACCCATAAAACAGGAGCCATACTGGGTCCCAACTGACTGGACATCTCAACTCATGATTGACCTGGGCATACTATTTAAACCTGGGGACAGTATGGGAAACATGTCCATGCCCATAGGGTGAGCTGCTGCAACAGGGCCTACTTCCTCATGCTGCTTCTGAATTCTGTTTCCCAACCCTGGTTCTATGTTGTGGCTCCAATAACTGGTTTCTTACTCAGATTTGTCTCCTTCTGCTTCCTTACCTTGGCTTTATCTTCTGGCTCTAATACCCGTTTCTGACTTGGCTTAGCTCCCTGCTTGTGGTTTCTGACACTGAATCAATCCACAACCCTCTGTATTCCATACAGCTGGCTCTGACTTTGGCCATTAGACTGGCTGAATAAAACCCACTCCTGACAGGCACACACAAGGGTGGTAGGTTTGCAGAAATTTTGGTGGTGAGCAAAATGCCTAGAGCCCACACATTTTCCACACTCACACTCCTTGCCCCCCACCTGCCCATGGCTTTGAAGGGGAGTTTGGGTGGAGGAAGGCTGCAGGCTCTGGGCAGGAGTTTTGGGTGTTGGGTGCAGGCTCTGAGCAGAGGGTTGGGGTGCAGACTGTGGGTGGGAGTTTGGATGAAGGAAGGGTAGGGCTCTGGGTTGGAATTGGGGGATTAGGTTGCAGGAGGGATGCAGAATGCAGGCTCTGGGAGTTTGGATGCATGAGGGAATCTGGAGTACAGGCTTTGTGAGGGAATCGGTGTGAGGGATGCTGGCTCTGAAATGGGGCCTGGGTGCTGGCTCGGGCCAGGGGCAGGGGCAGGGGTCCTGGGTGCAGGCTCTTGGAGGGAGTTTGGGGCTGGAGGGGGAAGGGAGGTTGGGGATGAAGGAGAAGCTGCAGGTTCTGGAGGGAGTGGGATGCATAAGGAGATGTGGTGGCAGGTGCCATACTTACCTGGGGTACTCCCCGCTGGCAGTGGCTCCTGGTGGGGATGGGAGTCTGAGTGCTGCTGTCCGCCTGCTGCCCCCACATGACATAAAACACACTAGGAGCCCCTGATGCTGTCTCCTTTGGCTGTGCAGCGGGGCTAGAGTGGCTTTCTACTGCTCGCTCACTGGGCTGCCAGCACACGCGTTTCTGTGGTCTGGGTTGGAGCAAGGTATCTCCATGCATTGCACCACCTGCTGGAGCAGTGCAGAGCAAAGTGTTTCCATTGACATCATCTCCTCACCTCTGGGCTGCTTCTGTAAATTCACCTGAGGCAAATTAGTTGATTTAAAAGTTGTGTAGAAATGGTAGCATATCTAGGTGGAAACTGGATTTACATACTGGTGAAGAGTGGGTAAAGGCCGGGCAGAAAATATGACTATTTAAAAAGTCTAGCAGAAATGGGTTTTGCTTGTGTAAGTACAGTACTTTCTTTTATATATACTTGTAATTGCATATTGAAAGTTTCATTAACAAAGAGGCCAGGGTGCTGCTCCATTTAAATGTAGCTCTGCCACCATGATGCACATGCAGTTTGTACCCTAAAATGGCAGAAATTCCATAGAAAATGTAGGCCAAACTTCAGAAAACTGGTACCTAAATTAGGCTCTCAGGCCATTTTAAGGCACCTCAACAATTGGCCTGATTTACAAAGAGCAGAGCGCCCAGCAGCTGCCATATGAGTCACTTTAGTGGTAAGTCTACACTGTGGGATTTTTCCAAGATACTGGAGGTATCCTGGAAAAACTCCGCCATGTCCAGGGAACATGCTTGTTCTTACTTTTTTTTTTTTTTTTTTTTTTTTTTTTTTTTGCGGAAGAGCAAATGCGCTCTTTTGGGGAGCCCCAAACATACATCAATCTAATAAAAATAATGAATGTGTTTTGTTTGTTCAAAATAATGGAATATAAATATCAGATAAGCTCCACCATGTTACATTTTTGGTTACTTTGGTGTTATTTCCTTATACATGAGACAATATATATCCAGGACCCAAGAAACCAAAGGATAGTGGTCAGAGTAAAAATGCTAAAGCAGAAACCCACAAAAATTTACTACCTTTAAATTCATTTTTAATCTCAATTTGAAAAATCCACCAAATTATCAAAGCTTTTAATCCTGGCACATCATTGTTCCAGCTATAGAATATTGCATTCTTAATCAACTCTTCCTTGGTTAAATCTTCACAGAGTTTCCTCTGAAGGTGTTGTAGACGACCCTGGCAGTGTTCCTTGTGCACATCCCACTAGCAAAGAAATGCTTTGATCCATATGGATGACAAAGAAGGTCTTATTCTTCCATTTCATAAATCCAGTCAACTCCAAGTCTGTAAGTAGTCATAAATTAAACATACGTTTTAGTATTTGTATATGGAAGCTGTTTTGTTTAGAGACTGAGAATAGCCAGAGTGATCCAAGAAAACTCTGGTTAACAAATCAGATGCTTCTACCAAAGATTTAAATCTTTGTGAAACAAAAATAATGGCCTGTCCTAGTGTTGTGTTCTGCAGAAAAGGAAGAATAGTCAATCTCTTCTCTCGCTCACTCGCTCTTTTGCAGGGAGGAGGGGGAGAAGGAAATAACACCAGCTGTAAATTAGCAAGTGAGCTATTCAGTAGCTTCACTGTCTGAAAGTTCATATTTTTCTCTATCCAGACCACTAGAAACTTGCACATATAAAAAGGCATTCTACTTAGTTTGTTCTAAAAAGAAAGCATATCTTATTGTAGGGATTTTACAGATGCATTCACTGGTATCTATTCATAAGGTAAATCTTTGATTATGTATATTCAGAGGCAACATTTTGTAGAGTATAGTTTCTCTAAATCTGACTGAAATCACAGTTCAGTAAAAAGAACCCTGAAGTTAATATTGTCACTACCCCAGATATTGGAAATGAAAGATTATGACAATGCTACTGCTTCTGCTAGACCTTCACATTCTAGTATCATTAATCTAACATCATTATTGAGCATAAGAATTCATGTTAATATTAAAACAAATGTGGGTGATATACAAGGTGAACATTGAAATCTGGCTATCTGTCCATACGGTATGTCCTACTGAACAGGATGTACTCTAAACATGGTGTACCAATTATATTCACAGGGATTCAAAAATGGTGGTAGTGTCTATTTTTGGTCTTTGCCTAGTCAATAAATCCAGTGTTTCCCAAATCATGAGCAGCACTGTTGCCACATACTCCAGGGGCACAAAGGAATATCCAGGGACTGGATTTAATGACCTCTCAAGGTCCCTTCCAGTTCTAGTGTTCTGTGGACCCATGCTACCTGTCCTTCTGATTGGGAAGGAAAACCTCGCAAAATACATTGGTTATTGAGAGCATGTTTATTTGTTTATATGCTACTATGATTTTTTGGAGTACAAACCTTATTGGATAGATTTGTATTGAATAAAGGAAACTTTAGCTGGAGAGGTTCTTATCCCCTAATCACAGTACATAATATAACACTATTCATTGATTTTTAAGACCAAAAGGACCACTGTGATCCTGTAGACTGACTTGCATAACACAAACCCTGCTGATGAGAATGGTATATTTATCAATTCACACCTCATTCTGCATTTTTACTCTTGTTGAGTTATTCACTATTGTCTATTAAAATTGTTTTTTGTGTGTTAGATACTGGATAGCTTAGAATAATTGGCAGCCAATATATAAACAGGTCTATTCTCTTTGCCTTTCCACAGCAGTATGCTAGCTTTTTCCTAATAAAATATAGTTGTAAAGAGTTTTTGAAATGCTACAATTTTTCTGTGCTTTTGATATTTAAATGTACTGTAATAAGCTAAAATATAGTGTCATGAGCCAGAATCAGTTTCTGGCTGGGATCCATCTGTTTTCAAATGATTGAAAGGAAAAGTGGAATGCATTTCCTGTACTAAAAGACTTTATTTAAATAATAGCCTCTTCAAACTCTTCCCCTTCATCTGCAGGTTGTGCTGGAAATATCTATACATAGATTTAGATCTGCAAGGGAAACTGAAGATTTTCTTCAAGTGCTTGCGTAAGACTACTGAGCTACTTACACTGCTGTTGAAGATTATTCCATAGCAGTACCAATAGGGATGGTCACACCAGTGTCCTGATTCCTTCATGTTCCATACTGAGGGTTTAATAAGTGGACCCATGCTACCTGTCCTTCATTTCCTTCTTGCAGTCCCTGGTGAGTAGTCACAGCATATTCTGCTTCAGCTTATTCCTTCTGTGAATTTGTCCTTCTAGCTAGTTTTTAACCTAGTTTGTAGTTAACGGTACTGTTTTGGTCCCTTGGACATGCTCATGTTGACAAGTGCAGGTTGAAGGACTGGTTTAGACACAATGGGCCTCCATTACTACACCAACCATCTCAAGGTACGTCTACACAGCAGCATTATTTTGGAATAACTAATCTTATTCGAAAATAACATAGTGCACCTCTACACTACGAAATAATGTCGAGCCAAAGGACTTCTTACTCTGACTCATGGTAACCCTCATTTCACAAGGAATAAGGGAAATTGAAGGAAGAACACTCTTCCTTCAACTTCCTGCTGTGTATACAGTACCAAAAGCCAAATTAAGCTATTTCAACTTCAGCTACACAATTGATGTAGCTAAAGTTGCGTAGTTTAATTCAACTTTAGCCCTGTTGTGTAGATGTACCCTCACATAGTACTTGTGGGGGAATGCCTCTGCTATACAAGTCTTTGTTTCTATCATAATGCAGAATTAAATCTCACAGAAGGGAAGTTTTTCCTAAGAGCCAAGCAACCACTGCACCACAGAAACTTATCTTTGAGAGGGGGAGCTTCCGCACAAGTCACTTAAAATTGGTACTGAGTAAATGTTCGAAGCCAAAGACCTGGACTGTCCACTACGTGCTTAGACCAACCATTAACGGTACAGGCGACCCTTGACTTGTGACATGATTGGTTCCCTGGGAAGCGTCGCAAGTCAGGGATATCGTAACTCGAACTCTCATTGATGATAGGCACTGTGCATCATTGTAAATGTGGGCCGAGGACATAAGTCGGGGTTTTTTGGCCCCTTCCACACTTTAAAAAATAGTTGTAAGTGTGGGGAGATGCAATTTGGGCGGTCGCAACACAAGGGTTTCCTGTAATGGTTCAAGACCAGCCTCCTGAAGGTCCTGCCATCACTCCTCTGAACACCTTGTCTTTCTCACTGGGTAAGATGCTGGTATTGGATTCTCTAGTGTTGGATGATTAATTCTTCATAAGAGCCCCTGAAAAGGATATTGCCTACATACATTTCTATCCAATGTGGAGCTTGTGGAGGAGAATACTCACAAGTTAATAGGCATTGTAGAAGCTATTTTATATTTAGCTAGAAGCCATCTTGTATAACAGAAACCATTTCAGCTTTTTGTCTTTGCATGTAGGCCAGAGTGAACTTTCTATCACCCCATGCGCCAGGCCTAGACAGATGTGCTATTGGAATGTGTTATTTGGGCTGGTTCAGAGAGGAGAGGTACTCCCTCGTACCTGTCCGCTATCTTGTTGATAAGGCTTTGTTTTTCCTAGTTTAATTGATTATTTCTGTAATTGGATGCCCTGACGTCAGACTGTTTGGTTAAGGGTATAAAGATACTAGGATTGATTGTATTAAGCAGCTTTACTGGGCCCAACTTTGCTGGGACCACGTTTAGCTCACTTTGCTTTACTGATCAATAAAGCAATCAGTTGTTAGCCGCCTAAACAGAGAGAAGCGTGTTTTTGCTTCGACAATTTGGAGGTTCCACCGAGATTCCTAACGCGCCACTTGCCTGTATGGATGGACCGGCACTCCACTTCCAAACCTCTCAGAGTGCTCAATAGAAGGTAAGGAGATACCTCTTATGAAATCTCCTGGTGAGGGCTTAGGATTTGGAATGACGGCCGGCCATCGGGGTAAAAGGAGCTACGGAATTCAATTTTGTGGAGCGGCTAACATTTTTGTCTGTCTGTGTCTGTCTTTGTCTATTAGGCCTGTCTTATGTGTCTCAGTTCCAAAAGGGCACACCGGTGTCTCTAGTGAGGCCGCCATGCACTGGACCCTCTGTGTTCGGACGCTAAAAGCTGGTGTGGTGCCATTACTCTCTCTCGGCACACGGAACTGTGGGGAAGCTTTGTTGTCTCTCTCTGTTATTTGTGGGCATAGTACTGACCTCTGAGGCTAACCCCAGGCCATAGTACCCCATTCCACCAGGCTGTCTCCAGGCGCCAGGACGTAGTGTTCTGCTGGGCTGGGATGGGTGCCGGAAACCCCTGCGAGCCAGGTGGACCTTGAGTCCAGTGCCTCGCAACAAAAGGGGGGGGGGGGACCAGTGCGAGCAGGCGGATTTCTCTTAATTCGGTGACTCGCAGAAGATGTAAGCAGGCGGACTTTTAGTTCGGTGCCTTACAGAATTAAGTGCGCGCAGAAAATGGGGGTAAGTCAGTCTACAGGAATTTCAGTGCCTTTATGATAAGAGCCTTCTGGATCCTAATGAAGTCTGATATTAAGTGCCGGATGTCTGAAGGCAGCGCCACTTAATAGAAACACCCATGAGAATTGGACAATAAAGAAAGATGCATCTAAATGTGGAAACTGTAGGAAAAATGTGAAAAAGGAGAAAAAAAATTTGTGAAACAAAAAATGTGTGTGAAAAATGAGTATGAATGTAATGAGTGAAGAATGAATGCCTCTGCATAGGTCTGAGACTTGAGCTGATCCCAGCTGCACCAGGGATCTCCCACGAGGGAGCTCTGAACGCAAGGAGGGGGGGTCAGCTGAACCTTGAGACTCAGTGGATATGTGTGGGAGTGACAACTCCCCTTATTTCATGAGCTGCTAAGGTCTGACACTCTAGACCCGGCAGACTCTTTCTTTGGAGTGTGTAAAGTTAGTGTAAGTGGGGGTTTGTCTAAACACCCCCCACTCTGCCGAAAGGCACCCCCTGTGTACTACATGTACATGCATAATGGTCCAAGGACCTGTAAGCATTTAAAAAATTGGAAAAGAGGAAAAATTAAAGCCCTGAGGGATGAAAGTAAAGCTCAGAAAAGCAAAAATCCTCCCTGCAGTAAGATAGGTAACTTAAAAGTTGCTGCAGCACCTCTGTGCCAAAACAATGCACAAAAAGTGGGAAAAAAAAGCTGAAATAGTTTCTGTTATACAAGATGGCTTCTAGCTAAACATAAAATAGCTTTTACAGCATTCTACAGCAAAGAATATTATCCTCCTGATAAATCTACTATATAGTTTAAAAATGTTGTCCGTTCATCTGACTTTGAGTCTGTTTGTTCAAGAACTCCTCTTAAACGGTAAGTCCTAGGACCATGACATTTGGTATGGAGCTTCATCTTTTCATAGCTTACAGCAAGGTAAGAGGTTTCTTGTGCCAAGATAATGGGATGTGCCTGAAATGACTGTTTCTCATAAAATGGAAAGGAAGGGGTCTGGTAAGAGGAATAGCTATACTGCAGTATGACCACAGTAGGATTGCAAGGGGCCGTGATAACTGTAACCTAATTGGGCCAACGGGGAGCATGGGCAGAGAAAGGGACAGCTATCTATTGCATATTTGAGAGAGAGAGAGACAGAGAGAGAGAGAGAGAGACAGAGAGAGTGTGTCTGTCTGTCTGTCTGTCCGCCAGTCAGGGGATATGTACCACTCCCACGACTGTGCCCCCTGCAGCTGCAGCAGTCATGGAAAGGCATTTCTCACTTGGCCCCAAGCTCCTGCGATGAGAGAGAGCTGGGGTTGTCCTCTCTCCCTGGGGCAGCCTGCATACTGAACCCCTCATCTCCAGCTCCACCCCAGCACAATGATTTAAATGAAGAAAAACAAAACTTATTTGAGATAAGGGCCTGAGCAACACTGGGTAAATCTAGTATTTTATTATAATCTGCTTTATTTACTTTACTAACTACAATGCTTTTATTCTATCTTTCTTGTTTTCTAACTCTTCAGCTACACACAGCAACAGAAATGAAAGATGAAAAATAATTTTTAAAAAGCCTAAGAAATATTAAATAGAGCCTGGTAAAATCTTTCAAACATAGGAATTGTAATACCTGACTCTCTAATAATTACAGTTACTATTGATCTGGATTAATCAAATTAATTTGGTACATTAAGTAAAATGATGAGAAATTAAATACACTTAAGTGATTCCAACTTCACCCTATTAGGTGCATTAACATACCTGTTAATCATTCAGATATAATTGTGACATGCTGTACTCATGCCTGAAGAAAATGTTAACGTCAACTGGCATAACAACATGACTGACACATACACAAATTTGACTTCTTGTCTTAGCAACTGAGTGTAGTAAGTTGAGGGTCAGTAACATGGAGTCAGCAGGCCTAAATAGAGGCCTGTAACATGGAAACAGCAACAGGCCTGCAATCTAGTGAGCAAGACTTTGGTTCAGTAACACAGGAGCCAAGAAAGAGGCCCTATTGCTAATTGTGTGATTGTGTAAGTTAGGCCAAGCATGGAAGGACACACGGAGGCACTGGGTATAAACTGTAAGCCAAGGGGAGTAACGGAACATCTTAATAAGAAATGTCTTGGTACAAAGACTCCCTAAAAACTAATGCACATACCGACATAGGCTCAGGACCGGATCAAGATTGACAGCATGAAGGATAGTAAGTAAGCTCCCCTTCCGTAAGGTGAGGGGTGGTAACCAGGCAACAGAGGGTGGTAACCTGACAAGTAAAGAAATAATGTAAGTTGTCTGTACCTGTCTATAAAAGGATACCGCAAAAGGTGCTCTCCAGCTGACCTTGAGGGAATATGGGGGTGCACTAGGCACCTGCATGGCAGGTGTCATTGCCTAAACTTACAGAATGCACAGTAGCTTAATTTTAACTAACTGCTGTTAATATCTGATATATGTCAATAGGCCTGCCCGGTGTTGGTATCTTGTCAATGTGGGCCATAGTGCCCAGTGGTGTAACATTGTACTGATCTCTGTTACCAACTGGTAGAGCTTTGCATTTGACAATAAACCTGCTCGATTGACTTTAAGCCTTGCCTGCATCTGTCGTTTCCGGGGCTTCTCAGAAATCTCTTGTGTTGACCCAAGTGCACGAAGTCTAACACTCTAGATAAAGGGAGTACTGATTGTTACGCACGCAGCCGAAAGTTTATCATCACCGATGGAGTAGAGGTCCTCAGGAGCGCGCCAGAACAACCCTGACCAGACAACGCAGACACTGACAGTTCAGACCACCGAAGGTACGGAGGTGCGAAAACACCGAGGTACGACACTGAGTATATTATAAAATTTAAGATTTTACATATTCACATGCACACAGAGTAAATATACAACAAAATTAACAAAACAAATTTTCTCTCTCCTTTCTGGGTAAAAATCATAGCTTAGATCCTTGTTTAAAGCTGCTCTGTACTCAATGATGGAGAGAAAAGAGGTAGAGGAAAAGTAGTTTTAAGTTATTTATATTTTTTGCTGATTCTAGACCCATTCAGGAACTGATCAAAGTATCAGTCTCATCTTGCAGCTGTTTTAACTTACGACCATATGTCTATCACAATATATGGTTTGTCTCTTTGAGTGCCCCTAAAACAACTGCCAGATAATTACTAGATTTTTAAATAAACTTATATGGAAAAATGATAAAATAACATGAAGCTATCTAGAGTGGCCACTAGAGTGTGGTTTCTAGTCTCAGGGCAGATGGTTGAAAAACTAGGCACAAACCCTAGATTAGATGATAATTCTATACTTAGATTCTTTTACACAATGCCCCGCTGCTCCTGGCACCTCCTTCTGGCTAAAAATGCCAACACCCTGTATGTGTCTGTTCCAGCCAGCTCTTCTGCTTACATCTTTCAATGCTCACCATGCCTGAGAGATACCTCGCCATTGTGGAGCATGTTCCCAGTGGAGGCCATGTTCAAAGGATCCCACCTGTGGGCCGCAGATTAAGTAGCCCTGTCTAGATCATCCCTGACAGGTGTCTGTTTAACCTGCTCTTTAATATCTCCAGTGATGGAGATTCCACAACCTCCTTAAACACTGGAATAGATTGCCTAACCACCCCGGTAGGCAGGAAGTTTTCCCTGATGTCCAACCTAAACCTCCCTTGCTACAATTTAAGCCCATTGCTTCTTGTCCTATCCGCAGAGGCCAAGGAGAACAATTTTTCTCCCTCCTCCTTATAACACCCTTTTAGATACTTGAAAAATGCTATCATGTCCCCTCTCAGTCTTCTCTTTTCTAAACTAAACAAGCTTAGTTCTTTCAGTCTTCCCTCGTAGCTCATGTTTTGTAGACCTTTAATAATTTTTGTTGCGCTTCTCTGGACCTTCTCCAATTTCTCCACATCTTTCTTGACACAATACTCCAAGTGGGGCCTAATCAGCTCAGAGTAGAGCAGAAGAACCACTTCTTGTGTCTTGCTCATAATACTCCTGTTAATGCATCCCAGAATCATGTTTGCTTTTTTTGCAACGGTGTCACACTTTTGACTCAATTTTAACTTATCGTCCACTATGACCCCTAAATCCCTTTCAGCAGTCCTTTCTAGACAATCACTTCCCTTTTTGTATGTGTGAAACAGATTGTTCCTTCCTAAGCGGAGTTATGCACTGACTTGATAGTAGCTTCATCTAGATTGTATTTCCCTAGTTTATTGATAAGAAGATAAGCTAAGATACATCTTAGCTGTGAAATCTGAATATCAGTCTCCAGGGGCGGATATAGGGCAGGGCGAACGGGGCGGCTGCCCCGGGCCCTGCGCTTAAAAAAGCCCCGCGCATGCGCCGTGGCAAAGGGGGAACCCCACGGAGTTATGCTGCCCGGGGCCCTGCAAAACAGTCATCTGCCCCTGTCAGTCTCTGTAATTTTCAGCTCTTTTGCAAGCTAGAGAGAATCAATGCTCCCATCTCAATGATTTGAGTTCCCAGTGATTTTAGTTCTTAGTAAGCAGGGCAGAAACACAGCTCTAACATGATTGCAATTAAAATAACAAAGAGGCTCCTAATGAAACCTATTTATCTTTATTATTTGAACAGTGGGAAGAACAGTCAAACTAGTCTAGGAGGTACTCCCGAGGAGGAAGTGCAGCCTCCTAACCAGAATATCTGCTCCACCCTGCTTGCTATCACAGGGTTCTGACATGTTAAGCTCCCACTTAACAAGTTCCTTTCTGTTAAGCATGAACCACTTTCTTTGGAACAGATCAAACACAGTTCCGCTTTTCATTATTCCCACAATAATTACACATCGGTAACCATATTTCACTCTCCCTGCATTTGGTACTAACAGTTTGGGGCCCACCAGCATAAGTTAATTCTAATGAGAAAAACACTGCTCTTTGTGCTGACTATCTAGCAAATCTAAGCAAAGTAGGAGCAAACTGTATTTACATAAACACACACAGGGTCTCTCCACACTTCCAGCTATTTGCCAGGGAAGTATTCATTCAGAACTTGCTTATATTAAGAAAAGTCATGTGAACATGACAATCAATAAATCCTGTCAATAACACTCAACTCTGTGATAGATATGGGTATCTGAGATGGTTTTGCAGGGTAATGATCACAGTTAGTAGCCTTTATGTGAGAACCACCACCTTAAGTTAACAAACAAGCATAATGTTCTGGTTTCAAATGTCATTAATCGAGTGTCAACAGGGAGCATCCAGCAACGAGGCCTTTCTTCATTCCCTGTCTTGGTGCTGAAAATACCTGTTTGTGTTTAGACACTGCCCTCTCCTGATCCACAGAGTTTGTTGGAATTGTTAGTCAGCACTGAGCTACTTTTGCAAAATGGGGGATTCTGCTTTCCAAGAAGTTCCAAAACTGTAGCACAAGCCAACTACAGTACACTTCTTTTGTGATATTTCTGTAAGCAGGAATCTCCAGCCAACAGTTCTTATCAAACCAGGAATTGCATTAAGCAAGATTAAATCCACCATCAACAGGTGCATTTTTGCAGGGTCAAAAATGTGCACCACTTTTAAGAACCCTGCAGCAGGTAGTTGAAACTTTTGAGCCATTTTTGCTATATTGCTTTACTTTTCCCAGCAGCAGCAGCAGCAGCAGCAGCAGCAGCAGCAGCAGTATTGTCTGAACTTCTTTGTCATGGAAGAAAATACCTGCTGAGCAGTGGCATTTTAAACTCAACATTATTAGAGTGTTTTCTGTTTTATTGTGCATCAGCCCAGAACAGTAAATCCACTATTTCGTTGTATGTTTGGTGGATTGTAACATGTCAAAATTCCAATCAAGTGGTTGTTAGTCAGTTCTGTGGCGTTCCTGGCAATGGACTAAACTATTCAGATGTGTATCATTTAGAAGAGTTGGAAGTTCTGTTAAAACGTGCGTGTGTGCTCACGTGCGTGCCTCTCAGCTCTTCTGAGGTGAACTCAGTAGTACTCCAGGTGAGCTTCATGGTACTGTGCAGCCAGAAACCAGGTATTCTAATTAGCAATTATTGGCTCTGGGGGCAGTGCAATTTTTTGTTCCCAAGTTTCAGTCAAGTTTGAAATGTGCTGCTTGCAATCAAAGTTTGCAGCTAGGGCAGTGTTTAAAGAGCTTTTTAATATTGCTGGCCAATTTATTGACTTTACCAAACTTCCATCTCCACAGCTTACTGTGATAAGAGAAACTATATGTGCATTAGTGACAAGGAGTCCTGTAGCACCTTAGGGTATGTCTACACTACCACCGTAGTTCAAACTAGGGTGGTTAATGTAGGCAACTGAAGTTGCAAATGAAGCCCAGGATTTGAATTTCTTGGGCTTCATTTGCATCTTGCCGGGCACCACCATTTTTAAATGTCCACTAGTTCGGACTCCGTGCCCGCGGCTACACGCAGCACGGACTAGGTAGTTTGGATTAGGCTTCCTATTCCGAACTACCGTTACTCCTCGTGGAACGAGGTGTACCGGTAGTTCAGAATAGGAAGCCTAATCCGAACTACCTAGTCCGTGCTGCGTGTAGCCGCGGGCACGGAGTCCGAACTAGTGGACATTTAAAAATGGTGGTGCCCGGCAAGATGCAAATGAAGCCTGGGAAATTCAAATCCCGGGCTTCATTTACAACTCCGGTTGCCTACATTACCACCCTAGTTCGAATTAGGGTGGTAGTGTAGACATACCCTTATAGACTAACAGATGTATTGGAGCATAAGCTTTTGTGGGCAAAGACCCACTTCGTCAGATACATGCATCTGTTAGTCTATAAGGTGCTACAGGACTCCTTGTCACTTTTGCAGATCCAGATTAATCGGCTATCCCTCTGATATTACAGCCGCTCCCCGAGTTGCGAACGGTCGAGTTACGACCGTTTGCACTTACAACCAAAGCTCCCATGGGGCGGTCATGAAGGTGGTCCCCAAGTTACGAACACGACCTGCACTTATGAACAGCGTGGTCGCGTGTAACTCAATGGGGTCCGAGTTACGAAAAGCTCAAGTTATGGCCAAGTGTTTGGTCTGTAAGTCGTTCGTAACTCGGAGAGAGGCTAGATGTGCATTACAAGTAATAACAACATTTGGCATTAGACCTTGGAGAACAGATCTGAAAGATTGTCATGTAATTAGCAATGTCACTTACAAAAGCAGATATGGTGTGAACTTTAACAAAATATTTTGAGTGGGGCTTTAATTATTGCATGGAAACTGTAGAGTAGTTAACAGCATCCTAGTAAGTTCAGTTGGCAAGCACTGTTAGATTTCCTGTCCATACTTTTTCCGCCTTGTCAGAAATAAAATAAAACAGAACACACAGTTGCCTTGCTCATCTGTAGACTCATCCAAAATTACAAAAGACTCATATGAGTTCATTTGAGTTAATTTGAAACTTCATCTTGTCAAAATGCATACAAAAACCTTGGGAAGATAGAACTATCATAGTTTGTTAACAACTGGTAAGCAACTAGCATTTTGTACTTTCCATTTAATGAACCCCTGCAGCTTTGGGTGATCTTTTCCCCCCTCAATTCCATATTAACACTTGCAAATCCACCCCCAAGTTCCATTCTTGCTATGACAGGTCTCAGAGCTCTCTGTCTTTTTGGGAAGGAAGGAAAAATGCTTTTTTTGTTTTTTTAACTTTTCATTTACCAGCAGTGTAGCTCTTTTTATGCTTTGATGAGTTTCCAAGTCTAAGTACAACTGAACCATTGCATGATGTATGTGACCCAACAAAACATTGCAGCTTCTAAAATACAGTTTGATTACTGCAGCAGATTGTGTGAAAGAATTGGGAAGCCAAAGTTTACATGCCAAAGGTTAACATTCTAAAGATTTTTATTTACTTTGGACACTCATTTTACAATAATTAAACTGGTCTTCTGATAGACAATCAACTGAGATCACTACATTATGAAACCTCCCAACTGACCATATCTATCAGTAAGTGAGTTGAGTTCCGAGTGTGATTTGCTGCTGTAAAGTGTCAATCAAAATTCTATCAAGTTCCTTGCCTTTCTTTTTATTGAAATAAATTAATAATTGTACAGGGAACTGCCTCCCTTCCAAATGCTTTGTCCTCTCCCCAGGCAGTGGCAAAGGGAAGGGGAGAGGAAAGGAAGCGAGTGGGGAAGAGAAGGCGCAGAGCTATTTGCAGCTGGGAGAGGTAGATAAGAGCAGCCCTGCTCAGACTAGTAGCTAGGAGCCCTCCAGCTGGTGCACTTTCAGTAGCAGGGGAAGATCGGATCCACCTCCACAACCCTCCTCCAGCTACAGGATACTCTAACTACCACAGCCTAAACATGAAGTCACAAGTAATCCCTTTGGTACTCTGATGTATCTTGCTACCCAGATACAGGGATATAGTGTGATATAGTCCTTTATACCAAAAACCACAGCAACATTCCGGCTACTACCAATCCCAAAAGGATCAATCACTTACTGCGACTAAATTGTTATCACACCAATGATAACACTTGTAGCCAGTCCTATAATAGAATTTAAAAAAAATTATATATTGGAAAAGGAAATGAAAACATTATTCAAGTTTAAAAAGTGAGTAAACATATGAGTTCCAATATTATGTTTCCAAAAGTAATAGAAGCATTCATGATAAGCAAGCTCTGTATATCCTTTAGGGCCACCTCCGGCTAAGCCCTGGGGATCCTTTGCTTATGAAGCATTACTGGGTTAGTACAGGGCAAGTACAACCCATCACCCTAAAGATGGGGCAAGGGTGTGGCAACCCTGTAGTTAACTCAAAATGGCTGCCATTAGCCTCAAGAAGTATAGCTTAATGTACTCCCCTTGGCTGCAAGAAAATGCACTCAAAGGGTCAGAGTCAATAGGGGGAGGTTTGATGGATCACAGCTTCAATACAAGCTGATGGATCACAGCTTCAGTAGGGGAACCCGGGCCCTCTCTCTCTTGTTTAGTTTTTAATGAATGCAGCAATTTACAAGTGTTCCATAAAGTCTAAACACTAAGCACCATTTTTATAACTAATATCTACTTTACCAATAGTAAAGCACAAAACATTAGATTAATTCCAACCAAGTGGTTTGTCAATGTCACAAAACAAAAAAACCTATCTCACCTATAGTCAAAAAAACTTCACAAAATGATCCCTCTGTATTGGATTTCTCAGTCCTCATCCTCAGAAGGAAACCCTGTACAACAATTTCAGCCTAGAAGCTTAAATTCTTAATGGGGCTAGACATTAAGGCTACCTCTAGACTGGCATGATTTTCCACAAATGCCTTTAACAGAAAAGTTTTTCCGTTAAAGCATTTGAGGAAAAGAGTGTCTAGATTGGCACGGACACTTTTGCGCAAAAGCACTTTTTGTGGAAAAGCGTCCGTGTCAATCTAGACATGGTTTTGGCCAAGAAAGCCCCGATCGCCATTTTCGCCATCAGGGCTTTTTTGCACAAAACACTTTTTAGCTGTCTACACTGTTCCTCTTGTGCAAATACATTTGCGCAAGAGGGCTTTTTCCCGAACGGGAGCAGCATAGTATTTGTGCAAGAACACTGACAATCTTACATTAGATCGTCAGTGTTCGTGTGCAAATTCAAGCGGCTAGTGTAGACAGCTGGCAAGTTTTTCCACAAAAGCAGCTGTTTTTGCGGAAAAACTTACCAGTCTAGACGCAGCCTAAAAGTCATGGTCTTAAGCCATAAATCCAGTGTCTTTATTATTACAACAGTCTGTAACCCACTAATTCCCCCCCCCCCCCCCATCCTTTTGGTCCTATGACTGCAGGGTATTAACAGACTACTTCTCTTTGAATGGTCCCATAGAATATGTGTTTACTACTTAACTAAACAGTTAGTTCCGCCTTTAGGTCTGGGAAGAGTACTTACACTCACAATTAAAGTGCATTTAATTGTGAGTGTAAGTATTCTTCCCAGACCTAAAGAAGGCTCTGGTAACTTGAAGGTTTGCCTCTTTTACTAACAGACCTTGCCACTTTGTCTTATATATCCAAAGAGCTTTTCTGGATCATTTATTACTGGTGTAGGATGGGGGCGGGGTAGGAGTGTACTATATGTCCCACTCTCTGCAGACACATGGAGGAGCAGCAGTGAAGAGCTGAGCCAGGCAGGGACTCAGTGCTGTGGCTTAATAGTACCAGAATGGTGTTCCAGCATCAGAGGCACTGACTTTCATCTTTCTGGGTGGGGACTCCACCCTGAGGTCCTGCCCCCACTCCACCCCTCAGCCCTGTCCTTAGACTGCTTCTTCCTCCTCTGTGCCACTGTCTGCACCAGCACCTCCTGCCTGCTGCCAAACAGCTGATCAACCCATGATGTTTTCCACATGTGCTTCAGAGCACTTCTGGAATTGGCTCCTGTGTCCAGGATGAGTATACCACTTCTCTGGAATCATCTTATCTCAAAACCAGCTTCAGGTCTTACTGGATTTATAAATCTTACTGCTAGCCCATTATAATCATCTCTCACCTCTTTCACAACAGAGGTCAAAGAATCTCAAACAATTTCTACAGTAAGACCATAACTTCTGCATGCACTATTATATCTTTTTAAAAAGAACCCTCTGTTGATTTAAAGACTTCAAATAATAGAGACTCCACCACATCACTAGATGTGTTATTCCAATTGTTTATTACGTTGGCTGGACTGTGAAAAATCTGCACTTTATTTGAAGCCTGATTCTATTTCTAACTCAGCTTCTAATCTTCAACTCTTGCTATGCCTTTTTTGTTAGATTAAAAACAAATCTGTCAGAAGTCTCTTCCCCATACAGCTATTACTGGACTGATCAAGTCACCATTTAACCCAGGAGTGGGGAAGCTCTGGGCCGCATACGCTTCATCAGGGTTAGCTGCTGACAGGCTGCCAGATGCTTTGTTTCCCTGAGCATCTGTAGGCATGGCTGCCCATAGCTGTGATTCGCTGTTACCAGCCAATGGGAGCTGTGGGAAGTGATAACCTGGCTTGTGTCACTTCCCGCAGCTTCCATTGGCTGGGAACAGTGGACTGCAGCTATTGGGAGCTGTGGCATCCATGCCTGCAGACTCTCAGGTAAACAAAGCTTCTCGTATTTGTCCAGTGCTAACCTTGATCAACTGCGTATGACCGGCATGCTGGAGGTTCACCACCCCTGATTTCAGTATCCCCTGACACAAATGTCTATCCTAACACAATCATGAAACATCATACTTTACTCAAGATCTATTTGGTTTGCTTATTTTATCACTCAGGAAAAGGCATCTTTGTCTTTATTCTTTTTTTTCCAAAGGGAGCGTGTTTATCTTTCTGCCACGTTTCAACAGACTGGTTTCAACTGCCTGTACTGCTGCCAACTTATGTCCTCAAAATTATGCAAAATATAGATCTGCAAGATATTTGAAAGATTCCCATTCCCTCAAGCAGTAGTTCAAGTATACACAAACACGATTCTATTTTAATAATTTCTGAATTCCTGCATGCTATGATTCCGCCCTACATGAAGAAAACATATTGGACTATTGCCAAATGATCTGGAAATACATTTTACACACAAACATTTGACAGTGAAAACTTAACAAATGCTTCCTGAAAAGTGGGCAATCATAAACACAAATGAAAAATGTTGTGAGATTTATCCCGTAAATCCTACATAGTCTATTTAGGTGATAAAAGTAATTATTTATTGTTTATTGAGAACTGAAAATGTACTTGCCCCTTTATCAGAATAAATAAAACTTACAGTCTACATAAAGTGCTGTACGATGCATTAATACAACTAATCTCCTGCTCTCCAAGCTAGAGTTTTATTTAGAAGAAAAAGTAGACAAAATACTAGTTAACATAAACAAAGAATGCTTGCTGCTAGGATTATTTCTGTCACATTTCCAACTTTCTCACACTTCAGTCATCAAAGCTTGGTCTATACTAAAAAGTAAGGTTGACTCACATACATTATTCAGGAGTGTGAAAAATTGACATCCCTGAGCAAAATAGCGAACATAGCCTAATTCTAGATGTAGAGAGTGCTAGGCTGATAATTAGGTCACCATAAGATTTCTTTTTTCTGACTTCCTGGAGAGGTGAATTACCTACATTGATAGAAGAACCCCTTCTGTGGAACTATGCAATGTCTACAGCCAAGTGCTGCAGCAGTAGTATGCAGCAATTCAATTCTAGACAAACCAGAAGGCATTTGCAAAGCATTTGAAGCATTATGCAATTAGGTATGCTCTGAAGAAGCACAAGGTGGTTCTGATACCTTATTTGAGAATCACAATTGCTACATTCTCGCAAACACAGACAAATTCTAGACCAAGAACTTTCAGTGGAGGGTCTCCTATCTGTTTAGGTATTAGTATCTTAACTTTGAAACCACAATCCTCCCCATGGTATTTAGTGCCTAGTCAGTCTCAAAGGCCTGCTGTTAGCCATACCTCTGATGGGTTGCTTTATGAATTTTTCAGTGCAGCCTTCCAAGTAAAATAAGTGTGTGGACTTTATGTTTTTGGACAATAGAGCAAAATGTTCAAAGACGCTGGTCTCCAAAGTTTTTACATCCAAGATCACTCGTTTTAAATTTAAGGGCAATGTAGGATCTACCTGCCCCTTCCCCAAAGCCCGACCCACTCCATTCCTCCCTCTCTTTGTCACTTGCTGTCCTCCACCCTCCCTCACTTTCACTGTGCTGGGCTATGGGGTTGGAGTTTGGGATGGGAGTGTGGCCTCTGGGCTGGGGTTGAGGGGTTCAGGTGCAGGAAGGGATGAGGGGTGCAAGTTCTGGCAGGGAAGCTGGGTGCAGGAGGGGACTCTGGGCTGGGGCAGAGAGCTGGGGTTCAGGACGGGGAGCGGACTCTGGGAGGGGATCAGAACTGGGGCAGGGGAACAGGAGGAGTATGGGGAGCTGGCTCTGAGAGGGAGCTCCAGGCTAGGACAGAGTGTTGGGGTGTACCAGGGGGTGCATGGTGCTGGCTCTGGGATGGGGGCAGGGCTGGAGCAAGGGTGCAGGAGGAGATGCAAGGTGCAGGCTCCGTCTGAGAGGTTCTTCCCATAGGCTGCTCCCAGCTGGCAGCGCTGCAGAGCTCAGACAGGCTGCCTGCATTCCATGGCTCCATGTTACTCCCATCTGTCCCCAGCAGAAGCTGCAGGGTGGGAGAAACCCCTGCAGCACTCCTCCCCACAGCACCCCTCCCATCCTGTCACTGGCAGAAGACCCAGGACAAGGAAATCCCCCTCTCCCCCTATAACCCTCTACTGCAGCAGTGGACCCCCCAGCAGAATCTCCTGGGGTGGACAAAGCCCCTTCGGGGATCCCCAACCCCATTCCTTTCAGAGGAAACCCTTATTTGGATTCCAATGCTCAGCAGAAGTGTGGGGGGGGGGGGAGGGAGAGGGGAAGTGGGGACTAATCCCAGCACCCAACCCCCATTGCAGCCCTGGATGGAAGATGTTCTCACTCCCCCTTGTGCCCTGGGGCTATTTGACAGAGACAGAGCTACTCCAGTCTTGGGGCTTCAGTGGGGAGGGAGCAGAAAGGAGCAAACAGGTTGTGGGGCAACAGCGTGTGTGTGTGTGGGGGGGTAGAGTGAGGGGTAACAGGGGATGAGTGGAACAGGGGCTGAGTCCCAGAGAGAGGGGCAAAGAAAGGTAGAGATGAGCACAGGCTGTAGCAGATGGGGCGGGGAGTAGAACCCCATTTGCTCTAGTCCAGGGCCCTGAGGGAAACCTTAACCTACCTTTGCTTAAAAACACCAATATGTAAACATTCATCTCTCTGTGGGTACGTCTACACTGCAGGCTAAAGTTGAATTAAGAAGGTTGTGGAATCTCCATCTCTGATATTTAAGAGCAGGTTAGATAGACATCTATCAGGGATGATCTAGACACTACTGGGTCCTGCCATGAGGGCAGGGGACTGGACTCAATGACCTCACGAGTTCCCTTCCAGTTCTAGTATTCTATGATTCTAAGCTATACAACTTCAGCTATATTAATTGCATATCTGAAGTCAAAGTAGTTTAACTCAGCTTTGGGAGCTGTCTACACTGCAGGAAGTCAAAGGAAGAATACTCTTCCTTCGACTTCCCTTACTCCTTGTGAAATGAGGGTTACAGAAGTTGGAGTAAGAACTTTTTTTTGAAATTTTGAAATTATTTTTTGAAATTATTTTGAAATAATGGGCTTGCTGTGTAGATGTGCACTCTGTTGTTTTGATATAACATGAGTTATTTTGAAATAAGTGTGCAGTGTAGACATAGCCTGTAATATATGCATTTAGATCTAGAGGGCATGCTCTGACAACTTCATGGGAAAACATTTCTGTTCACAATCATCTGCAGAAGAACGTTCTTAGAATAAAGGATTCACACAAGTGGTAGTACAGTTTCACTTATAACCCTGGGCTAACGATTATGCCATCCTTTGAGATGAATATTCATCAAGTATAATTTTTGTTTTGGTTTTACTAAGTCAAAAGTCATAACTAATTTTATGCTATTCAGGAACTGTTAATGGTGAAAGTTATGACACAAGATAATTGCATCTGAGCTGTATATTAAGCACATTTTAATTCTAAATTTCATACTGCAAATAAATCCAAGGATTTCTGACATCTCTCACTGTCTCATATATCATGACATTTTGTTAGATATCACATGCCTGAGCGATAGCAAGAGGTTTAAATATAGTATGTCAGTACTGAAAACTTCGTACATCAGACATCATTATGACCAACAATGAGCCATTCATTGTGATTTTATGGCTGGGAGAAGATTATTTACTTTTTAAAATTAAATGCAGTCCATATATTTGAATGTTCCTTATTAATTTGTTTTTAGATTGACTCGTGGTGGTTAAGCAAATGTCAGCTCTTAAAAGCTTACCCAAACCTTTTGATTTCTAAATAAATATATTGACATTAGATAACATGAATATTTACAGTATTCAAGGTGTTTCCTACAGCAAGTACAGGGAAATAGAGCTAGACAGATTTTTTTGAATAGTTTATTTGCCAAAAAATGCAATTTGAGGTCAACCAAAACAATTTGTGAATTTCAGAATAGTTTCGTCTTAACTAAAAAAAGTCAATATATTTTGGCAGCATTAAAACAAACTGTTTTGTTTCAACTGGAAATATTTCATTTACTTTCAGGCATTTTGACAAAAGTAAACAAATGGTGGCAGTGGCACTATTTCACTTATAAACATGAGCTAATATTTATAGTACTCAGCTAAGATATGGGAGATCCAGGTTCAGTTATCTCCTCTACCTGATGTGGAACAGGGACTTGAACTTCTAATTTTCCTTCTAAATTCATGCACATTGAAACCTTTCACAGCCCATTAATTTTATTGGGAACTTCTTATTTTTCAGATGATGTTCCATCAGATAAAAAGAGTTCAAAATTCCATAGGGCCTAATTATTTTGTGGCTACTTCCATCACATGACTCATCCTCATATGTCTTTTATCAAATATAATCATGCACTTTCAATCTTCATGTTCCCTGGTGAATTAATAATTGAATTAGAGCGTTCCCAGTTTGTATGGAAAACTAACAAATAATTTTAAACTAATTTTATGTCCAACTACTTGCGACACATAAGAGGCAATAAAACAACATTGGTTATGTAGCAAAGAGAATGTACCATCCAACTATTAAGCAATACTCCTTGAGGCTGTTAATTCTTTAGGGAGATGACTTGTAGTCCTGTCTTGGTTATATCCTCACATTTGATATAATTTTTGAGCCGTTTTTGCTTGCAATTAAACTGAACGGAATTAACTATTGCCAAAGCCTTTATCTTTCACATCTTCTTGCTTTTCTAGTGGAGCAGAGAGTTGAATTTATTTTAATTTGAACTTCAATAAGTATTGCATAGTGAGTCTGTTTTTCTCATTGTGTGAATCAACAGTTCTTACAGGAAGCAGAAAAATGTTCCCAGGATGTTTTTAGGGTAAAATTCTTTATTCCCATCCTTCCTGCCACTTCCACATGTTCCTCCAGGGATAAGTCAGTACTGCAACACTAGAGAAGGAATCAGAACTTTTGCGAATAGTGCTTATGCAAAACACACACAGTAGGATTCCAATGACCATTAAAACCTTTGGCATTGCAATTGGTAGTAAAATAGCAATAAAATGGCATTAACGCTAGCTGCTTAATTCAATCATCTGCTTTTTATTTCCATTGCACTACTGCAACTGACAGTATTCTTAACACAAGTGTCCGTAGGCCTAAATTACCAAAAATATCTAGCGATTTCGCGTGCCTCTATAAAGGGCTTCTTGATTTTCAGACACATGCTCAGTTTATCTGAGACAGGCATGTTAAACAGGCATCTAGTGGGCCTTTTTCTCTTATAAATTGTGAGGGTCCCCCCTTTTCTCTCCACTCTGATCATCTCAGATCACATGTAGCTCGATCAAAGTTTTTTGCAGCCCGCCACTACATTTTTATAAAAGAATAAAGTGCGGCCCACTGGCCGCTCGGAGCCCGTACTATGATTCTATGATAAGTTACACAAATTGAGCTACATCGATTGTGTAGCTTATTTCGAAATTGGGAGCATCTACACAGCACTTATTTCAAAATAGAGTGCTCTTCTTCCAACTTCCCTTATTCCTCATACAATGAGGGTTACAGGAGTCAGAGTAAGAAGTCCTGTAGCTTGACAGTATTTCAGCATTATTTTGAAAAAACTACCTGCTGTGTAGATACGGACTAAGTTATTTGAAAAAATGCTAGTTATTTAAAAATATTGCTGTGTAGCCATACCCTTGGAGACTAACAAATATATAGTATCATGAGCTTTCAAGGGCAAAACCCTCTTCCTCAGATGATAGATTTAAAAGTAGCCATTCTTCTACAAAGGAATTTAAAAAACCAACTACAGAGAGACAGTGCAGAATTGGCCTTCTTATACAAATTTGATCCTATTTCTCATGGCCTGAACAAAGAACTGAATGGGCCATTATAAAAGCATCTTCCCTTACATTCAACACCCAATTGATATCAAAAGCTAAGTATGACGCACTTCCAGCCCACTCAGTTAGCCTCATAAAAAGCATCACTACAATTGATAGGTACTTTTTTCCCTGTCTCCCTTCTTTTTCTCTTATAAATTATGAGGGTCCCCCCTTTTCTCTCCACTCTGATCATCTCAGGAATTGTCTTTTGCCTACAAAAGCTCATGATGCTTGTGACAGGGTATGCGTACCCCACACTGAAGCAGGTGGAGTTAAAACCTTGTGGGCAGAGGAAATACTGCCCCTTTAGCCAAACTGGGCATGCTCCAAATGCTGGGGCAACATAAAAAGGCAGGAGAGTAGCTCAGTCTGTGCTGGCCACCAAAGGAGAAGGATCTCCAGCCAGAGCTGCACCAGCTAGCAACCCAGACAACAGAAACTTGAGACCCAGGAGATTGCTACGAGTTACCAGCACTAGAGGAGCCCTAGGGAGAAGCAGCTGTTGGGGACCACGTGGGATGCCACCTGACCATTGCTAGTGGGAAGTGACCCAGAGAGGGTGTTGGAGTGGTATCTCCCAACCAGGTGAGCTTAGTGTGTTTCAGTCTGAGTCCCCACTGAGCAAGTGATAGAATGATCTGCCACAGCTCTGGGTTGGGACCAGGTGGACCTGGGTCCCCCTACTGGGGCTGCCTCCTCTGTCCCTATTGACTCTGACCATTAGGCTGTACTGTCCTGAAACAAAGGCTACCTATTGACTCTGGCTCTTAGGTTGTACTGCCCTGAGATAAGGGCTATCATTGACTTTAGCCGTTAAGCTAAAATACCTTAGACCCAAGATTCTTGTTTACAGACTAAAGGAGATTGCTGATGACCCTGCAGTCAGCCAGGGGGCATCTTCATACCTGGGTACCCTCATCCCTGGGATCGGATGTGCATACACTGCAACAAGGCTATATGAACTACTCATTGTTTTTCAGAAATACATTTGCTGAAAAGGTTCTAAAAGACAAACATCTGGGTGTCTTGTATTTATACAATAGAATAGGCAACATAGATGGTAAACTATACAATACAGTGATGTTTTTCAAAAGGTATTCTTAGTTTAATATAAAGAGAACTCCATCAGATATTATCATCTATGTGCCTAGACACTTGTGTTCATTTTGACATATGGCTTCTGAAATAAAGGAAAATACCAAGGCGTGTTATACCATATCAGCATTTTTCTTGCAGCAACCTAGAGGAAAGGTGAGTCCATATCACTTAAAGCTCTTATTACAATACATTGGAGCCATTCCCTATTTAGCTGTGAAAATGTGTTCTTAGAGCTGTTTAGACATACATTTCTAACTTTTTAAAGACAGTGTCTCTAATAATTTTCTGATTTAAGGTATAGTAGTGGATAGCTTCAGGAACTTGTAGTTGTGGAATAAAGAGTCTTTTAAGCTGCTTAATAAACAAATCAATCAGTGTGACTAAAAGTTGTTGTTTGGTGGACTATGAAATAATTTGGTGGCATGTTTCCAGAAATTTTGGTGGAGCCCAGAGCCCAAATCCCTCACCCATCCAAACTTTCTCTTACCACCTGCCTAAAGCACTTGGAAGAAGCAGGCTTTCTGCTTCTGATATACTTAAAAAAATCCTATTACTTTTTGGTTACATCTCTACTGTACTCTCTTGTGCAAGAAAATATGCAAATGAGGCAAAGCAGTGAATATTGCCACACCTCATTTGCATACTTAATCAGCCACCATTTTTGCACAAGGAGTCTACACAGCTCCTTTTTGTACAACCTCCCCCCCGCCATTGCGCAAGGGCTGTTCGGCTGCAAAATTGTGCCTCATTAATTATGCAAATGAGCAGGGCTCAACAATTAAGGCAATCTACTCGCCCATGGTGAGTAGATTTTAGCCCGGCACGGCCGCTCAGTGTGGTCAGCGCATATGCAGTGCGGTCTGTGCATGCGCAGCATGCAGTTCTGCACAGCTGACAAGCAGGGCTCGCCACTGCTTGGCGAGCCCTGCAAATGAGGCACAGCGATATTCACCGCTTTGCCTCATTTGCATATTTTTTTGCACAAGAGAGCGCAGCAGCCTTTGAATTTTAGGTTAGCTGTTCTTTATATTGTTTTTTGGCCTTTTCACGCTTAATTTGCCACAGTTTATGCTCCTTTCTATATAACTTCCGCTTTTAAAATTATGCCTTTATCTGTCACTGCTTGTTTTACTTGGTGGTTAAAGCCACAGTGGCACTTTTTTGGTTCTCTTACTATGGTTTTTTTTTTCAATTTGGGGATACGTTTAAGTTGAGTCTCTTACGTTGTCTTTGAAAAGTTTCCATGCAGTTTGCAGGGATTTTACTTCTGACACTGTACATTTTTAAATTTCTTTTTAACTAATTTCATTTTGTGTGGTTCTCCTTTCTAAAATTAAATGCCACAGTGCTGGGCTGCTGAGGCATTTTTCCCACCACAGGGATGTTAAATTTAAGTAATTCACTATTTCCAAGCAATCCAGCTATAGTAACCACCTGGGCAGGCTCCTGTGTTCCAGTAAGGACTAAATCAAGAATTGCCTTTCCTTTTGTGGGTTCCAGAACCAACCTCACTAAGAAGCAGTCATTTAAGCTGTCAAGGAACTTTATTTCTTCATCCCATCCTGAAGTGATGTGTACCCACTCAATATGAGATAGTTGAAATCTCCCATTATTATTGTTTTGTTTTGTTTTTTTTAAAATTTTGATAGTCTCTCTAGTCTACTTAAGCATTTCACAGTCACTATTACCATCCTGATCAGGTAGTAGGTAAGATATTCCTACTGCTATAGTGTTATTATTAGAGTGTGGAAGTACTCTCCATAGAGATTCTGTGGTACAACTTGATTCATTTAAGATTTTTACTTCATTTGAATCAATGCTTTCTTTCACATGGTGCCACTCCCTCCAGCATGACCTGTTTTGTACTTCCAATATATTTTTGACCCTGGTATTACTGTGTGCCATTGATTATCCTCTTTCCACCAAGTTTCTGTGATGCCTATTATATCAATATTCTCCTTCAATATGAAGCATTCTAGTTCACCTATCCTACTATTTAGACTTGTAGTATTTGTATACAAGTACTTAAAAATGTATCACTTTTTAGCTCTCTGCTATTACATGATGTGATTGAAATGGACTCTTTCATTTGTTTCTCATCAGATCTTACCTGTATTCTATCATCTTCCATCCTCTCCTCTTTAGTAGGACATACAGAATCTCTGTTAATAGACCCAGACCCTTCCCTAAGGGATGTCTCTATCCAATGCATGTGCTCCTCTACATCTGTCAGCTTTCCCCTAGCCCTTAGCTTAAAAATTTCTCTGCAACCTTTTTAATGTCAGGTGCCAGCAATCTGGTTCCATTTTGGTTAGGTGGAGCACATCTTTCCTGTGTAGGCTCCCCTTTTTCCCAAAAGCTTCTACAATTTTTAATAAATCTAAACTCTTCTTCCCTAAACCATTGGTCTCATCCATACATTGAGACCCTGCAGTTCCGCTTTCTAATTGGCCCTGTTTGTAGAAATGGAAGCATTTCAGAGAACACTACCATGACAATCCTGGATTTCAGTCTCTTTCCTAACAGCCTAAATTTGGCCTCCAAAACATCTCTTCTATGTCATTGATAGACAAGCACCAGCTCTTCCCCACCACTACACATAAGTCTATCTAGATGTCTTGAGAAATCCGCAACTCTCACACTAGGCAAGCAAGTCACCATGTGGCTCTCCTGGTCATCACAAACCCAGCTGTTTGTGTCTAATGATTGTATCTCCCATTATTAACACCTGTCTCTTTCTAATAACTGGAGTTCCCTTCCCTGAGAGTGTGAGAGGATACCACAACATCATCTGTAAGTAGGGTCTCAACTATGGGATCATTTCCTTCTGCTCCAGTTGAATGTTCTCCTTCTCTGAGACTTTTGTTCTCCTAAACAGGACACAACTGCCTGACCAGAGGTGGGACCACTTTACTGTGTCCCAGAAAGTCTCATCTATATACCTCTTTGCTTCTTTTCTTCCAGTTCAGCCACCCTGGTCTCTAAAACTGATACACAGGTCCCTGAGGGTCAGAAGCCCGTTGTAATGAATGCACACATGGCAGGCAATCATACATGCTATATTGGGGGCTATCCTGTTTATTGCACCCAATCTGTTGCTGGGCTTTTGCCTGCATTCTCTTAATACTCCTAATTCTTATCCTTCCTTGATGTTTGTTTGTTTTTTAAATCAGGTGGGTTTTGCTTTAGTTTAAAGAACGTTAATTGTATCTAGCCTCCCTCCAACTCCCCAGGTCATAAACAAACAACCCCCACTCCTCCCCACCAAAAGACAAGACAAAACACCCTAAACAACACCACTTCACATTGTGTCCTTCTGGTAGTCTGAGAGAGACCAAGGAGTAAGTGGGTAGGAAAAGATAGCAGCCCTACAGGAGATATCCCTTTGTAATAGAGTTAGCTCACATTTATGGAGTGGGGAGGAGAGGTTCCTTGCACTGTATTTGTTTTAGCAAAAGTAATTGAAAATGTGATTGAAGTTTTTAATAGGCTTAACCAGAATCTGAAGTGAAAGTTCTATATATGAAAGACAGCCCTGTCCTGAGGCACCCTTAGCCTCAGTTGTGGTAGCTCCTCCTCCTTACATGGTTCTGTATTCCATCTGAAGAGCAGTGGGCTCTGGGTCTTCTGTGCTCCTTAGGCTGATGACACGTTAGTTTGCTGGTGCTAAACTGGATTCTCAATGTGTGGTACCTCTACCTCATCTACTGAGCAGGTGAATACATTAATATGCAAGCCTCTAGGACATTACAAATCAAAAGCAATAGAGGATCAAACAAATTTAAAAGGAACAAACACTTTCCCTTTATTATGGGAAAGGACCAGGTTTAGTCAAAGGAAGGGGGGGTGGTGGTGGTAAAGATAAGTATTTGAGAAAGGTAGAAGAGGAACAAACATGTTAAACTACACAACAATATTAGAGGGAGCACCTCTCTAGTAATGAAATATAGTAAAAATTCCATACAGGCTACTAAAGTGGCTGCTACCCCAGAGTCTGCTTTCAGAGTCTTAGGTGGTAGCTGCAACACTCCTATGTCGGAGCATTATAGGGATGACTGAAGAGAAATAAGAGGTATAACTGGTGAGGCTGGCAGCTGATCCCCCCCCCCCACACACACCCTTCCACCTCCCTCTGTGAGAATGGAGTCCTGAGGGCTCCTTCTCTCCCTTTGGCTCTGGCTCTGGCATGCGACCAGTGGAGTGGAGGGGCTGGCTGCAGTCGCTTCCCAAACCTTTCAACAGGAAAACCCTTTCAAAAACATTTGTTTTACTGGGTGGTTCTGGTTGGCTGGGCCTCTAAAAACAGGATTGTCTCCTAGCAACAGAGAACAACTGAGAAACTGTTTAATTCTGCTGCTCTAAGCTGATGCCCCATGGCCGACTCCCTTTTCCCTAAAGACTGTACACAGGCAAGTGCAGTGCACGTTAATGGTCAGGCTCAGATATATGCAGGTGGTTTGGGGCCACAGTTGGTTCTTCTAGCACATGTGTTAGGCCTCTGACCCAATACCACCTCCTCCTCCTTTCCTCTGTCCCATTCCCCAGCACTGGTTGGAGTCCAAAACAGGGAGTTCCAGTAAGTCTTTGAGCTGTACATGTCAGCTTCTCCCAAAGTAGCAGGGGGGGCTACAGAGATGTTCTGAAGTCTTTCAAAATATTATGGAGAGCCTTTGTTCCGGAATGCCAAACAAATAACAAAAATAAAGGCTTTCCTGGTGGTGGCCTGAAGCCTGTGTTTCTTCAGAGAGTCCAGTGTTTATAGCTTTTGCACTCATGGCTCCTGATCCTCAGCTGGCATGAGTCAGCAAAGTTCACACTGATTTACATGAGTGAGGATCTGGCCCTTCCTTTCAGACATACATTTACAAAAGTCAGTTGTTAAAAACAAGGCCCTCAGGATTCTGAGAATCCACCAATTGGTTTGTCAGAAGTGCAACAACATAAGGTGCCTGGTGTTAATCTGCTCCACAGCCCAATCAAGGAAATGTGCCAAAGGAATCCCCAAACATAAAGGCAGTGTTTGGCTTTTCTATCTCAGCTATTTGTTTTTTCTGCCTCCTGTTTCTTTTCAAGTGAAGGAGACATTCAACCTTGTCTTACTCAAGTTCATTCCCCATACTGTAAAAATCTAATTCTACTATTAGATTTTAAGATCAACTGACATGTTGCTTTAACATCTCAGAACTGTGTAAAGTATTGGCAGCCCTATGTTTGCTCGTAACAAAAACAACCATCTGATGGAGAATTCCTATGACTATTTCTGAAGTGAGTTATATGTAGTACAAGAGACATCTTCATGAACACTTCCAGACAAAACTATACTGCTTTTATTTCTGTCTGGTCATCCATTAGTTAAAATACTTACTCTAATCAGATTAAGGAACCTGGAGTTATCTTCTTTACTGAAGGAAGTCTGTTAATCAAAATGCATAATTAATAGCATCACCTTCAATTACTGCAGTATCTCCCATTAGTTTAAAACACCAAGTTGCCCTCTCTTCTATCCACTGTAATCTCATTGACACTAATAGGAGTTCTTCCAAAGGCCAGGTCTACACTGGAAGATCGGCTTAAGGTATACAACTCCAGCTACGTAGAATATGTAGCAGGAATTGGTTTAACTTAAGCCAAGCTTGGAAGTCAATGGAAGCAAACTCTCATGTTGGCTTCCTTTACTTCTCATGACTGTGAGGTGCACAGACGCTTTCTGGAGCTGTCCTCATCATTCAATTTTACTATACTAGACTCGCTAAATCAAATGCCAGAATGTCAATCTTTGGCTCAGCAAGTGAAAACATGCCCTAAGGCTATGTTTGCACTATGGACTGTACAGTAGCTCAGCTGTCCCACTGCAGCCATGTCACTGTAAGGTACCCTGTGTAGCTGCTCTGCCCGCATAGCACTATCTGAAATTGTGAGTTTGTCGGTGAACTTTATGTTGGTCATAGATGTGAAAAAACACACCCCGACTAACAAAAGTTTTGCCAACAAAGATCTAATGAAGACAAAGACTAAAGACTACACTACCAAATTTTGTTGCAAAAAACTGCCTTTTGGTGATAACTGTGGCTACATCTAGACTACATCCCTCTGTTGGCAGCTGTTGCACGGCGTTTGAGCACGTTGCGCATGCACTCCCTCGGCCCCACCGTGCCCCATATATGGCTGGCACCAGGGAATTGAAAGTGTGGGGCTGCAGTGCCCCATCACAATCCCCCTCCTCCTCCAGCAGCCACCAGCTGGCCCTTTGGCCAGTCCTTTGGAGGACAGCCCACTGGTAAATTTCCGGTATCCCGCCTGGCCAGTCCACCCCTGGAGGGTGGGGTCATGCCTGACAGTTTGGGAAGGAAGCGCTTTCCTCTGCCTTACACTCCAATCACCCATGGGGAATCCCAAATGTGATTGCTTCTCACAACAGTGATCTGTGGGATACATACCCACAGTGCACTGCTCATGCTGCTGATGGTGGCCCCAATGTGGATATGATCTGTTGACGGAGGTAACAATTGTGAATACCTTTTGGAAATTTTTGTTTGTTCAATTTTTGGGTGTTGACATTAGTTTCATCAACAAAACTTTGTAGTGTAGCCATACTCTAAAAATGATTACATGATCAGGTCCCTCATCTTTCTGAGCCAAAATGCAAACTCTTTGCCAGTGTAACTAAGGGAATTGCGAACTCCTCCTATGTAACTTATATCACCAGCTTTTTAATAAGATGTTTGTTGCTGAAGATGGGTAAATGTCTTTGATATAAACATAATTGAATCAGGATCCCTTCTAAATCAAATAATATTACTAGAAAAACAAAGATGAAATAAACTTAGATTATAGATTGGGAGTATGTTTGTAATTTTTTTTATCTAGGAATCTCTTGCTAAATATTAGTAACACAATATTGCTAATTTCTACTCTGAATAGTCTCTTTCAAGCAGGACAATGCTACAGCTGTATTGCAATACTTTGAAAAAGAGTTACATGACTTGAATTGTGTGAGCCATCAGTTATGCTTAAGACTATTTGCGTAACTAGTCATAGGATAGTTAGTAAAATGGTGTGCCACTTTTAATTTTTCTACCTCTGTCTCGCTGGAGGAAAAAACAAGCCTTGTTGTTAATACAATTTGGAAAGGAACAAGATTTAATTGGTAATTTGCAGGATCAGTCAGATTAGTTTACCATTAAGTCAATCTCTTAAACCCTGGTTGCTGTCTCTCTGGCAAAAGTTCCATCAGTTTTGTGCTAGTAAAAGTCCTGACTACGTACAAATATTCTGTATCTTTTGTTGCTGAGTTGCTGATTCTTTTCAAAAGCACAGTAGTGTTACATAGAATCAATGGATAAGAAACTTGAAAAATCCTGAGTAAATTGGAGTTGAATAACTCAGCACAATATATCGCTGAGCATGGGTTTCAGCTTAGTAGAATCTGTTTTTATATACCTGTGCATGTTTCAAAAGTGAGTTGTCTATATTGGTAAATACAAAAGGTGAAAACTGATTTTCTCATATGGCTTGACTCTTATCAAGTGAAATTATGCAGCTACATTTATATGTGTATTATCTCTTTGAATTAGTGCAAATCCATGTTGGCGATAGCACCCAGCTGCAAGAGGTACCATGTTTTAATCTAAAATTGGTACTTTAACAGTTGAGCTGTGTAACAATAGAACCAAAGCTGCAGGAAACTCCTCTAATTTCCTGTTTTGCTACAAATTCAACTTGAGCTATTGAAGTGTTTGCTAAAATTCACAGAAGTATGCACTGAAATCCTATTTCTACTGCCTCACTTCTAGGACACAGCCTCAAATCCCAGTGTAGCGTTGTAGAGCTGGCTCTTGTGCCCATTTCTAGCCAGTTCCTTGGCTTCACACTTGTCCAGTTCTAGTTAGCATCTTCTCCCAACTCCTTCTCTGGGTCTTCTGTGGCTCAGCTCTCTGGTCAAGGCACATAATAGTCAATTCCTCTTCAGGATTAATAAAGGCCCATCTCAAATTTCACAAACATTGCCTGTACTCATACTACTTCTGCCACTCTCAGTCTCAGAACTGAAATCTTCTGCTTCCGGGCATCTGTACAGATTCCACTGGACTACTTCTTCCCCAGCAGAATTCCCTGCTTCCCTTCATGAGGGACTCTAGGGCTGTGTCTATACTGGTGCGATCTTGCACCAGAGCTATGCAAATGAGGCTCAGCGTGGAATGTCGCTGAGCCTCATTTGCATAACTAATGAGCCGCCATTTTGCAGAAGAGGCTCTTGCGCAAGATGGAGCTGTCTACACTGCCCCTTCTTGCACGAGAAAAACCCCTCTTGCGCAAAGCCATTATGTAGATTATTTTCAGGCATAATGGCTTTGCGCAAGAGGGTTTTTCTTGCACAAGAAGGGGCAGTGTAGACAGTTCAGTCTTGCACAAGAGCCTCTTCTGCAAAAGTGGTGGCTCATTAGTTATGCAAATGAGGCTCGGCGATATTCTACACTGAGCCTCATTTGCATAGCTCTGGCGCAAGATCGCGCCAGTATAGACACAGCCCAGCAGTTTACTTCTAAGAATCTCTCTGTTCCTTGTAAGCTCTCTGCCAGGCCTCCCTCATAGGAACCTACTCTACACCCTGGGAAGTCTCCTTCTCCTGTTACAGGTCCTAAATGAGGACTCCCTTCCCTCCCCCCCCCCCCCCCCCCCGCAACTTCAGCCTGACTGCCTCAGATTCTTTCCAGAGGAGAACTCCCATTGTTCTTCCTCTCCTGAGTTCTCAGCTCTGTGTAAGAAGTACATGCCCTGCTTTACCACTACAGCTTGGGTTGTCTTTTTAATTAAGCACCTTTACATCAAGCTGGGGTCATTAATTAGCCATTATGTTGACAGCTCATCAGTGAGGCTCAGCAATAGGTGCTAAGTCATAGGCAAGTCTTAGCACAGTTAAGTGTAACAATGCCCTAGCTAGCAGGATATTGCATTTCTAGAATGGAACTCCCTCAATCTGTTCTGTTGGAGATGCTTCATTTTTTATTTATAATACATATTCATTGGATAGAATGAATGAATTGTATAGCTGAGTGAATAGAGCAATCTAGTAGGACATAGGAATCCTTTAACCAGAAGGGTAATGGCTATTTTGGGGTAGGATTCTCTCTCACTGTGGTTTGACCAGAAAAAAAGTTTCATAGAAAGAGATATAGCCCCACAAACAATTTTGGTTTCAATGAATTTGCATTTTCTGACCAAAAAACTTAAAAAATTTCAGGCCAGCTGTTACCTCCACTATTTTACTCTCCTAATCAAGAGAAATCGTCTCTGAATTTTAAATTCAAACATTAACTCATGGAAAATATTTTGACTAAAAATGGAAATAGTTTGGTTGCAATCAAACTGCATCATTATATGATTTAATTTTGTTTGTGATATAATCAAATAGTAGAAGAAAACATGCACAAACCATGATTCTTGTATTTTGAAGCTAGTTGCAAAAAACTAGCTTACAAGTGTTGTAGAAAGTTTAATTAACATTTTCACTGTTATTATTTACTTCAAAAACCAAATACCAACTATAGATAACTCAGTGGAAGAGAAAAATGTAAATGAAAATAATTAGAACACATCCAGAAATTTCCTAAAATAGCTTTTATATTCATTCAGATGTCATCCGTAGAACATGAAGAAAAGGTCTTTTTAAACTCAAACTTCACTCCCTCACGAAGAGAAATAAGTGCAATAAAAGATATTACTTTGCTTGCCTAGTGTCACTATAGGATTGCCAACTTTCCCAACCAGTGGGAAAGTTGACAAGTCGCAACACTACTCGCTTATACAATGAGCCCGACATGCTACAATGACACTGCATACGTCTTTAGGGTGACATTTTCTAGGACTCTCCAGAGCTAAGGATAGGCCATTTTGATTATTATAAAGAGTCCATTTCTATCCCTGTAGGGCCATGAGATGTGTATAGAGAGGCTACTACTATAGCAATATTAATTTTGTCCATCTAAATCCTCAGGCAGGAATAATTATTTGGGGAATTCTGATTTGTTGGCAACTACTTGAACTTGCTTTCAGGTATGGAATGATATGAAGTAAATTCCAGGAGTGATGCATTAATGGGTAGAGGGCAGGTGAAGTGATTAATAGGACATGTACTGCATTTTATCATATGGTTATCACCTCCAGCATGTGGTAGTTTTGTGTGCAAACGCATATTTGAGTTTGGTTAACTGCATATCAGATGACCCACAATACAGGTTGGACCTCCCTGATCCAGCACCCTAGGAATCTGCCCAGTTCCAAATGAGGGAATTTGCTAGATCGGGGAAGGTCCCCTGCCACCAACCTCCCAGGACACTGCCCCTTCCTCCTGTTGGCTCCACTCCAGACCTCCTGCTACAGGGCGTGGGGCTTGGCTCTGGCCTGCTTCTGCTAGCTTGCTGGAGTTCTCTGGGGCTGGAACTCCCCAGTCACCGTGGCCTTGCTTCTGTCCTGCCTGGCTGGGGTTTCCTGGGCACGGGCTCCACGTCTGCCCCGCTAGGTCGGAGCTCCTTGGCTACTGTGATGCCCAATTGCCATTCTGAGACAGTTCTGCTGCTGCCATGCCCAGCCTGAGCTTCCCAGGGATGGGGCTCCGCAGCTGCCCCACTGCTGCTGCACCAGGTCGGGGCTCTGCGGTTGCCCCACTGCCCTGCACCCAGCTAGCGCTTCCCAGGACAGAGCTCGCCTGTCCCAATGGAGGGGCTCCCACCACTGGACTCCAAATCAGCTCGTACTCCCAGGAGCTGTGGCTCTCTGGTCCAGCAGCATCTGTGATCCTGCCAGACCATGGATGTTGCTGGACCAGAGAGTATTGGATTTAGGAGGTCCAACCTGTACTATAGAGTGAATTTAATAAGATTTTTTTTGAAAAATAAATCATAATGTTCATCAGGTTCATATTGTCAGTCAAATACTTTATCCCTTGTCCTGTTGAAATCAATATCCTGCATAAAATGAGAACTATTTGCCTATGACTTAGCACTTATTGCTGAGCCTCACTGATGAGCTGTCAACACAATGGCTAATTAATCCTTGTTTCCACTTACCTGAGGATCAACTCTCTGGCAACTGATTTTCCGGAGTTTGATTTAGTGGGTCTAGTAAAAACATGCTAAATTGAATACTGACGGCACCCCCAACAGCCATGGTACTCCTCACTATAGCAAGGAGTAAAGGAAGTTAATGGGAACATTTATCCTGTCAACTCCCTGCTTAGCACTGCCCCCAGAAAAATCAGTGCAAGGTACATCAACCCCAGCTACGCAATTCATGTAGCTGGAGATGCGTATCTTATATTGATAAGGACAGAGAAAAATCTTTCACCAACAGAAGCTGGTCCAATGAAAGCTATTTCCTTCTCTCTTAAGGAGGATAATAATTTGCAAAAGGAGTACAATTTGGTTTTTTTGGGGTTTTTTTAGTTAAATGATGAGAAGCTGGGATCTGTGGGGATTATTCTAACTGTCTTAGTAGGCAATAGAAACCCTACACTGATGAGAGTCATAGTGAATATATTCTATAACAAAATTTGGCTAGCAACTTCTGTCACACAACAGCAGCTGCAACTAGTGCTAATGCAGTTTCAGGAGACAGTCTACAGAATCCTAAGGAATCTACATTAGTGTCTCCATGATTTGACTAGCCTTGTGTTCTTTGCATTCTGCTCAGTGGATTGTATATATGTAGTGCCAGCATGTTGATGGATCTTTTGTGAAGCTATATAAATATTTTCTTTCTTTTTGTGCATTAAATTAAACATTACAGGTATAGAATGGTCTTTCTACATCTGAACAGCAGTGCTTTGTAAAAGTCCTTATCAGTGAGCCCAAGCCAAATGCATTATGTTTTTTAACTATTCACCCCACACATAGTGCTTTTTAAATCATTCTCTTCAGTGATTTTCTTTATCTAATTATTCTTTCTGTGAATAGGAATTTATTTTTGGGGAGTGTGTCACTTTCCTCAAATCTGCTATTTTAGACATATAAATGGAACTCTGAAATCATTAAATTAAATTATTATTATGCTACATGACTATTATATTTTATAATAAATGCACTAGTCAACAGTTTTCAATTAAAATGAAGTATTAAAGTAAATTTCTGTAGAGCCACAAGGATACGATATCAGAGTTATTACATTCTATACTACAGGGAAGGTGTGTGGGGGAATGCCTCATGAAATGTGGTTTACCGGAGCGGTTGACAAAGGCTTCCCTTGTCGACCGTGGCGGGTCCAGACTGCCCCACTGTGCTGCCAAACAGTTGATCGGCACAGCGTGGCGGACATTTTTATATAAATGATGTGGCGATTTTTTTAAATTGCCACTTCATTTTCCTACGTCTAGTAAACTCATCTACATGGCTCCATCGACGGAGCCATGTAGTCTAGACGTACCCTTAGAGTTTTTGTCTACAATGAAATTCTCAGTGACATAATATTGCCCTAGTTCATTTCAAAGGTGGTACATTCGGGATGCTTTGACAACCCTTACTTTTAAACCCCATCCCTATAGAATGTAAATGTAGTTAGTTCTTTTTGGTTTCAATCTTCCAAAAAGGTAATCATAGGATGAGTAAAATCCCTTCTCCACAAATGACCATGCTGAAAACTGAAATCAACGCTAATCCTTTGTTTCAAGAAAAGTGGCATTTGAAAATAGATACTTTGCATCTCTATAGTACTTTCCATTTGAGGATTTGAAAGCACTTTAATTCATTTTCACATCACTACTTTGAGGTATTATAAAGAAATATTAAAGGAAGCAAAGATGAAAACAGAGGTGACAGTGATGCAGATGGACCTCACTTCTCATAATTTCTGCTGGTGGTTAAAGAAGAGTGGGACTAGAAACTGAATGCAATTCTTTAACTCAAGCAGTCTTTTTTTATTACTACACCTTCCCTGCCAAATGTGAATTACCCTGTTTTCTAAAAATAAGCCAAATAGAAAAATATTTAAAAATGTGTATTGGGATTTTTTTTTCTTTTCTACTCTCTTGTTCTATGTGGAATTGTCTTTGCACAAGTTTTGGCTTATACAATCACAATGTTCAATCTTTTGCAAGACTACTTAACACGTGGCCCATGGGCCACATGCGGCTCGCTTGTTTGCAGCTGTAGCCAGACAGGAACCCCTCACCCTTACAACATCCATCTTGCTTGCCCCTCTGAGGTGCCTAGAGCATACAGGGCATAGAAAGCAATAAAATCAGCATAGTCTTTGATGCCTTGACAGAAGGCCCGGATATGCTGGCTGCTGTGACCCTGGATGGCTGTAAACAGAGATACGCCAATTGCTGACCTCGAGGCTGCGAAAACTGCCTTGGCTGGCACCTATATTGATACAAACACACAGCTGTCCTTGGGGGGGAATGTCCAGTACTCCCAGTTTAGTTATCTCTCTTACAAGTGTAAATTAAGTTCACAACTCTCTTGTAAGAGCTGGCGAACCAGCACCATTTGGCGCCATAGATAAGGAAGCGAATAAGTGACCCCATGGGTATAAAGATGGGTCCAGCAGCACACTCACTTTGAGCGTCAATCTACCACCTATCTGCTGGTCAGGTTAGGTGATTGGCCTCCTGAGGTTCCACGGGGATGCCCACCTCGTATTTGTCTTTCCTAGGAATTGAGGGACCGGCCTTTGCCTGATATGCTGGAGTCGAGAGGCACGGGGGGGGGGGGGGGGGGGGGTAAAAATTGTACCTGGATGTGTCCTTTGTCTTAAGTGTACACATAGACTTAGAGCTCTTTAAAGATTAAGCTGTCACCTGGTATCATTATTTCTATTTTCTATCTTTATTTTCTTTGTAACCATTTTTAAGATCTGTATTTGCTAGTAGTTAAGAAATAGAGCAATAGCCACTGTAACCATATGATTTATAAGCTTCTTTAATAAACCTGTAACTGTTTAAGCTTTAACCTGACTCCTTAATTTGCTGTAACAGAACCAAGCATAATTTAAAAGAACTCCAGCCGGTCATAGGGAGCAGACGCAGGCAGAGCTGGGCATTTGCATCATGTCGCCTCCAGGGGACAGATTCGTGGGGTGCCTGTCAGCCTTCCCTAGGCTGCCCACTGCGAAAGGGACTGTATGCCCTAGCAGTTAAAGTCTCAGGTGTAATAAGCTCTCCTGCAAAAACTCTGGGGCTTCTGTCAGCCTGTTGGCTGCCCGCAGTGAAGGGACCCCAGTCCTAGTGGTCAAAGACACGGACGTAAAACTTCTCGGGGTACCTGTTGGCCTCCCCTAAGGCCGCCCGCTGTGACAGGATCTTGTGTCCCAGCAGTTGAAGGCTCAGGTGTATAACACACACACACACACACGCACTGCCCACGGTGCAGTTTGGGTTTGCACAGGGCTCACCACGTGGCTCGAGGGTAGGATCCTTTGAACATGGCCTCCTCTGGGAACATGCTCCACAGCGGTGAAGCCACTCCCAGGTGGGGTGAGCATTGAAAGACACAAGTGGATGGTCTGGCTGGAACAGATGGGTACAAGGTGTTAGTGTTTCTAGCCCCCAGGGAGGAGGTGCTGGGAGTACTAAGGCATTAGGGTAAGTGCTGGCTGCTTAGCCTTGTGGGCAGAACCTGAGAGGTGCTGGCTGGCTCACATTGGCCACGTTTGGGTCCGGTGCTGCAGCTTAAGACTTAACTTTATATTTATGCCCGTCAGTGTAAAAAGCTATTTGCATATATTTGCATATTCATTTGCTTGTATATGCCTTAAGTTATGGCCCTCGGCATGTGCTGTGAGTATCGTTGTGGCCCCCAGGGCTTCCAAAGTTGAGTAGCGCTGATCTATTGTATTGCATTACAGACATCTGCCCCACTTGGAAAGCATGCCTGATGCCTCACTTCAGGACTAGCATCTAGCATTCTAAACGGCAATCTAGGGCCCTCAACATTGATGGTCTTTCAAATACCATTGAACACTTTCTACACTGGACCCACATGGATGTAAAGCAAGCCTGAGTGAGGGAGACCTGGAGCTTCCCAGGCTGGCCACATGATATGGAGATGAAACTGTCCTCAAGAGCACAATTTTGCTCTGTGCAGGGAGGCTGACAGTCACCACACACCCAAAGGACTCATAGCAGGGGTAGAGCTGGGGTGACACCACCTTGCCTGAAGCACTGACAAACCTTAGATCACAACGTGAGAGAGCAGCTTAGGGGAAGGTGTATCTTAAAAAAAAAAAAATTCTTAAGTCCAGGCAGGGTAAAATTCTATGGTTAAGGAATTCCTTTGCTAAGCCTTTGTTCTTTGCTTTCCCAACACATTGTTCCCAAAGGAGCTAAAATAGAAGTGTGGAGCACTTGCAGATAAGTGGACCACCTATGCAGGCGTGAGGAGGTTGGAATGTCTGTCACACCGGCTTTAAAGTCTGGGGAAGCTAGGGAGCAGTCCCTGTGTCCCTCTCTCCTGTAACACCAACCCCATATCTGTTCTGCCAGAGGGCTTACCAGACTGCTTCCCTGTCCAGTACCCCCATCACCTTTATCCCAACAACCCCCATGCCCAGAGCCCCTCACTGAGAAATCTCTACCACAGGTCCCTGTGCCCAGACCCTTCCCCCACAACTGTCCATCACTCCATATCTTGGAGGGAATTCTGCATTTAAAAGTTCTGCACACAATATGGTAAAATGTTGCAAATTGTATTTGTCAATAAATAAATGTGGAAGTTCCAGTATGGCAGTGGCAAGCATAGAAGACTACTGGCAGCATCAAGGTGAAAGATCAATCTGTAGTCTTCTCGTCCTCTCCCCTGCTAGGCTAGGGTATGTCTATACTACCCCCCACTAGTTCGAACTAGGCTTCCTGCGCCTGGTCTTAAACTTCAGAGCAGAGGGAGGCAGAATGCAAGAGACTAGAGAAATCTCAGGGAGTTGCCAGCAGGGCAGGGCAGGGCATGAGGGTGGAAGAGGGGAAAAGTGCAGATGCAATGTAGGACAGCTCAGAACAGCTGCTCTCCCCCTGCAGACACCAGCCTGCTCACCAGGAGGCTCCAGCATGTTGGTTGTTTCTCACTGAGGCAGACAACAAACACCCTCCTGGCTTTTTTCCCTTCCCAGCCATCCCCAGGCCTCCCTTCTCCCCGAAGTCCTGTGCACAGTTCTACTCCTTGAACTCAGCTCCCCCACTCTCTTTCCAGCCTCCAGGTATCCCACCCACTCTGTTCCCAGCCTTGCCTGACCTGCACCTCCCCAGCCTCTGCTCACTCACATGTAATACACCCAGCCCCTGCCAGAGATGGAGTAGCACAGAAAGGGAGGGACTCACTCTGCAGCTCCAGGCTCCCCTGGAGAAGGGGCTGGGTGGAGCTGAAGCCTCAGCCAGCTGGCTTGGGAATGAGCAGGCAGAGGGCTGGGAGAAGCCTGTCAGCTCAGCTCAGCTCAGGGAAAGGCCAAAGAGGAATCTGTACCACAGTAAGCAAAAGGAAGCCCAAGTCCCTTGTGGCAGCCCCAGGCTACAGCCCCCTAAGCATGTGCCCGATTGCCCAGCCCTAAGGCTGGCAGTGGGCCTACCTTCCCTCGGGGAGGCTCTGGCATCTGTCAGTGGGTGGGTTCTGGCTCCAGCCAGACACTTCTTCAGGGAGCCAGCTCTAGAGATCTGCTCTTCTCAGCAGACCCAGCTCTCATCGCGGAAGCAAAGCAGAGCTCATTGAGCCCAGTGTGAGTTTAGTGTGCACATCTCTTTCCCACCTCCTTACTCTGACTGGCTGCTTTTCTCTTTCACAAGCTAGCAAGTCTCCACAAGCAAACTAAACTGAAACTAGAAAGCTACTAGAATTATTTTTGTAGTTAAATCTTTCTCCCAAACAGTGACTCAATTAAAAGTTACCATCAGGAACCACATCAGGGAGAGTCTTGCCTAAAGCTTGGTACAACCATCCAGCCTATCAGTTACAACTGAATCAAGCCAGGGCAGAGTCCTGAAACAAGGCCATATGGCAGTCAGGAGGCAGAGCTGGGACAAGCACAACTACAGGCGAGGAGCAGCCAATGGACTACTGCTACTGCGGTTAAGTATAAGTCTGCCAACTCCTGCAGCCAATCAGGTAGCTCAGTCAATCAGACCATTTCTCTCTTTGAGGCAATTCTTTGGTTGCTCTGAGGTTGGTGCTCCGGCAGGCTGACAACTGCCAATTTGATTTTCTAGCAGTGAGACCAGGTGGGCGAGGTAATATCTTTTATTGATCCAACCACGGTTGATGGAAGATGCACACTTTTGAGCTGCACAGAACTTTTTTCCTTGTATATTATATTTATACAATCCCTAACAGCTAGTCCTTTTGGGGAAACAGCTGCCATATAGAATAAAATATAACAGAGTAGCAGATGTACCCGGCATTGCTCAGGTCTTTAACTACAGTAATTTTCATTCATTCATTCATGGAAAATAAATGAAAAATGGACATGTTTTATTTCAATGATTGTATTTTTGGAAAATGAAGCCCACTTCGGGGGCTGTTTCTCAGCTTTCAGTAGCCCCCTCCCCATGTCCTGCAGGGTGTTTGTGGGGGTCGAGGCTCTGGGGGCTGCTCTTCCTTCAGTGGCCCGCCCCTGCAGGCAGTCGGGGGGCAGGCTTCAGGGGTGCCTGCAGCGCTCCCCCCACCTATGTCCTGCAGGCTGTCAGGGAGGCAGGCTCTGTGGGCGATCCCATCCTCCAATGGCCCCTTCATGGCCTGCAGGTTGTCTGGGGTGGCAAAGCCCTGGAGGCTGCCCCCTTCTCCAGTGGGTCCCCCCCTCCTGCAGGTTGTCTGGGGGACAAGACTCCAGGGGATGCTCCCTCCTTCAGTGGCCCCCTCTTGCAGCCTGCAGATCTCCAGGGGGAATGCTCCAGGTTTGGGGTAACGTGACTCCTTACTTGGTCTGGAAGAAGGCAAGATGGCAGAGCCGCAGCCCTCCTGGCCACTGTCTTAGTGCTGCAGCTGCCTCCAGTGGTCCCTCAGTATCTCATCCCTCCTGCCTGTGCCCCTCTCTTTCACATCTCTCTGCTCTTTGCCTCCTCCCTTTCCATGTTATTGAAAACAGTCCCATTCCTAGTATTTCCCTTTTTCCAGGCACAACCAAATCCTGATCTTGCTTTAAGTGAGTGTAAGAGGAAGCTGCATACCACATTTGGTGGTCCTAGCTCTTACAATTCAGGAGGAGTTCTTGAAGAAGTGGATGCAGAGACAGACAAACTCACAGACAGAAGGACACACTTTAAATAGTTTGTAAATAAAATTCTCTAAAAGAGATACATTTCCTTATTCTATATAGTTTTTTCATTTTTAGTGTAATATTTGTAGAACTCTGTTAGTTTCATCACTATTTATTTCTCTGTGAGTTTTAAATAGTGGTAAGAAGAACATCTTGAAATGATCTTCTAGATTGACTGATTCTGCCATCCAAGTTTTTTATTGGATGAATGGTGCCAATATGGGCTTGAACAAAGGGAATTATGGGAACTTGAGTCCAGGCTCCCTCACTTCCTCAGGGAAAGTATTCATATCCCACAGTGCACTGCAAAATGTCTTGCAAGGCAGCATACTGGGTCTACTGGACCTTGGGATGCCTATCCACAGTGCAGTATATATTTCTCCAATAAAATCTCTTATGTTGAGGATATGCAGCATCAACAAATGCTGACAAGCGTGCACATGCTCTAGAGACATTACGTTGATAGCTGTATTCTTGCAAAATATCACTGATAAAACTTTCTAAAGTAAATGTCACCTTTATTACAGGGTGCACATATTTTCCTTTCATCTAGAACTAGACAAGCTAGGACAAATTGTTAATTTTATATGTAAAATGGATCTTTGGAATATGTTGCTTCTGGGCATTTCCATGCCAAGTTTTATTTAATTAAGACTGATCGTAATCAAAGATGTTTCTTATGATGCTAAGGAATTTTTGTAATTTCCAAATGTCAGCCAAGAGCTTTTGAAAATTAGTAACTCCAGTAAAACCTCTATATTATCTTTGATTAAAATGGGATGATTCTGTTTATGAGCAAGAAGATCGAGTTTTTGAAAATTGGGAGGGGTCAGGAAAGACGTGATAGCTGAATAAACATGTCTTCAGTAAAAACATAATTATTTAGGGGCAATGGCAGAGGTTTGTTGGGTTGTAGCTCTTTTTTTTTTCTTCTTGGACAACTGATATATTTCGTATACTTTGTTTTCTTTGAACATCTTAACAATTCTTTAGTAGTTTAGAGGACTATTTAGATGGCAAATTAGATATTTATATACTTCGCCTTCTGTTCTTTCTTGTGCTATTTTATCAGTGTATGACTACATTGTTGTTAATAGAGATCTAAAATTGATAGATAATTAGGATGATCAAGAAGGTTGACATGTTAGTACAAATTTAGTCAGAATTGTGAAAATTTGAAAGTTTCAACCAGCTGTAAATAGAACAACAGATTATTGTGCTGAGCTGCACTTTTCCAACACTGAACAAAGGAAACAAGAATTAATTTTTTTATCTGGATTTAAAGAGACTACGGTTGACTGGTCCCTATAATACTTTCCAAAAATGCGCCAGCAGCAAGGAGTGATCACAAGGGAATCAGAAACAAAAAGGAAGAACTATGGGGAGAAGCTATCTCTGTTATGATTAGAAATAATTGGACCATAAACTTTAAGAACTAAAGTCTTCCTGGTGGAGAAGGAAAAAGGAATGGATTTCCTCTGAGGAGAAGGAAACTGCTGCCATATTGCTAGCACCAAATATTCAAAAGTCATGAGTCAGGCTAACCAAAATAAGGAGATCACTTTAAAAATACTGAGAGGTTTTTTTTTTCAGATAATAAACTGAGTGTTATTTTCCATTGCCTTTTGGTTCTGAGCCTTCAGACTATGCTAGGGTTGTGTTGTTTGAACTCTTCTCAAGAATAGGTATTGAGGAATAGCTATTCCAGAATAACTCAATCTTTATTCAAAGCACTAATTAAAACTATTAGGCTGCATCTAGACTGGCAAGTTTTTCCGAAAAACTTGCCAGCTATCTACACTGGCCACTTGAATTTCCGCAAGAACACTGACGATCTCATGTAAGATGATTTTGTGCAAGAGGGTCAGTGTAGACAACGCAGTATTGTTTTGCGCAAAAAAGCCCCAATTGCAAAAATGGCGATCAGGGCTTTCTTGTGCAAAACTGTGTCTAGATTGGCACGGACGCTTTTCCGCAAAAAGTACTTTTGTGGGAAAGCGTCCATGCCAATCTAGATGCTCTTTTCCGCAAATGCTTTTAACAGAAAAACTTTTCCGTTAAAAGCATTTGTGGAAAATCATGCCAGTCTAGACGTAGCCGTAATGTTTAATGAGCACCCATGCTTGGGAAGATGAAGATGTCAAAGCACTTTTGTTAAGTGCCCAAGAACTCAGGTTACCCGGACCAGGTGTTTGGAAACATGAAATTCACACTGGAAATGCTCAGAGGCATAACACATGTCTCAGCAGGTCACTTCCTGTAGTAACATTACACTATCTAAATTCTACTGACTCTCCAGTTCTAGTAATTGGATAGCTATCTTTAGCCTAACTGATTAGCCTGGCAGGACTATTTCCATGAGAATGAGAAATTAGTTAATATGATTGACTTGACACCCAAATAACTCATTTATTAGGGTGGTTATGTTTATTAAAAGAAAAACCTCGCAAAATCTCATTTCCCTGACTGCAGTAGAAACAAACAATAGGTGGTTTCCTCACGTGCTACTCAAGTGAACTCTATGCCCAAGAAACAGTCACCTCCTTGCTGCTTTTCATGAAAATGCTTAGACTGCTGTACATTAGCGTGCTCCTTCCAACACACAAAACCTGCAGCCAATATCTTTCATTCTGTTTTCATAGTCATGGAACCCCTGGCTCAGTTCTGCCTTAATCATGCAGTCCACTGCTTTGGGTTGTGACTTCCATTGTCTGAAACAAATTTTGCTACACAGATGGAGCTTGATTGCTGCTTCTGTTGACTCTAAGAATGACTGGCTTTAATGAGGTCTGAGGCTGTCTTTGGTCTACTCTAAGACCTCCTCATGGCAGCCTATGTAACAGCATGTGGTAAATAAAATTAGATGTGGAAAGGCTAATTTGAGTCCAGCAGAAAAGGTGGATTAAGATATATTGGAGCCTTGGGCACAAAGAACATTTGGGGCTGTCACACTATAGGGCTACGTCTACACTGGCATGATTTTCCGAAAATGCTTTTAACGGAAAACTTTTCTGTTAAAAGCATTTTCGGAAAAGGGCCTCTAGATTGGCAGGATGCTTTTCCGCAAAAGCACTTTTTGCGGAAAAGCGTCATGGCCAATCTAGATGCGCTTTTCTGAAAAAAAGCCCCGATCGCCATTTTTGCGATCGGGGCTTTTTTGCGGAAAACATTACTATGCTGTCTACACTGGCCCTTTTGCGCAAAAGTCTTTCGGAAAAAGACTTTTGCCCGAATGGGAGCTGCATAGTATTTCCACAAAAGCACTGACGATCTTACATGAGATCGTCAGTGCTTTTCCGGAAATTCAAGCGGCCAGTGTAGACAGCTGGCAAGTTTTTCCGCAAAAGCAGATGATTTTGTGGAAAAACTTGCCAGTCTAGACACAGCCTAGAGGTCCAGAAATAGCATTTATCCCCTTTCTAACTGGCTGTAGTAGTCTCTGGAAGGTGTGGAGCAGCAGCAGTACTTTGCAGCAGGGGTGCTAATAAAAAGATGAGCTTCCCTGCCTTGAAGCACAGTCCCTGCTAGCAGAGCCAGGCTCTTCCCAGTGGGTGCTGAGGTGGGCCTAACCCCCCTGTGACACTCTATACCACAGGGGAGCACCCTGTAATGCCCTTGCTCATCATTTGTATGTAACTATGATCTCAAGTATAAAGCACGCCGTGTAAAATATCATGGGAAAGATTCTGGTCTGCTGAAACCCACTGTTCCATCTGACTATGTATATCATCCATGCGTATGAAGGCATGAGAATTGTGTGGTATAGTTATCACAGATATTTACTGTGGGTTTGGGAAGAGATGCTAGCTCCCCAAAAACAATAACGAGAGGATAACCAGTGCCCAGATAGGTACCTAACGGACCCCACCAGCCATTGTCCAGTAAGGGAGCAACAGTGCACAAAACCAAACCAGAAACATTTCTTAACCATGTCTGAGGACTTAGCAATGCCCACCAAACATGCCTGGACTTAGATGACTATTGCTTGGAGAATATAAGCGTATAAAACACAACACAGGGGCTCCATGCGTCATGTTTCTCCTTCCCGCACCTAATCGTCTCAAAAGATTGAAGGTGCCAGTGGATGAGACTGACACAGGTTTCAAAGGTGATCTTACAGTTATGAACTGTAACATCCAGTTAGGTGATAAAATGGCTTGATCTAAATACTAGCCAGAGTCTTATGGGGTTAGGATTTAGACTGTGTGTTTATTTTGTTTTTCTTTGGTAACGATCCCTGTCTTTTGCCTATCACTTAAAATCTATCTTTTGTGACCAATTAACTTGTTTTATTGTTTAGTAAATCTGCTTAGGTCACAAAGACTGGTTTATGTCCACTCTCCATTGAGATGGTGAATCAATCAATAAGCTTGCATTGCTCAAGAAAGGGCCATGAGCAGGTCAAGGCTATATATTTCTAAGGTACAAGGCTGGGAGCTGAGGGGATTTGACTGATGCCTTTTCCTGTGTGATTCATGAGTGGCTCTGGGAGCAGTCATGCAATCTAGCTTGGTGTGGGGCTCCACTTGTGGTTGCTCTGTGTGGTAACAGCACCTTACTGTTTGTTGCTTGCCATTAGCAAAGCACTGTGAGAGACAATCCAGATTCAGAATAGTGAGTAAAGGGGGCATAGTGGTCCCACACTCCCAGGCTGCACCCTGGAGATCCTGTTTCACCTCCCTCACCATGGGACCATGTCCCTGCTCCTCCTCTTTCCCCCAGAGACCCCACCCCCCGGCCAGGCTGGCAGCTAGAGCTGGACTCTGGGAGCCTGGGATGTTGTGGAGAATCCCAGACCCTCCATTAGCCCTGGAATGGGGGCTAGGATTTCCAAAAGTGTCCCCAAATCTGTGTCACTGCCTGCTAGGGCACACCATGGCAGGTAGAAAGTCTAAGGTTTCCCCACAGCAACCCAGGCTCACTGGGCACTCCCTATCCTGGCCCAGCTCCAGTTTCTGGCCTGGCCAGGGGCCAGCAACTCAGGGAGGAAGAGAGAGAGTAGGGACTGGGACCCGCTGTGGGAGAGGAGGAGCAGAGGTGCAGAGTTCCAGCACTAATGGCCCCTCCACTTTTACACAGTCCCTTGGGCCCTTAGGCCTATGAATTAATCTTCCCAGGACCATCTCTATGGGAGTGCAAGGCCTGGAACAGCCTCCTCTCTGCTCTAGGCCCCACCCCTGTCCTACTTCTCCTGCCCCTGCTCCATCCCTTCCCCCAAGATGTCACCCCTGCTCCAGCTATAGCCTGTTCCACTCGGCTGGTTCCCAGCCATGTTGCTCTGCTTCCTGCCACCACTAGTGACATTGGGGTTGGTTCTACTCCTTCCTGTAAACGCCCTCTCCTGAGTGGCACAGCTGAAGTCAGAGTGGGGCAGGCTGGAGCCAGGTTACTCTGCTTCCCAACAGCAAGTTAGGCTCAATCCCTGCTGCTGGTATCAGGTCCCTTGGATCTCCTTGGGTTCCACAAGGCCCCCTGTCTGAATCTGCCACTTAGGGCTTGATTATACAGGGCAACTGACCAGTATAGCTATTCAGGAACTAGCCAATTAGCCCATCATAAGACGGGATTTTCAGGTCTCTCCTCCACGTCGGTCTTCTTTCCTGAGCCTCCCGTCTCTCGCTCCGTGTCTCTCTCTCTTCTTCTACTGCCTCCCCCTCTCTCTCTCTCAGCTCTCCTCCCCCTCCTGCCTCTCACTCAGGGGACCACGGAGCCCAAACGTCTGTTTGGGCTCCACACTCCCCGTGCTGCATGGGGAGCACGGAGCCCAAACGGTCGCTTACGCCACTTGCTCCCACACGACAGTCTGGCTGAGCGGTGCAGAAGTCAGCTGAGTGCCACAGTGGGAGGTGAAGGGGGGCAGGGCAGTGACATTCATGGCCAGGGGGCAGGGCCTGGAGCTGCTGTCAAGCCGCACATCACCGCTCCACCCCCTTCGCCTCCTGCCGTGGTGCTTGGCTGACTTCTGCCCCACTCAGCTAGGCTGCCGTGGGGGAGCAAGCGGCACAAGCAGCCATTTCGGCCCCACACTCCCCATGCAGCACGGGCCTCCCAGAGGGAACAGCCAGCATTTCAGGCAACAGCGCCCACAGGATGGAAGAGCCAGCATTTCAGGCAACAGCGCTGCCCAGAGGGAACAGACAGCATTTCGGCTTCACAGACTCTCAGACAGTGGGCTACTATATATATGACTAGCCAATTAGCCCGTCATAAGATGGGATTTTTAGGTCTCTCCACGTTGGTCTTCTCTCCTGAGCCTCCAGTCTCTCGCTCTGTTTCTCTCTCTCTCTCCCCTCCTCCTCTTACTGCCTCCCCTGTCTCTCTCTTTCAGCTCTGCTCCGCCTCCTGCCTCTCTCTCTGTCTCTCTCTATCTCTTCTCCTCCTCCTCCTGCCTCTCACTTGGGGGACCGCGGAGCCCAAACGGCCATTTGGGCTCTGCACTCCCCATGCTGCATGGGGAGCTCGGAGCCCAAACGGCCGCATGCGCCACTTGCTCCCACGCGGCGGCCTGGCTGAGCGGCGCAGAAGTCAGCCAAGCGCCACGGTGGGAGGCGAAGTGGGGCGATGACATTCATAGCCAGGGGGCGGGGCCTGGAGCTGCTGTCACGCCACACGTCACCGTGCCACCCCCCTCCGCCTCCCGCCATGGCACTCAGCTGACTTCTGAGCTGTTCAGCCAGGCTGCCGCGGGGGAGCAAGTGGAGCAAGTGGCCATTTGGGCCCCGCACTCCCCATGCAGCACAGGGTGCCCAGAGGGAACAGCCAGCATTTCAGCATTACAGACTCACAGACATTGGGCTACTCTATATATGATACCTCCCAGTGTGGACATTCCATTCCAGAATAAATGTCACTTTATTATAGAATGATTAGTGTGTTTGGTGATTTACTATTTGTTCTGAAATGAAGAGACTTATTCCAGAATAGTGTCCACACATAGGCTATGTCTAGACTGCAAAGAAAAGTCAGAAAAAGATACGCAAATTGTGAATTGCAATTTGTGTATCTTTTCCTGCATTTCTTTTGGAAGAGGCTTTTCTGAAATTTGGCCTGTCTACATAGGGCCAAATTTTGGCAAAACCTCCTCTTTTGATGCATCCCTTCTTCCTGATACAATGAGGGTTACAGGGATGGTGAAAGAACGTGTCCGCTTTTTCGGAAATTGTTCTGAAAAAGTGGACGCGTTCCTTGGACACAGCAGAGCTTTTCCGGGATACCTTTGGTATCCCGGAAAAGCTCTGTACTCTAGACATAGCTGTGGAGCTATTCCAGATACTTACTATGATATATTTTATTCCTCAAAAGCTATTCTGATTTATTTTTTTCATCTAGACAAGCCCTAGATTTTCTCATATCCCATAAAACAAGGTGTTAGCTAACTCAAGTAATTGTAAATCTTTCTTGCTTCTTATAAGCAAGCAGATTTCTTTATGAAGTGACTCCTTTTGCTCTCTCTCTCGCTTCTCCTTTTTCTAATTATTTTACAGTCTGCATGCACTTTATTCAATTTGTGGAATGGAAACTCGAACCTATGCAAGTTTGATAAAATATATTGAATCCCTAATATCTGAGTGTAGGGTTGAAAGATGGTTTCAACAAAAATACCGGACATAGCTCTTGTGGCGCAGGCACAGCTGGTGGGGAGCAGGGCTGCTTGGAACACGCTGCAGCAGCTGCACTTTCACTTTCACTTCTCCCTGCAGCCTGGAGAGACATGACTGAGCGGTGGAGAGCGACCCACCTAGGATTGGCTGACTGGCCGGGGCTCATTTGCATAGCTCTGACCCCTACTTTGCACTGCTCCACCATGTCACAGTGGCTCAGCTGATGTTCCTTCCCACCCTGTCATGACACCCCACCCCTCCTCTTGGAGTGCAGCACTGTGGGCAGAGCGGGTAGGGCAGGGCCCTGGTTTGCAAAGGCAGGAGCCTCTGGCTGGGTCCTGCTGCTGCTGCGGTGGTGACAAGAGCCCAGCCCGGGACCAGCACAAGAAAAGTGGCCACCCAAGGGCACTGCAACAGCATCGTGGGGGTGGCCACAGGCTGCACCCTCCACAGAGCTGCTTAATTAAACTTATTTAATTAGAAAATATGAGACATGTATATGTTCGGTATTTTCTCAATTTTTTTCCCAGACAGAAAACTCAAATACTGAACTGTCCGGTTCAAAACCGGACACCTGGCAACCTTATCTGAGTGGATTCACAATTAGGTGAAACAAGTTTGCCTTTTCCTGTTTGAAGAATGATAGTTTGAGCCACGTTCCTATTCTCTGCATGGCAGTGGACCACAAGGAAATATGACATCTGGAAAAATCTCTGCTAGTCCCTGCTGTTTCAGCTTCTGATTCATGGTCCGCCACATGTTGGTCAAACAAAGAGCAGAATGCTTTGTGCCATGGCCAAATCAATTAGCTTTTGAGTGATTCAAGAGTGCTAAATCTCACAGTGGGATCATAACAAGTCACTTTTAACTGCTATGAACTCACTCAGCCAAGATGGAAATCATAGTTTAAAAAGAAAGAAATAAACAAACCATAAAAAACCCTAAATGATGCATGTGAGTTAAGCTTTCCTGCCCTTCCACCAGATGGGGGAGCAGTGGTAGTTATCTAATGCAGAGTATTTATGTAAAACACTGTTTATACAATCCTGACAATTGAATTCAATTACTGAGGTTATTTCAATGTCCCATTACTGCAATGAGGGACTTTGCCCTGAAAAATGTGGGACAAAGAGGACATTAGATCCAAAAGGAGTAACAAAATGTAGGTAGTGATAGAAATGTAGCCGTGTTAGTCTGGGGTAGCTGAAGCAAAATGCAGGACAATGTAGCACTTTAAAGTCTAACAAGATGGTTTATTAGATGATGAGCTTTCGTGGGCCAGACCCACTTCCTCAGATCAAATAGTAGAAGAAAGTAGTCACAACCATATATACCAAAGGATACAATTTAAAAAAATGTAGGTATTGTGTCTCTCCATTGTTCCTTTCTCTCTCCCTGTCTTAAAGCTCTACATTCATGCTCCCAAATCTCCCATTGTTTACTTCTCTAACTCCACTGCTTCTTCTGTTTGATCTTTCTCTTCTCTTCTCTTATCTGACACCCTTCCCATACAAGAACAGATCAGCCCAGACTAGAGGTGACAAGTAGCATAGGGAGGGAGTTGTGAGGGTAGGGAGTTATGAGCTTTCCCAGTGCTTAGAGACTTGGCCATACTCCTCTTCCTGCCTGTGAAGCATATGCTGAAAAGTGTTTGGCTTACATACAGGACAGTTTGGGAAAAAGATGGGTAAGTATGTGTGAAAACCCCCCCCTTCTTATCAAACTTGTTTAATTTGCATCTTGTCCTATGAAATGAAGGACATTTCAGATATGGAGCCATGTCAAGGCATGGCTTAAATTCTGTTGTGGTCAAAAGCAAATTCTAAGGTGCTTTGACTGGCAAATATGGAAGTGGTTAAAAATGGAATTAAAAATCAGATCCCATCCCAGATAGACTGTAGATCCATCAGAAGGATAGAACATGATTTTTAAATAGAGCTCTAACATAGTTTGGCTATTCTGTGTTGCTTATCCAAACTGTGATCTTGTCACAGTTAAATTTAAATTTGTCTTATGCATGAGGGAAAAAAGTTATAAAAGTTTTGTAGGTGAGCCTTAAATACAGATCCCTCCCCAGATCTCTGCTGCCTTACTTCCAGCACTTATTCAATGCATTCTTGGATGATTCAGAGAGCTCTGTTCTCTAGTCTAAAACCAGATGGCTTAACCTCACTTTGTAGTCTAGAACTCACCAATTAATGAACAATTTTATTTAAAGATACTTATTCATAGAGCTAAAACAGTAAATCTGAAAATAACATCTCTGTATGTATTTACAGAAGATGATAGTATACTATCCGCTGAATAAATGGAGCCCAGATTTTTTTATACCATTTTTATTATAAACCTACCTTCCAAGATGGGCAAATAAAGTAGAAAGATATTTATCAAATAACTTTTGTTTTATCAGCTGCACAGACTTTGTATAACATAATCCATGTTTCCAGAAGATTTGGCCATTACTAGAATTTACCCTTGCATCAGATGTAACATTTACATGGGAACATTTTGTTTTATTGAAGATCCTCACCCTGAAGCTTACTAACACTTCAGATATTCCAGTTTTTAAAGAACTAATTCTTGCAGTTGGCTGAGCTAGAGAGCAATGTATGAGAGACTCTATCACACTATTTCATGGAGAATACTAGGGATCCAAGTGTATGGAAATACTTTAAAGATTGTGTCTATGTGTGTAGCAGAGTCTGAGTCATCCTTTACTCTATGGCTATGTCTAGACTGCACGTTGAACTTTCGAAAAAGCGGCTTGCTTTTTCGAAAGAAAGCATCCAGTGAGTCTGGATGCTCTCTTTCGAAGAAGCCCTATTTACATTGAAGAACGCCTTCTTTCGAAAGAGGAACTTTCGAAAGAAGGCGTTCTTCCTTGTGAAATGAGGTTTACCGCCATCGAAACAAAAGCCGCGTTCTTTCGATTTAATTTCGAAAGAACGCGGCTGCAGTCTAGATGCAGGTGAGGTTTTTTCAAAAAAAGACTACTTTTTTCGAAAAAAACCCTGAGTCTGGACACAGCCTATGTGTGTTTCCTCAAGGTAGAAGTATTACATACTGATCTGCTTCTAGCTACTCTTCTGTTTAATAGTTTGAACATTGCATGTGGAATGAAAAACAGGAGTGTTCTTGTAACGGGTTGTGGGGCTAAGGTAATATATAATTAATAAACTCCTTTTTTCCTGCATTTTGCCTGCTTATTTACTAAAGCAGAGGCCAAAGCTCAGTCTTTTCAGACTTAGACAAAAATATTACCCAGAGTTAAATTGTCAGACAATAGCACACAATTTCTTTTGGACTTAGATCTTCAACCATACTTTGAATAAATTGTGAAACTTTCCTTAAACCACCATTCTACAGTATTCCCACAGAGATTTCCCCATTTTGTTTGCTGTCATATAAGCTTCACTGCAAAGTGTGCCTTGGCACACACATACACACCCCTTTCTGATGTTACCATGGAGATTATTTCTCAGTCTGTGCATGTGTGTCATACAGACTCATCAGAGCCAGAGGTGAATGACAAACTTACATTTCTCCTCCAAACTGTTCCGTGGAAGCGGTCCAGAAATGGTCCAGACTAGCAGCAGTTCCAGTCTTAGACTCAATAGCTGCCCAGCATCTGTAGTCTGGCTAAAAAGTGGAACAAGCTCTTAGACACAACTCTCCCAGCACACAAATCCTAGACTTCTGGTGTTCATCTGTTGAACCCACAAAGGTGGATCCAGTGACGGCCATGCCATGATCTACAGGCAGTCCCCGGGTTACGTACAAGATAGGGACTGTAGGTTTGTTCTTAAGTTGAATCTGTATGTAAGTCGGAACTGGCGTCCAGATTCAGCCGCTGCTGAAACTGACCACCAGTTCTGACTTACATACAGATTCAACTTAAGAACCCCAAGCATCCCCAAGTCAGCTGCTGCTGAAACTGATCAGCCGCTGATTCCAGGAAGCCCGGGGCAGAGCAACTGTGCCTCGGGCTTCCTGTAGTCAGTGCTGGTCAGTTTCAGCAGCGGCTGACTTGGGGATGCCTGGGGCAGAGAAGCTGGGGTGCTGCTGGGTTGCTCCAGTAGCGCTGCTCCTCGGCGCTACTGGACCAACCCAGCAGCACCCCAGCTGCTCTGCCCCAGGCATCCTGATTCAGCCGCTGCTGAAACTGACCAGCAGCGGCTGAATCAGGACGCCTGGGGCAGAGCAGCGCTGCGGGACCAACCGGCAGTGCCCCAGCTGCTCTGCCCCAGGGTCCACAACAAAAGCCTGGTCTGCTGGGGGGGGGCACACTAGCTGCGCCCCCCCCCCCCCCAGCAGACCAGGGACACGGGGAGCAAAGCCGGAGCGGCGGGGTGCCTCGCCTCTGAGGCTTTGCTCTGGCGTGGGACCCGCCACGGCTGTGGCTTTGCTCCTGGTGCCCCTGGTCTGCTGGAGACGGTCCCCAGCAGACCAGGGGCACCGGTCCCCAGCAGACCAGGGGCACCGGGAGCAGCTTTTCTCGTCCCGGAGGTCGAGGTGGTGGACCGCTGCCTGCGAGCTCCGGGGCGAGAAAGCCCCGTTCGTAAATGCGGATCCGACATAAGTCGGATCCGCGTAAGTTGGGGACTGCCTGTATTATGGAGCTTTTGCTGGTGGAGCTGGTCTGCTGCATACAAATGTCTGTTGGGCCACACAAGAAATGAGAAATAACTCTGTAGTCTAATAGCTAAGGCACTGATTTGAAAGCTGAGACACCCAAGTTCAAATCTGGATTCCACACAGCGGGTGGTGATGAATTGGTCTTAGCAAGTAGTGGAATAAAGATTATACATTTTCCCTGGCTGTTTTGTGTTGGTAAGCATATGCCACCATCTTTCTTGGAAGAATCGTTTAGGTACCTAACTGCAAGAGAAGGATGGCACTTAGGCCACACCTGTCTTTTCAGCATCTGCTATCAAGTAGGGAGTCTTAAACCTGTTGTTTTTTAAGTGCAATTTCTCCCCATGCAATGTATATGGAGCCTATGCCTAATTCAGGGTCATGGATTCTATTGGGTGGTAGGCATCCAATTAAAATATGCTCCTACCCAGTGATTAAAGAGAATGAATACAAAGGACAACTTTATTTTTCTATAGGCTTTTTAGTGTGTGGATTTTTTTTCTAACTGGATGCAGACTACTCCCTTTTTTGTTTTTAGTGTCACTTCATTCTTCTAGATTTCCAAAAGGCGAGAAGAGTTCTATCACTTTCCAAGTGAGAACTGAAGATTTTCTTCTTTTTTATGTAACTTAGAGTTTGGGAATTGCAAAAATTGGCTTTTTATTGAGATGGATTGGAGTTTGATATCTTCCTTCCCCACTAAAACTTTTACTGTCTCCTACGTCCTCAGGCACCTGTTGTCCACACAGAGGCTATGTATAGACTACAAAGAAAAGTTGGAAAAAGATACGCAAATTGCAAACTGTGTATCTTTTTCTGCTTTTCTTTCGAAAGAGGCTTTTTCAAAATTTGGTGCGTCTACATGGTGCTACATTTAAGAAAAACCTTCTTCCTTTTAAAATGAGGTTTATAGGGATGGCAAAAGAACACATCCGTTTTTTTGGAATTTTTTACGAAAAAGTGGATGCATTCCTTAGACATGGCATTGTTTTTCCAGGATACCTCTGGTATCCCGGAAAAGCACTGCAGTCTAGATGTAGCCTTAATCTTCCTTCACCATTGCTTTCCCTGACTGCCTCTCCCTGAGGGTTTTCTCGATACCTCTTCTTTTCCCATCAGCTTCTGCTAAAGATCTGGATTGTTTTGTGCTGGGCTGTCAGCTGCTTGTAAGCATAAAAGCTTTCAAACCATTGAAAAGTACAGGTAAACAGGATTAACTATTGCCATATGTTTTTAAAAGGTGATATGGTTCAAAGAAAATATCCTTAAGTAAGAAAATACAAAAACAATGCCAACTAACCATATTGTATAACAGGACAAGTGAAATGTTTGAGATGATGAAACAAGTAACTTCATTTTATGTCTTTAAAACCATATTTATCTATTGTCAAGTATAGAGACACTTTAATCCTATTTTAAACACCAACAGATTAAAAAACAACAACCTGCTAACTTGTAGATTGAAACTTCTGGTAAAGAAAGGTCACAGGCCTGCAAGCCAGAATGGGCTGATGATAAAATAGTTTGGGTGGTATTTCTAGAGGTCTAATAGAAAAAGAGAGCTTCCAGCTGGCTACAAGTGGAGAAACACAAATAAATAATCCCCCACAGGTTCAAAGTTAATTAATTAAGCTTATGCATCTACCTTTTCCTCTGTATGATTGTTTTAGTGGGTTTAGATTTGAAATAGCTTTAACCTGCATTATTATCAAGGAAGGGTTATTTACTACAACTGGCCAAAAATGAGGAACATCTTTAGAAAACATTTGGAAATTCCGTGAAAAAGTGAAATGTTTGAATTTGACATATTCGTCTGCACACAGGACTATGAAGAAAGGTAAGGCAGTAATACAGCTGAGAGCTAGTGAAAACATTTAGGAGGCTTCAGAATTTCTAAGAAATAAAGAAAGTACAGTTGTCTCAAGTGCAGGCCAAGTTGACTCTATCTTTGGTAGGGCTGTCACAGGAGAATTCTCACAGAGACTGATTGACCACTGTGGCACATATATTGCAGGATAAAGTGTCAATGGTGTTACTTTTCAAAGCTGGGGAACTGATTGAATATCTTCAAGGATGAAAGGGATTCGAGGAGAATTCAGGGAACCAGTGTTTACAACAAACAAACCGTGATAATTGGCTCAGCCTAGAAAAGTAACTACAGGCAGTCCCCGGGTTACGTACAAGATAGGGACTGTAGGTTTGTTCTTAAGTTGAATTTGTATGTAAGTCGGAACTGGTACATATTGTAGGGGAAACTCTAGCCAAACATTTCTCCAGAGCTCAGTTTTATTCTCCCACACCTCACTTCCCTCAGTCCTTTATTCTCAAGCTGAGGTGTCTGCTGAGAAAAGCCGCTCTGCGTCTCCCTGCTCTGCTGGGGGGAAGCAGCTAGTGTGGGGTTGCCTCACCCCGTTTGTAAGTAGGGGTCTGATGTAAGTCGGATCCATGGAACCCGGGGACTGCCTGTACTTAAAAATATTTTAGAATTATAATATTATTCTAGAAGGCTACCTGGAACAACAGAAGAATCAAATGAGGTCTAAGCAGAAAGTGAGGGCCTGGACATGTTTATTGTCATAAATCTGGTTTTCAGTGCACTTGTGTAACTGCTCAGGAGAAATTCAAATACCACCCAGCTGATTAGCAGAGCACCCATAGCTAGGTTATGTATTTCTTCCAGTAGTGCACATCATACATACCTCAGTGCACATAAAATTTATCCTTTGCACATAGATGGAAAAAAAAACCCCAACCATGGATAGAAAAGATTAAAGGGAAAATTGGTCTGAACTGCAGCTTTTATCTTCAGTGTGTCCTGGAGATGCTATGGTATAACCTGCCAAGCATCAGCTTAGTTCTGGAGCACCTGGGACAAGTGTAGATGAGAGATGAATGTCCAAGTTATACATGCTGGTCTGTTTGCTTGGTCTGTTTTCATTTTCTATTCCTTGCTTACTGTATTATATCAATGTCCCTGATTTTTCAGTTGCAGAACATCTACAAGTCCAAAACATGTCCTAAGTAACTGGTAATGTTACATGTACTATAGGAAATAGCTCAGGGAGACTGAAACAAGTACAAAGTTCAATTTAGCAATATATTATGGTGGTTTTGAAAGCAAGTTGTTCTATAAACAAAAATATTGTTGTTACTGAAACACTTATTTGTAGTCTGAGAAATGTTGACAGTTGAATAAAGAGAAAGTTTGGCATCACATACTCTCCAGGGCGAATTCTGTGGGTTTATATTGTATTTTACTTTTTACCTTTGTTTCTGGGCATGCAGAAAAATTACATCAAGTAGATGGAGTGCCCTGTTAGTTCAAATATGTTTCTGACTTGTCAAGGTGGCTTCCTCTGGTTGCTCTATTGTTGAATTCTGCCCTCATTTGAGAACTGTTATTACATTCATATCCTTTATCGGTAGCTGGAAGTAGGAGGCAAAATGTTCAAAGTGAGACAAAAGATGCAAATTTTTAATAGTGAAGCTAATAAACATTTGAAAAGATTTCCATGTTAAGTAGAAAATTCTCTAACACTTTAATATATATATATATATATATATATATATATATATATATATATATATATCTCAAAGGCTTGGCTGTTTAAAATGTGTTAACAAAATATATTTAGTTCAATCTCAGGCAGCCTCTAGCTTATCACTTAAGCCATGCCCGTCACCTGGAGCTAGGTGCCTAATCTATTTCTTCTAAGAGAAGTGATGGCCCATGCCTAAATTCACTCAAAGCAGACAGGAGAGGAGGGCTCTCTCATAACTTTCAGCCCAGTACTCAGGTTACTTGATCAAGCTATAGAACTGGGGTGGCCACCCATTAAACAAAGAGAGATGAAACAGCAGCAGAAAAAATGCAAAGAGCTGCACCAGATTTTTTTTAAGCAATGTTTGTTTATAAAAAAAAAAAAAAAAAAGGAAGAGCTCCCCTCCTCCCCAGAGTTGAGAGGGAAAAATAAAGGGGGACACTATCCCTTTAAAGGAAAAGACAAGGCTTTTTGGCCACATCATGGTCCTGTCAGCCAGCACCATCTTGGTGGCACCATTTTGAATCCCCGCACTGGACAGCTCCCCTACCCCAGTGAGCACAGGAAGCTGAGGACCAGAGACCATTTCTAGAGGTGCAGGGGTGGCTTTGCAAGGTGTGGGGGAGGCTTTGCGAGCCACATTTGAAGGAGGGAAAATCCACGGGTTGGCCACCCCTACTATAGAAGATAGTAGCTCAAATCCCTCCTATGCATGAGATGAAGAGGGATTTCAAAGTGGCCTCCCATTTTTTAAGTGAAGGCCTTAATTATTTAAGAACATAAAAATGGCCATACCGGGTCAGACCAAAGGTCCATCTATCCCAGTATCCTGTCTGCTGACAGTGGCCAAAACCAGATGCCCCAGAGGGAGGGAACACAACAGGCAATCCTCATGTGATCCATATCATCCATTTCCAGCCCCTGACAAACAGCGGCTAGAGACACCATGCCTACCCATCCTGGCTAATAACCATTGTTGGACCTAACCTCTGTGAATGTATCTAGCTCTTTTTTGAAGCCTGTTGAAGTCGTAGTCTTCACCACATCCTCTGGCAAGGAGTTCCACAGGTAGACTGTGAGCTGAGTGAAGAAAAACTTCCTTTTGTTTGTTTTAAATTTGCTGCCTATTAATTTCATTTGGTGACTCCTAGTTCTTATATGGTGGGAATAAGTAAATAATTTTTCCTTATTCACTTTTTCCACACCAGTCATGATTGTATAGACCTCTATCATATCCCCCCTTAGTCTCCTCTTTTCTAAGCTGAAAAGTCCAAGTTTTTTTAAGCTTTCTTCATATGGGGCCTTTTCCAAACCCGTAATAATTTTTGTTGCTTTTTTCTGAACCTTTTCCCATGCCAATATATCTTTTTTTCAGATGAAGTGACCACATCTGTACTCAGTATTCAAATGTGGGTGTACCATACATGTAAATAGTGGCAATAAGATATTCTTTGTCTTATTCTCTATCCCTTTTTCAATGATTCTTAACATTCTGTTTGCTTTTTTGATACCTATGGTATCCCAAAATAGCGATGCAGTGTAGATGTAGCTTTAGAGTCCAGTAGTCTCCGTCTGCTCCTCTTTCTGCATTTCTTGCAATAATACCCCACCCCTAACAAACAATAAAAGAAAAATAATACTCCTCTTCCACCCCAATAGCATCTAACTTTGAGAGGGTTGATGGGTGCCTAAATCTGGACCAGAGGTACCCTACCTGGGATTCATAGGCAAGTCCCTTCCAGTGGCAATATTTAGGACCCACTCCTGTTGTCAACATTTCCTATTGACTAGCTTAGATAACTAATTGCTCAGCATTCTGGCTTTTGTGGACCCTATTCTTAGACACCTCTCTCCCCCTAGGCATTGTACAGGAACCTAGGCACCTATCCTGGGTCTGTGGATTCCCATGAGTGGGAAGGTATCTGAAAGTTAGGCATTACTACTCTGCACATTGCAATGTCTAATCCCTTTGGGGATCTAGCCCACTGTCATTGCTGCTGGCTCTGTTTGCCTGTTCTGTACTTTCTTTCCTTCTGATCCCTTAGTTCATCTACTATACATTTGTCTGTTGAAGACCTCCTCCTAAACTGTAAGTTAGGACCAACAAATCAGGTACGCCACTTCGTAAGAACGGCTGTACTGGGTCAGACCAAAGGTCCATCTAGCCCAGTAGCCTGTCTGCCGACAGTGGCCAACAGTAGGTGCCCCGGAGGTGGTGGACTGAAGACAATGATCAAGTGATTTGTCTCCTGTCATCCTTCTCCAGCCTCTGACAAATAGAGGCCAGAGACACCATTTCTATCCCCTGGCTAATAGCCTTTTATGGACCTAACCTCCATGAAATTATCTAGCTTCTCTTTAAACTCTATTATAGTCCTAGCCTTCACAGCCTCCTCTGGCAAGGAGTTCCACAGGTTGACTACGCGCTGTGTGAAGAAAAACTTTCTTTTCATAGTTTTAAACCTGCTACCCATTAACTTCATTTGGTGTCCTCTAGTTCTTCTATTATGGGAACTAATAAATAATGTTTCTTTATTCACCCTCTCCACACCACTCATGATTTTATAGACCTCTATCATATCCCCCCTCAGTCTCCTCTTTTCTAAACTGAAAAGGCCCAGATAACTTCCTCTTATCATAACTTAAAGCAAGGCCATGGTTTGATTGTGCCAGGAAAATGGGATGTGCCTGGAATTGGACTACTTCTCTTGAAACCATACAGAAAAAAGACAGAATCACCAGGCAAGTGAAAGGGGCTTATCCCAGCCCCAAGCCTTCCACCCCCCTTTAGAGAGGCTGAAGCTTTCCCACACCTCCCCATTTGTACTGGGGCATTGCTGGCTGTTTCTTTTATCAGGGAGTGAGGGGAAAATGCTTTAATCCTCACTCTGGCAAGGATAGATGAACTTGGACATGCACCCCTCTCCATTGGCTGTGCCCATTGGAGCGGCAGAAAGCATATGGAAGCCCTTCTCACCTGGTCCTAAGCTGCTACACTGACAGAGGGCTGGGTAGTCCTCTTTCCCTGGGGCAGCCTGAAGATTGAATCCCTCATCCCCAGCTCCGCCCCGAGCAATGATTCAAGTGAAACGTACATTTTCATTTTATTTTCCAAAAAAATAAAAATGTCATTAAGGATCCAAGCAACATTTGCAAGTTTCACAGTGCCATGAAGCTGCAGAACTGTATGAAACTAGTAATCTATGTCCACATGCTACAGAGCCATTTAATTTCTTCACTGGGATGCTTTTCACCCAAGTTTTGGAAAGGAACAGTTTTTAAAGAAATTTTTGCTGTATTAGCCTCAGGGAGTCATTCAAGAGTTTAGATATTTCCTCTCTGCCCTGTCTATACTTACCCAGAGATCTGAGCTCCAGAGATCAATCCTCTGGGGTTTGATTTAGTGAGTCTAGTAAGGACCTGCTAAATTTACCCTTTTTTCCATCCGCTGTGAGGAATAAGGGAAACAAATAGGTAAGTTTGACCTGTCAACCTCCCACAGGGGGGATGCACGGTCAATCGAGCTAGGGTAGATCAACTGCTACACTATGCACATAGCTGGAGTTGCGTACCTTTGTTTGACTTTCTCCCCAAGTATAGACCTGGCCTTTGTTTATGCTGTTAATTGGCATTATCTAGAAAAGTGAAGACTGTTATCTGTTAATGCCAAGAGAAATGTCTAATACAAGGGTGCCTACAATATTTAGCTCCAGGGACTTGATAGGTTAAACAACATTCATAGAATCATAGAATCATAGGACTGGAAGGGACCTCCAGAGGTCATCGAGTCCAGCCCCCCGCCCTCAAGGCAGGACCAAGCTCCGTCTACACCATCCCTGACAGATGTCTATCTAACCTGTTCTTAAATATCTCCAGAGAGGGAGATTCCACCACCTCCCTTGGCAATTTATTCCAATATTTGACCACCCTGACAGTTAGGAATTTTTTCCTAATGTCCAATCTAAACGTCCCTTGCTGCACTTTAAGCCCATTACTCCTTGTCCTGTCCTCAGAAACCAAGAGGAACAAATTTTCTCCTTCCTCCTTGTGACACCCTTTTAGATATTTGAAAACCGCTATCATGTCCCCCCTTAATCTTCTTTTTTCCAAACTAAACAAGCCCAGTTCATGAAGCCTGGCTTCATAGGTCATGTTCTCTAAACCTTTAATCATTCTTGTTGCTCTTCTCTGTACCCTTTCCAATTTCTCCACATCTTTCTTGAAATGTGGCGCCCAGAACTGGACTCCAGCTGAGGCCTAACTAGTGCAGAGTAGAGCGGCAGAATGACGTCACGAGTTTTGCTTGCAACACACCTGTTGATACAACCTAGAATCATATTTGCTTTTTTTGCAACAGCATCACACTGTTGACTCATATTCAACTTGTGGTCCACTATGACCCCTAGATCCCTTTCCGCCATGCTCCTTCCTAGACAGTCGCTTCCCATCTTGTATGTATGGAACTGATTGTTCCTTCCTAAGTGGAGCACTTTGCATTTCTCTTTATTAAACCTCATCCTGTTTACCTCTGACCATTTCTCTAACTTGCTAAGGTCATTTTGAATTATGTCCCTATCCTCCAAAGAAGTTGCAACCCCACCCAGTTTGGTATTATCTGCAAACTTAATAAGCGTACTCTCTATCCCAATATCTACATCATTGATGAAGATATTGAACAGTACGGGTCCCAAAACAGACCCTTGCGGAACTCCACTTTTTATCCCTTTCTAGCAGGATTTATCACCGTTAACAACAACTCTCTGACTACGGTTATCCAGCCAATTATGCACCCACCTTATCGTGGCCCTATCTAAGTTATATTTGCCTAGTTTATCAATAAGAATCTCATGCGAGACCGTATCAAATGCCTTACTAAAGTCTAGGTATATGACATCCACCGCTTCTCCCTTATCCACAAGGCTCGTTATCCTATCAAACAATGAGTCCTAATTATCAGTCACAATAAGTGATGACAAGGAGAAATTTGTAACATTTTGTTATCATAATTAAACTGATAAAAGCTAAAGGCTGCCTTCCAGCTTAATTCTAATTTGGCAGTTTTTACTATTCTGAAAAGCACAACACACAACAAAAACGCTTTTGTGATCTCACTGGAATATTTTTCGATGAGCTCAAGAAAAATGTCACATTGTGACAAAAATGATAATTGCCCTGTATTTGGCTAGAAGCCCAAGCTTGGAGAAAATCATATGTATTTGTAATTCCTGTTTGCTTGTCATGGGATTGTGCAGAAAAGGCCACACATCAAGAAAGCAATGATTGCTTATGGGAAATGCTCCTGTACTGCAATGAAATATTTTTTTGGGGGAGTATGGTGAGAACCCTCAGTCTTCATACCTCTAGGATTCAGCAATGGATTTATTTTATGCATTTTACAATCTAAAATTTGTATTGTGTTGGCACATGGTCAGTGCAACTATTGTGGAAATTTCAGCTGTCATAGAATAGTTTTGAACTTTGGAAGAATTTCTACCAGTAAAAGTGACATGAAAGGGAGAAGCTGGAACTTTGAGTTGCAGTATAATGTGAAATCCTGAATTAATCCATCATTAATTATAAAAGTTTTCAATTGTTATCATTCAGGAACTTTCTGCAAAAATAAGTAGTTCCTGCAGGGGACAATTCTGTGCTAACATAAGCTAATGTGATCTTGGAGCCAGTGAGTCATGCTCTCAGCTAGTGTAAATCAGCATAGCTCTATTGATGTTGAAGGCACTAACCTGTTAAACTGCATTGCTGAAATTCAATTGACATTGTTAGCAAGTGTTACTTTTCTGTTAGCTGTAGGCTGGGAAACTATGTGCAGCTGCTTTCTACTCTGGGAAAAAAATCCTTTTTCTGAGGGGAAGAAACAAACAATTTTGTTCTTACTCATCTTTGAATATAATCTGACTTGCATCTTTTTAGAAACCCCCAATTATGTAAAATAAAGTACAAAATACAGCAACTAAGGGATTCTCAAATCTTTAGAACATTTCAGGACTTAGACATCTTTTAAAAAATAGACATAGTAAAACTTTGGTTTCAATTGAAAAAAATCAGCACAAGTACTAGAGTTTGACCCAAATGATGAATATTTATATAGGACTAGGAAAGTATCTCAAGTGTCTGAGATTTGTTTTCATCCTCTGCTGTGTAGACACATCCAGAGATTGAACATCTGCAGCTGGCTTTGGTCAGGTGACTCAGGTTCACAGGGCTTGGGTTGTGGGACTGCAAAATTGTCATGTTCAGGCTGACACTGGAACCTGAGCTCTGGGACTCAGTGAGGGGGTGAGAGGAGGATCCCAGGTTAGGCTCCATCTTGAGCCTGAATTAGGGATGTGAATGGTTAACCTGAATGGTAATAGATATGTAGCCGTGTTAGTCTGGTCTAGCTGAAACAAAAAGCAGGATATATGTTTTTATATGTATATAGGTGATATATGGTCGTGCCATTTTCTTCCACAATTTGATCTGAGGAAATGGGTCTGGCCCATGAAAGCTCATCACCTAATAAACCATCTTGTTAGTCTTTAAAGTCCTACATAGTCCTGTTAACTTTAATGGGTGAGGCTTACCAGTTCCAGATAACTGGTGGGGGCTAGAGCAGCTCCCTGCCCACCAGGGCCTGCCATGGGAAGGGGTGCTCCAGCCTGCAGCCCAAACCAGTGAGCAGCCAAATCCAGTGAGCCTGAGTCAGCTAATCCAGGCCACCTGCAAGTATTTAATTGCTATGTAGACATACATTCAAGAACCTACACTAATTTCTAACTGAGATCTGAGTGCAGTGTCCTGAATCACAAATGCACATCGGCAGGGCTCGACAAACCTCTGAATCTACTCGCCTGTGGCAAGTAGATTTTAGCCATTCGCTCCGAGCGCCCCATTCACTGGTGCTTCGCGCATGCGCAGTGCTGGTCTGGCGCATGCGCAGTGCGGGGCTGGCGAGTGGTTCTTGCCGGGGTTTGTCAAGCCCTCCACATTGGCACTAGAAACTTGATAATGGCTATCACATATCCAAAGACAGCTTCCTAGAACTTTATTTCTGAAATGTGCACATTGCAAAAGGGGCTAGAATGCCCATAAATCCATTTAAGAATATGAGTGGATTTGAGAGATTATGATTATGACTGAATCAAGACAATGTACGCATATCATGGAAGTGCATAAAATCTTTATTTAGAACAATAAAGTATATGTATATAATGTAATTCCATTTTCAAACCAGTATAAAAAAGTATCAGGGAATACATCTATTTTTAAGAGGACATATATATACACACACATCACATTTTATAACCTTTGTTGCTTAACTTTTCATAATGTAACTATGCAAGATTGTGTTGACATTTACATCAAAATATACAAACTCTCTCACATGATGCAACCACCAATATTTGTGCCTCTGTCTGTTAAGAGTCTGAAATCTCCATATCCCATCCATTTGCTAATATAAATAGCAACATGCCACTATTACTGTCCATCTATTTTTAATATCTAGTTGAATCTTCTATCTGGAGAAAATTGTTGGATAATTCTTAAATGCAAATCTAACTGAAAACAGCTATTGTAGTATACTGTTGAGCTTTTCAGTTGAATAGTTGTATTGTGTATGCTGAACAGTTTCACTATAGTGCAAAGAGATAGCAACAGAAAAGACACAGCTGGTGAAGTTCAGTCTAGAAAAATGTGTAAGTGTAAGATGTTTTTATATATTGTATGGTACAGAACATTAATTTTTAAAAGCTACTTATAAAATGATTGTGACAAAATAAGTACCATTAATTTATTCAAGTAAACACACTTCTAAAACAGCACATTGAATTTTTCAGTATACCATTAGTTTTTTATTCCCACAAAGCTGCTGTTAATAGCATGCAGAGTTCGACTTATCCCAAAGAAACTTCCAAAAGTTTCCTCCTAACAAAATTCACTGAGATCTGAGCATAATTTAGGTCGATCTTTCTATAAAGAGACATCCCGTTTTAGTACATGGACATCATTTTCTAATCTCAATAGTGCATGATCTGACCCTTCCAAAAATGAAGGATTTTAAAACTAGTTTGTATCTAAGAATTGTACAACTTACAAGATAGGAAAAATTAAGGGCCTTATTCTGCCACCATCACTCCCACTGAGTAGTAACTTTACTCCAGCAATGGTCCCAGTCATATCATCTGCTTTTTGTGAATTAGCAGATCATTGACACTACATATGAAGTAAATTCTACACAACAGGTAGCAGAATCAAGCCGTTTAATAACATTTACATATATTTGAATTAGCAGGGCTGTCAAACAATCTAATTGTGCTTAAACATACAGTTAGACAATACAAATTTAAATATTTTTGAGTGTTTTCTACAATTTCAAATCTATTGATTTCAATTACAATATTATTTTGGGTTCCAAATATTTGCACTGTAAAAAACCCCCAGTAAATTTCAATTCGCCTAATAGAAGTATTGTAGTGGAATGAATCATGAAAGTCAATCTTACAAAGGTAGAATTATGTCAAAACTGCATTCAAATATAAAACAATGTAAAACTTTAGGGCACATCTATATTTACTGGAAGATTGATACTCCAGAAGGTAATCTTCTGGAATTTGATTTTAGTGGGTCTAGTATAGACCTATAAATTGAATGCTAAGGGCAGGGTCCTGTACTCCTTTTGCAAGGAGTAAGAGAAGCTGAAGAGAGTGTTTGCTCCCGTCGTCCTCCCACAATGTGGACCCTGCCAAGGCTCTGCTTAAGGTAAGCTGACTCCAGTTATGCATTTTACATTGCTGGAGTTGCATACCTTAAACTGACCTTCCTGGTCTAGTGTAGACCAGGCCTGAGAGCCTACAAGTCCACTCAGTCCTACTGTTCATCCAATTGCTCAAATGAATTTGTTTACATTTACAGGAGGTAATGCTGCCCACTTGTTTACAGTGTCATCTGAAAGTGAGAACAGGCATTCACATGGCACTGATGTAGCTAGCACAGAAAAATATTTGTGCCTAATGTAGTAAAGATTCATATGTCCCTTCATGCTTCACCCACATCCCAGAGGACATGCTTTCATGTTGATGATTGGTTCTGCTCGATAATTATTCAAAGCAATGTGGACCAACACACATTCATTTTCATTATCTAAGTCAGATGCCATCAGCAGAAGGTTAATTTTCTTCTTTGGTGTGGAAACTACAGAAAAAGGAGCACTAGAGTGTTCCTCACAAGACATCTGAAAACATATGCCACACCTCTTCCTTCACTCATTTTGGAAGGCACTTTAGATTCTTAAACCTTGGGTCAAGTGCTTTAGCAAGCTCACATTGGTGAGCTTTGTTTTGTCAAATCTTTTGTGCTCTTAAAATGGACATGTGCTAGGTCATCGTCTGAGACTGCTATAACATGAAATATATGGCACAATGTGGATTCAACAGAGCAGAACACATGCAATACTCTCCCAAGGATTTCAGTCACATATTTTAATACATTATTTTAAGAAGCATCATCAGCATGGAATGGTGGCCAAAGCATGAGAGGACACACAAGTGTTTGAAATATCTGGCGCACAAATATCTTGCAATGCTGGATACAAAAGTGCCATGCAAACACCCGTTCTCACTTTCATCTGACATTGTAAATAAGAAGTGGGAAGCATTTTCTGTAAATATAAACAAACATATTTGTCTTAGCAATTGGCTGTACAAGTAGGACTGAGTGCACTTATAGGTGCTGAAGTTTTACCTTGTTACATAATTGCATTCAAAAAACAAAACAACGAATCTCTGTAAGTTGCACTTTCATGATAAAGAGATTACACTATAATACTTACTATTTCTTTTATAATTTTTATAATGCAAATATTTGTAAGAAAACATATATAGTCAGCCCAGTGCATTGGTATCGTATATTGTAATTGAAATAATATATAAAGATGTAGAAAAACATCCAAAAATCTATTACATTTCAATTAATATTCTATTGTGTAACAGTGCAATTTAAAACTGACTCAAAAAAAATCATGTGAGTTAACTCCAATTAATCAACAACCCTAATCGTTTGACATTTGGAAACCTAATAATTTACCATATTTAGAAATATTTAAATATATTTTAGGTTTGTCATACCTCTTGGAAGGCCCAAATATTCCATTTACATGTCTTATATAGGATTTTTTAAAAAAGAAAGAAAAGCCACGAGCTGTCAAATTATCCATCTCACACATTTTACGTGATGCTATTTCACTTTGTGCTAATGAAGGTTATTTACATTCCAAATGAGAACAATTACCATTGCGTAAACTTTGTGTTGTCAGAAAGACTGAACATGGGAGCGGTTTCAGCAAGATACATGAATGTCATTTAGTCTTAAATTTACTTTATTCTATAGCAAAAATGAACGTATGTGTCTGTTATAAATCCTCTATTATAACTAACTTTGAGACAGTTACTGTTAGAACATTACTATTCAGTAGTGAAGCATTTGGCAGCAAATTTTATATAATTTTATACCAGATGCATTATTCATTTTTCTCAAGGGTAAAATATACTCTATGATATCTAGACAAAAATAACTGTAATTTGAACTTCAAAGCCTAATCTGAGACATATCAAGACACATTACATTTAATTTTCTCAAATATTCATTTTGGAAAAATAGCACTTTTATGAACAATTAAGGTAGCTAATTAATAACACTGGGTTTTGTTCAGTTACGGAATCTAAGAAAACCATTGTAAGATTCCAAATGCAGTCAGTTTACTTGAGAACACACTGTAGATTGCAGCAATGGAAAATGTTTTTATGTCTAACATTTTTGTCAAGTATTCAGGGATATTTGCTGCCTTTTATTACTGGGCACATTTCTTCTTTGTTAGAACATGTATTCAAGCAGTCTCAACACAACCAGGAAGATGCATGTAAAGTCCTGTGGTAAACTATTTTTAAAATTTTGCTTCTATAATATGTATTCCCACCTGTTCCTGTGTTGTTTCTTGCATTTTTATCCCAATCCCACAAGCAAAAATCCAAAAGTTCCACAAAATCCAAAAGTTAGAGTGACTTCCCCATGATATTGACACACCCCTTCTCCCCAGTTTTGATATTATATGGAATTCAGACCATTTTTACCAGTAAAAGGAGAAAACAAATCTTGATTAAACCATGTTAAGATTCTTTAACTCTGGTTATAACAGACATCAAATCTTTCTAGCCCTTTCTTTAAACATTACTAGGGGAATGTGTCCCTCTGCTCATTACCCTCACCTGCTCCCCTTTCTCTGGCCGCTTTCACATCACTGAGTCTGTTGACGCTGAGAGTCTGTTGACGCTGATGACGTCATTATGTTACCCAGCAGGAACATTCTGTCATCCGCCAGGAGAAACTTTTATATATATAAATAAAACCTTTGTTCAAACTGAAGAGAAATCTGATTTATATTGTTAAAATTCTATTTATGACAAACTGAAAAGAGATTTAGTGTTTTCCCAACAAATTACCAGTCTTTTTTGCCCACCCAATCCTGTCAGCAACAAAGTATATCTTACCCACTCTTTGGTAAGGCCCAGGCCCACTGCAGAGCTTTAGATGCAGTTCCCAAACATTAGATCATGTTGAGATACTGAAAGTGGAACTCTTAAAGTAGGCTTGAAATACTAATCTGAGGGACAGGCACATATGTTATTGTGTCAGAATGAGCTGCTACAGATGGAAAATTCTACTGCTTGGTTTTCTGTAGTGCTAAGCATTGCCTAGAGTCTGATTTTTGTTTTTTTTAAAGAGGTGCTTAGCTTTTCCCACTTATTTCAATTGTAGTGGTGGGTACTCCAGTACCTAATGAAAATCAGGATATTAGGGCCCAATTCTCACTTACATGAAAGACACTTTGACCTATTCTATGGACAGATCCTCAGTGGTTGTAAATTATTATAGCTCCGTTAAAGTCAGTGACAGTTTACCCTAGCTGGGGATCACTACTAGAACACTGAAAACAGATGTTAGTGTGAATGAAAACTAGACCCTAAAGGGCAAATTTTGGCCACAATGAAATCAATAAGAGTTTTGCCATTGAATTGGCAAGTTCCACCCAAAGTATCTGTACACACCTGTAACCTCCATCACTGATCATAAAACTTTTTGTACATTGTGGCACTCAGATGTCTAATGAATTGACCCTATATAAAGCAAATTCCTTTGACACATAGTTCATAATAACTGAAGTCTCCATGACAATTCTTTTAAAAGTTTAAATAAAAGTATCTCTAAAATATAGACACTTCATGAAGATATTAAAACAAAATATTTTGGACATTTTAAGAAACTGTTATTTGGTTAAGGGCCAGTTGATAGGCAGTTTGTAATTTGGGGTGAAACATCCCTCTGAAATAGACATTAAAATAGATAAATAAGTTGTATTCATTTTCTGGAAAGAGCTTGTACAACTGGGATGCATAAATTGAAGATTCTGGTATGGAATTTTTAATGTCTCCTTAAAAATGTATGCCTGTCTTAATTTATTATCAGTCTTATTTCTGTGTTCCAGGTATTTTATAACAGCAGCAGATGCTGAAGACAACTGGAAATAAAGCTTTCATCCCTCGATTACAGTTAATCTTTAAAAATGGAGAATATCAGATTAAAATAATTAGTCATTTAACACACAATGCAAATAGCTTTTACTGTATGTCAGCAGTAATTAATAAATTCACTCTCAGTAACTTCCACTTTTCCTACATTTTACATAAAGCCAAGGAATCAGTGGCACACATCAATATTTTGTAAAGATTTCATGAGTTTAGTGTTATTCCAGATGTTGAATGCAATTCAAACTCTTTGCTTTTTCTCCCCTTTCCATAGCAAGAATTTTAATTGGAGCCTTCACACATTCAGCAGTTTCTCCTAATGCTGTCAGGGCTCCATCCTTCTGCTGTCACCTCTGCTTTACTTCTTTTTGATCCATTATTTGCTTCTCTTAATTGGAGACCACCAGCTATGCCAAGTTCTTTGGAGGTTTTCTGAGGTGGAAATACATTCTCCTGGCACAAGGCAGAGACTACATCTCACTTTACATTGCGACCTTTGCTAGAAATGAAACCAGTTCCTTAGAAGCAAAAGGCTAGCACGCTGGTCCACTGTGCCACCTTACTTGCAAGTTTTATACACAATACTGAAGAATATGTTTCTGATTCCATTTCTGCATTTTTTTTCAATTCAGAGAACTCCGTTTGTAGGCATCAGGGTAAACAAGAGGACACAGGATGTAAATTAAGAATACAAATGTCCTTATGACTTTGAAAGATTACATGTATCTGAAGGCATTTGTAAGATGTCTTTTGTTCAGGCCATGTACTTCCTCTGCCGGAATCAGTTGTAAGGTCTTTACAGTTAAATGACTCCCAGCTCCACACAAGGTAGGTATCTGAATAAAATATAGTCCTGCTGAGAACATACTCTTCTTGAAGCTCTTCAATTCAGTGTTGGTTTCACAGTAACAAACACAACTTTGTCCTCATCTCTTTGAATCAGTATGGATCCCAGGCAGCAACCAATGCAGACTCTGTCACTCCAGAAGGAATATGAATATGTTTAAAGTTGCTTCATTTATGAAGAAAACATGGAACTGTTTCCTGCTTACGGGGGAAAAAGGAAATTGTATTTACACTGGTTTCTCACACTCCTTACTCAATAACAGAAGCTGAACAGAAAAATATAATACTTCCTTTATAGAAAAACATAATAACTGGCATGAACATTCTTTTTTCCCAAAGTACTTTGCTAAACATATATTTAAATGGACTCAATTTGCAGTTCATGTACAATTCTCTGTAGGTTCTGAATCCTGGCTCAGAATGCATTTGGGCCCTGTTCCTGCATACACACTAGGGATGTGAATGGTTAACCAGTTAACTGAGGCCTATCAATTCTGGTTAACCAGTGGGGGCTGGAGCAGCTCCCTGGCTTCCATGAGCAGGGCCACAGGCAAGGGCGCTTCAGCTAATTCGAGAATCCTGTCTGTGGAGGGGGGGGGGAAAGGGGCACTCCAGCAGCAGAGGCCCCACTGTCCATCTCCCCTTTAAATCAGTTAATCTGTTAACACTCCAGTTAACCAATTAAGTGGGATTTTGCATCCCTATTACACACACATGAATAATCCTGCAGAATGTAATGTGACTGTTCATATGTATATCTGCAGGATTGTCATACAATTGCGGAACAGAGAAGCCTTAACAGAGCTTTTTTTTTTTTTTTTTTAAAGTTGATGGTATCCAGAGAAGTGAGCTGGTTTATACAAATAAATTAACTGGCTATGAAAATATTTTGCTTTAACTACATGCTTTTAGCATTTTCTTTTACAATATCGTTTAAAAATAAAATGCATGCACTTTTTTCTCCCACACAACTAGTTAATACGAATATGGTAATACCAATATGCCAAGTTAATACCAATATGTTACTAATGCACTTTTCTAAATGGAAATGGATAAATATAGAGGTTGACAATGATGCAGAACAGCTCAATAGCTCAGCAATATAGTTTCATATCTTGGAATCACATCAGTATATTCTATAAATATTCTTCCCTTCTGGAAAGTTTCCTTTTACTTTCTGTGGTTATCTTCACCACCAATCTTTTGCATTCAGGATAATATGTTTATAATATAAACTATGCTGAGACAGCCTGTCTCTTCATGCTATAGCACTGCAGCTGAAGAGGGACTTGGTGAATGGGAATTGGCAATTCTCAATGAAAGGCCTATAACTCTTCAATAGGCTGTCACACCAAAGAAAGAAGCGAGAGCTGTCCCTCATTTTGGGGTATTTCTCTCTCACTGTGTTATTGAGAGGTCTGGTTGTAAGTCAAATGACTAAATTCAGAATATATATGTGCAATAAAACTGTCTTACAAAAGTATGCTGAGCTGACTAATACAAAATTAGCTTTAGATGTGGCTTCACAGAATAGTCACTAAATTTCAGCAGACAAAAGTTATGAAGCTTGTGGTAGGAATCTGTCATACTGTTTAAGGACTTACCAGAACATGAAACAGTAACAGTGCCGGAAAAAAGCAATAGCTACACTTGTAGGAGCTCTTTTTCTTTTTGCTGCAACATACTGGAAGACATAAAATAAATGATTTACATTGTGATAAAATAACTAGGGAACGGTGACAATTAAAGGTATATTTTGTTAAAATAAATATATTAACCTCCATCTGTGAAATGTTTGTGATCCTAGGGGCATGTCTACATTACATGGAAGATTGATGCTGCCACGATTGATCTTCTGGGGTTTGATTTAGTGGGTCTACTATAGACCCCCTAGGTTGAACTCAAAAGGTGCTCCCATTGGCTCCATTACTCCTGCTCCTCATGAGGAGTAAAGGAAGCTGATGGGAACCTTTGCTCCTGTCAGCCTTCTGCTGTGTGGACAGCGTGGAAATATGACTTAAAATAGGTCTACTCCAGCTACATAATTTACCTAGTGAGAGTTGCGTATCTTACTTCGACCTTCCCATGTAGTATAGACCAGGCTCAAGTGTTTGAGCACTGTAATAAACTTTTAGTAATAAGTATTTCTTAATTACAGTAGATCAAAACTTTGTCACAGGAGGGTAAGAGAAAATATTGCATATATCTGAGATTTGATGGGGAAAATAACCAATTTCAATTTCTTGGAGCGGTAGTCTCTTGCACTGAACTGTCTCCTCTCTCTTTTTTCTGTAGAGTCAAGGGGAGGATGTTCAGGTTCATTAGTCACTCTGCTAAAGTGGGATGAGTTATTTGTAGCAAATGACACGTAGGCCTCAATACGTTAGCTAATTCTCCATGAGCAGGCTGATGTTTAAGAATCTGTTAGATATTTTAAATTGAGTACTATGACAATTTCACCCTAAAAGTACACAAACACTGACTGGTCACAGTCATGGAATTGTTTCTTCATGCTGTTGGATTAAAAAAAAAGAGAAAAGAGCAGGGATTTCAAGATGATGTGACAAACCTAAGACAGCAGCCTGACATACTCTGGTGGAAGGCAGGTATGCAGGGCACTGGATAAGTGGTTTTCTCTTTCCAGAGTAAACTTCTAGTGCTTGCTGCAATAAAACAAAGGCAGGAAAACACTTGGGGCTAGTTAACTAGCTTGCTCCCTCAGGCAAGTCACTCAGCACCTGCAGCCTTACAGCCAGTGTAGTTACTTTAAAAGGCCTCCCTTATGTAAGAAGAGGGGAAAGACAAAGAGTGACAGACCAGATGGAGAAAAGCGAGGAAGAAGAAGGAGAAGAAGCTGTGTATGGGCTGAGAGCTGGTTAACAAGTACCAGGGGGAAACATTTTGGAGGGGTTGTTTGGATAAGTGGCCCAGGGAAAAAGCTGCCAAGTAGGAAGGAAAAACAACTGGACTGCTGCTGCTACTTCAGGTTCCAGCCCAGAGCCCCTAGAATAGGAGAAGGGCCCGGGTTCCCCCCACACTTTTCCCCCATGCCAACACAGAGCCTATCACAAGAAGGGAGACCATGACTATCAGGGTTTTTTTACCCCAAAACCATGGAATAGCCTGTGCTGAGTATGGCTCACTAAACTGTGGATCCTGCCTCCTGTGAAGAGAAAGGGGTTGTGTATAGGACCACAGCAAATCTCTGAGGGTAATATTATTCACCAGTAGTGCGAGACCCATGGGGCATGGCCAGAACTTTGATACAATAACAACATGAATATTCGCACGCATATTGCATTTGAAGTTGGTTCATGTGAATTTAGTTCAGTGCTTCACAGCAAAGTGAATGACAAAATGTGTTTCCAATTGCTGCTCCCCACAGAGATCCAAAGTTTGGGATTGGCTCAATACTATCCCATTTGCTGCTTCCCTTCCCGCCTGGCAGTCTTTCAGCACTGTGGTGTCTCTTGGGACTGACAATTTCTTCCCTCATTAGCAAATTACACCTCCCTTTTGAAGTAAGCACAGCAGGAAGAAATAAACTCATCTGCTGTTATCTACCAATTTTCCCTTAAAGCTAACGCTGAACCAAAACTCCCCAGGGGAAGAGAGGCCCCCACTATTTGTCTCCCTTTCCCGATACTAAGAAACTGGACCATCTGGCTCTGCCATTCCAGCAGAAGGAAGGCAGGAAGTTGTGAGGTGGGCACAGTAACAGTGTACAGAGTGCTCCTATTGTAACAGAAAGGATAGGAAAAATGTAAAAAACAACAAATAGTCTAGCAGCACCCTAAAGGCTAACAAAACTTGTAGATGGTATTGTGAGCTTTCGTGGGTACAACCAGCCTCTTCAGATGAATGGAGTTCTTAAAAGTCCAGTTCCAAAATAAATAGGGGATGTGGGGTTGGGGAGGAGGAAGGGGAAAAATAGAAAGGATGGAGAAGACTGAAAGGCTAGGGGAAGCCTCTCTTCTCCCCAGGGGAAAGCTGAGATGTTGGAGGAAAACAGATATTGTCAACATCTACTATGTAGAGGGGAAATTACTGATGGAAGAAGAAGTTAGTCTGAAGAGATGAGTACTGAAAAACAAGTGAAGATGAAGGCTATAATTCAATATGATGAAGGCATGTGATCTCAGGTGGTCTCCCTTGAGCCTACAAGCCTTGCATTTTTAATCTGCTTGGAAGGAATATTAAATCCATTTTACTATGCAAAAAGGTCATTGGATGGAAAATTGCTCCAACAGGAAACAGATTTTGCCATTCACTGTACTGAATTCTGTATCTGAACTCCTTCCCTTGACATTACAAGTACAAAATTTTTCCCTGGCTTCTCAGTGATTAACTTTGCAACAATAATTTTCCTCCTAATGGAGTTTTTTGTATACAGGACAAAAAAATGTAACATTTACATATAGAGTAGGAGCACACTTTAAAGAACATACTCTGGGGACAAATTCTATCAAATACATTTTTGAGACATGAATCTTGCTAATCACTTTTTTTTCTCCACGTGCATCTTTTAGACATGGAGAGAAACATTAAGAAATGATAAAATATTTGATTTTTTTCAAACATGACCTGTATGCAACGACTTCAGTGGAGCAAAATACCTTATTTCATTATCCTCTTGACAGTTATTACACTGTGTTGTTTCATCACTTTCTGGCCTGGGCGTGCGATGTGTTTTCTAAGAGGAAAGTGAATCAGATAAAGTTAAGTAAAGTACTCTATACTGACACTTTAAAAAACAAATACTAATTATCCATTTAAGTCTTTCTTTCTATTTTCATTATCCATAAGTTCTTGTATAAGATAAACAAAATCCCACCTTCAGACGCACACATGCATCACACAGAATTCAAGTAGAGTAATGCATGCTGTGACAGCAGAATTTAACAATATGTATTTTATATGCAATGAAGTATTGTGGTTTTCAACCAAGCACAATATCAGAGTAATAGCTCTTTATTGTTAGTGTGTAAACCAGTCCTACAAAACCAACTGGGACTTTGTGGCTGTGTCCAGACTCAGGGGGTTTTTCGGAAAAAGTAGCCTTTTTCCGAAAAAACTTCACCTGCGTCTAGACTGCAGCCGCGTTCTTTCGAAATTAAATCGAAAGAACGCGGCTTTTCTTTCGACGGCGGTAAACCTCATTTCACGAGGAAGAACGCCTTCTTTCGAAAGTACTCTTTCGAAAGAAGGCGTTCTTGAATGTAAATAGGGCTTCTTCGAAAGAGAGCATCCAGACTCACTGGGTGCTTTCTTTCGAAAAAGCGGCTTGCTTTTTCGAAAGTTTCGTGTGCAGTCTAGACGCTCTCTTTCGAAAGTGGCTCTTTCGAAAGAGGCTCCTTCGAAAGAGCCTCTTTCGAAAGAGGCTTGCAGTCTAGACATAGCCTGTGTGAGTGAGATTACTCCTTGAAAGGTGTGCTAGGATTGGAACCTATAGAAGTGTTAGCCTGGTCTACAGTTAAATGTTTTGGTGGGACAGCTATGTCATCAGGAGTGTGATAAAAATCACATCCCTAACTGATGCAGCTTTGCTAGCAAAAGCCGCAATGATGCTAGCAAATATGTCCTTTTGCGAATATTAGTTTACATAATTTGGGAATTGTTATTATCTAAACCAATAGAATTATTTTGTGTCTCTGCTAGGAGGGTTTGCCAGAATAGCTTTTTGACAACTAAATACTCAACACCAGTTAAAACCCCTGCTCTACTCTCAACTTGGTGTCTTGTTGGTGTTGTCCTTCCTTCAGCACAAATATGACAGGCTCATGCCAAACCACACAAGGGGACATGGATCCTCTGATATCAACACACACATCTGCAGTATATTGTGACAATGCATTCAATTGTCGCAGGAATTTCCACTAATTATCAAAAATGCATCCAGAAGTGTTGTAACTCTTCACAAATTCACAACATAGGTCACTGTTTCATGTGAAATGGACAGTCTTGGCTTATCATTTGTAGGCCAAATGGAAGTTATGAGGTGGAAGAATCTTTACTTCTATATTCCAGTGGCCCCACACGCTTACATGAGATAGATACTATTGTGAGTCGTCTGTGGGCTCACAGAGGAATCTGATGCAAAGATAATTTCTATAATCAGTTAGAATTTTTACATGACAATCTTGTGATCCTGGGGAACCCCAACAGAGTTATTGGCTCCCTGCAAATTGGGCTTGAACAGGTCACTGGTCATTATGGTTCAGGGATTCCCAATGATAACTCTTGCCCCTTGCTTACATTCTGCACTCTCAGAAGCCTTCCATTATCAGGTCATGGTTCAAGTGGCAATACATATATCAGATGCCATAGATTTTTCACAATGGCATCCTTCACAAGTAGTTAGACCACAGCATCTCACAGGTATGGAATATGCCACAATCACAGATCACAACCTAGTGGTTGCCCATGCAGCACTGATGCTCTGACAAGCAGATAAGACTTCTGGGATGTTGAAGAAATTTGGCATCAATGCACTTCTCCACCATATGTTGGATTTAGCAAACAGGTTTTGTACCAATATTAGCAATAGATTTTTCTTCTCTAGTCTACCTGTCAGATGACATTGTGGGTGCCTGGCCTCTATCTCCCTCCATCCTTTACCAATCTGCATGCTGACCATGACTACCAGAGGAGGACTTCCAGACAATTAAATTGAAGGCCACAGCCTGCCATCATGGTGATAAATTAAGTCATAAGCAACTGAAGCAAAAGTTTAACACCCTCTCGTGCTGTGATCATTAAATCCAAGTGGCAAATTATATTATATTTGGCTTAGTCAGGGGAGACTTAAACCTGGCATGCTGTGCAATCTGCAGCCTCAGTGGCCAAGAGGAAGTTGCAACAAACAACATCGTGGATAACAAAGCCATCCATGTAACCCACATGATGACATCCTCTCATGGTGGGTGGAACATTATCACAATGCCCAGAACCACCCCTTCAGCTGCCACTTGTTCAGAGAGACACAATCTGGCAGCCACTGTGGGTTCAGAACCAGATACTTGCACTGATGTACCAATGTTGGAAGTGAAGTATGAAATCTGTAAACTGAAAAATGGATGATGTGCAGGCAGTGCTTACTGGCATCTCCCCAGACCTGCTAAAATGTGCTATTGACCCTGCAGCAGAATCACTTCTGGCAATCTTTTGCCTGGTATGGAGAACTGAAGACCTGCCAACTGTCTGGAAGGGCAGTATTGTGATTTCACCTTGGGAAGGGATTGTACTGTGAATGCAAGAACGACAGGCTGATCACCTTGTTGTCTGTGCCAGGGAAGGTATTTGCACATGTTCTGATGGTATGTTTGGAGACGGTGCTACATTGCAAGCACTGCCCCCACCACAATCCAATTTTACGAGGAATAAGTCCACATTAGTCATCAATTTGGCCCTCCACTTGTTGTTGGAGATATTGTGAGTTCAAGAAACCCCTGCACATAGCATATACTGATCTTAAGGCTGCGTTTGACTCAGCTGATCTAGTCATACTGTGAAAGGGCTTAAAGGGCGTAGGCGTCCTCACATTCTGCTGGACTCAATTAGAGAGCTGCACAATGGAACAGCTGCCCACATATGTCTGTGGAACTGAAGATTGGCACCTTTCTAAATTCAGGATTTAGTGTCAGACTGTATCTAGGCCACTGCATTCTTTTGTTGGGCAATGTATTTCAAAAAGCAAAATTCAGGTCAATAAGCAATATGCTTGGTGATCTCTCGCGCTCAGACCTTGACTATGCTACTGCTGCTCTTCTTCTAGTACAGAGCCTCAACAGGTTTTATGAGGTACTCCTGCAAATGGTGACTGTGTCGGCTAAGGTTGGCCTCCATATTTTGTGATCAAAGGCAAAGCTGCCAAATCCAGGATCAGGTCCACCCGCAACTCCAATCTCTTTGAATAATGAAACCATCAAAGCAGTCTGCAGCTTTTGCTATTTGGGTTCCACACTCAGCAGTTTCTCATGTGGAGATTCTCCATTGCATTGTACTGCAGCATCTGTCATGGGTCGTTTACAACACGTTGGCTACGTCTACACTGGCCCCTTTTCCTTTGAAGTAGGAATAAGAGCCTCCGGAAAAGGGCACTTTTTCCGGAGGATCAGGGCCAGTCTAGACGCTCTTTTCCGGCTTTTTTAAAAGCCGGAAAAAAGCGGCGGCCATTTTTATTTAAATGCCGCGGGGGATATTTAAATCCCCCGCGGATTTCCCTACGACGACTAGTGAAATTTACATGCCCCTTCCGGAAAAGGGGCCAGTGTAGACGTAGCCCTCTGGAATCAACATCTCAGCATGACAAAATTCAGGATCTATTTGAGCTGTATCCTCTCTGTACTGTTGCATGGCTTCAAAACGTGTAGTATGCTACTCAAACTAGGCAAACCTGGAGGCTTTTCACACTAACGGCTAACATCCTGTATTGGGTATAAAGTGGAATGACTTCATTTGGTTGCTCAGGTCTACAGATTACCGGAGCCATTGTCTGCAGACACTGTCTTGCACTTTTCATACACATCACGAGAATGCTGTAAGATATTCCAATGAACAGGTGGTTTGTAATATCCGGGATAAAATTCTGTCCAGAGGCATATGCCGTATTACATGGGTTCATCAAGTCTTTTCTGATGTTGGACTCTTGGGCCACCAAACTCTTGACTGTGCCACAGGAATGTGTCAAATAGTTAATAGCTATGGTTGACAATTCAGCTAAGCGTTAAAAAGCAACCCCTTTTCAGAGTAGACAAGGCTTCAGTAGGTGGAAAAGCATTGCCAGAGCAAGATAAATTGGGACAACTAGGAAGGTGTGGGGATCTTGGTTCCTAAATTTCAGGTATAGATGTATTTTATTAGCAGTCTTTTTTTTTTTTTAATTTGAGAGTAAGGGCAGGAGTGAGTTAGTAATTTTGAGAAAGAGATTCTCTTGATTAAGAACACAGGGGCCAATACATTTGAGTGTTACGTAATTCAATGCCCCTAGTTTTTTAAATCAGGATGTCTGTTTGTAACCTAAACAGATACTTTTGATATTTCTCACCTTCCAACAGATGGCTCCCAAAGTAAAGCCAATAAGAAGAGAAAACAATGACGCCAATGCTATGCTTATCCCATTCAGGCTGAGGCTGCTAGGGAAGTTGAGCATCTCTTCTGTAATTAAAAGCATGATTAGTGAAGATTATTTTATGGAAAAAAATCTCTTCAGAGTACCATTGTTAACAATAACTTATTTGTGCACATAATATGGCAGCTCTCACCATCCCAGGTAACTGAGATAAATAGTGCAAGATACACCTTCAAAGTGTGTGTGTGCGGGGGGAGGGAGAGAAGGGTATTGGCTGGAGTTGATATTCATGCCAAAAACTTACAGGAATTTTTTTGTTACTATTTCACCAGTCCTATCCTATATGCAAATAACCAATTTCCACTGATAACTGCAGAAGTTGTGTGCAGGCTGAGGCCTGAATTTGGACCCTTGGTTGTTTAGTTAAGGCAGGATGTGAAAAATCCTGTGGGAGTAGCCTCTAGGGTTCCACCATCTAAATTGCAAATTTAGCTACAGGATACTTGATTTAAACAGCTTTCACCCAGTTTTATTCAGTATCAGGAACTGCTGCTGAAATGGTTATGAGGCTACATGGAAAACCTCAGATGGAGTATTGGAAAAGAGAGGCTGCTGTGGTAGATTACAATATTCAGTTTATAAAATATAGGCCCTGAGTTTAACCATGATTCTGACCAAGACTGAACTCTGCTAGGACCCTGCAGGTGTATAAATAATGAAGTGAAATTACAGTCAACCAGAAATGATACCTGATTACTGTTTACTGAAAGAGTAGATATTGTATAGAGAAAGAAAAAAAGAAAAATCCAGCTAAACACGGCAGCCAGTTGTGTGGAATGGAAAGGAAACACTAAATACAGAGCCAAGCGATTAATCTGCTGTCTTTGAATGTTCTCCTTCCGTAGCATTTGCAGTTTCTATTATCTTAGGGAATAGAGACTGACTGGAAGACTATGTAACACATCAAGCCCTCCCACAATTCACAGAGTTAATGTACTAATCTGAATTTGGGAGGGGTTTTCTGATGTGCATTTCATAAATTCAGAGCCATTACTCAACCAATAGCTTAATCTCATCTGGGACTAGACCTAAGGGGTTTTGGAACCAGAACTAGACTCCTTTGAATAAACATGGAAATAATTCAAATTGCTGTGCATTCATCTTAAGGCACACATGTCTAATTATTAAAAGTAATTCCAACATGGTTCTTATGGATTACTCAGGAATAATGCAGAATTGTTTCTGCCCGGGTTAAAAAACATCTTTATTTTGTTAGCTTTCTTCTTTCTTGGACGTTTTACGATTATACAACTAGAGTTTGGATTACCCAAAGCTATGGGTGTTCCCATTTTTAAAGTCTTACTCCATATATTCCTGGGAAAATGAATAATCATCCAAAGGAAGGTATGTATGTTGTTGGAGATTGCAGACAGCAAAGAAATTATTTGATAACATGTTACTTAAGATAGCATATGTAACCTACCATAAATTCTCCACTTACTCTGCAATGCCAGTCTCGGCATGCATTGATGTGTTTATAGACTTTTTACATACAATGCTTTCAGCAACAGTTATTGAAACTAAATACACCGGTATTTAGTTACCTGCTACATTTTCACATTTGTTAATGTACATATTTAAATGAGTCTTAATGGATCATAAGTCTTAATGGATCAGAAGGTTGAAAAAGCTACCAGAGGAGAAGCTGTTCTGGATTTGGTTTTAACAAATAGGGAGGAACTAGTTGAGAACTTGAAAGTGGAAGACAGTATAGGGGACAGTGATCATGAAATAATAGAGTTCATGATCTTAAGGAAAGGTAGAAGGGAGACCAGCACAATTGAGGTAATGGATTTCAGGAAGGCAGATTTTGATAAGCTCAGAGAACTTGTAGGTAAGGTCCCATGGGAAGCAAGACTGAAGGGAAAAACAACTGAGGAGAGTTGGAAGTATTTCAAAGGGACGTTGTTAAGGGCCCAAAAGCAAACAATTCCACTGTGTAGGAAAGATAGAAAATATGGCAAAAGACCAGCTTGGCTTAACAAGGAGATCTTGCATGATCTCAAAATAAAAAAGGAGTCATATAAAAAATGGAAACTAGGACAAATAACAAAGGATGAATATAGGCAAGCAACACGGGAATGCAGGGGCAAGATTAGAAAGGCAAAGGCACAAAATGAGATCAAACTAGCTACAGGCATAAAGGGAAACAAGAAGACCTTTTATAAATACATTAAAAGCAAGAGGAAGACCAAGGACAGGGTAGGCCCACTGCTTAGTGAGGAGGGAGAAGCAGTAACAGGAAACTTGGAAATGGCAGAGATGCTCAATGACTTCTTTGTTTCGGTCTTCACCGAAAAGTCTGGAGGTGTGCCTAACGTAGTGAATACAAGCAGAGAGAGGGTAAGTTTAGAAGATAGGATACACAAAGAACAAGTTAAAAATCACTTAGGAAAGTTAGATGTCAGCAAGTCACCAGGTCCTGATGAAATGCATCCCAGGATACTCAAGGAGCTGATAGAGGAGGTATCTGAGCCTTTAGCTATGATTTTTGAAAAATCATGGCAGACAGGGGAGATTCCAGAAGACTGGAAAAGGGCAAATATTGTGCCCATCTATAAAAAGGGGAATAAGAACAACCCAGGAAACTACAGACCGGTCAGTTTAACGTCTGTCCCAGGGAAGATAATGGAGCAGGTAATTAAGGAAATCATATGCAAACACTTGGAAGGTAATAAAGTGATAGGGAATAGCCAGCATGGGTTTGTGAAGAACAAGTCATGCCAAACTAATCTGATAGCTTTCTTTGATAGGATAACGAGCCTTGTGGATAAGGGAGAAGCGGTGGATGTCATATACCTAGACTTTAGTAAGGCATTTGATACGGTCTCGCATGAGATTCTTATTGATAAACTAGGCAAATATAACTTAGATAGGGCCACGATAAGGTGGGTGCATAATTGGCTGGATAACCGTAGTCAGAGAGTTGTTGTTAACGGTGATAAATCCTGCTGGAAAGGGATAACAAGTGGAGTTCCGCACGGGTCTGTTTTGGGACCCGTACTGTTCAATATCTTCATCAATGATGTAGATATTGGGATAGAGAGTACGCTTATTAAGTTTGCAGATGATACCAAACTGGGTGGGGTTGCAACTTCTTTGGAGGATAGGGACATAATTCAAAATGACCTTAGCAAGTTAGAGAAATGGTCAGAGGTAACAGGATGAGGTTTAATAAAGAGAAATGCAAAGTGCTCCACTTAGGAAGGAACAATCAGTTCCATACATACAAGATGGGAAGCGACTGTCTAGGAAGGAGCATGGCGGAAAGGAATCTAGGGGTCATAGTGGACCACAAGTTGAATATGAGTCAACAGTGTGATGCTGTTGCAAAAAAAGCAAATATGATTCTAGGTTGTATCAACAGGTGTGTTGTAAGCAAAACTCGTGAAGTCATTCTGCCGCTCTACTCTGCACTAGTTAGGCCTCAGCTGGAGTACTGTGTCCAGTTCTGGGCGCCACATTTCAAGAAAGATGTGGAGAAATTGGAAAGGGTACAGAGAAGAGCGACAAGAATGATTAAAGGTTTAGAGAACATGACCTATGAAGCCAGGCTTCATGAACTGGGCTTGTTTAGTTTGGAAAAAAGAAGATTAAGGGGGGACATGATAGCGGTTTTCAAATATCTAAAAGGGTGTCACAAGGAGGAAGGAGAAAATTTGTTCCTCTTGGTTTCTGAGGACAGGACAAGGAGTAATGGGCTTAAAGTGCAGCAGGGGAGGTTTAGATTGGACATTAGGAAAAAATTCCTAACTGTCAGGGTGGTCAAATATTGGAATAAATTGCCAAGGGAGGTGGTGGAATCTCCCTCTCTGGAGATATTTAAGAACAGGTTAGATAGACATCTGTCAGGGATGGTGTAGACGAAGCTTGGTCCTGCCTTGAGGGCGGGGGGCTGGACTCGATGACCTCTCGAGGTCCCTTCCAGTCCTATTATTCTATGATTCTATGATAAACTAGTTTGATTTCAAATTAGACAAAACTTATTGGAAAGTCTCATTTCTGATAAGAAGGCCTCAGGAGTTTTCCTTTCCTTTAGTATTTACACAAACTCAAGGAATTTGAGAATTGAAGGAAATACTCAATTAGGTTTGTACCTGGGGAGGCAGGGCACGTGGGACACAATCTTCTAAATATGTGTCAGGTCATGACAAATTCTGTTTTGTAAACTTGTTTAAAGATAACTGAGTTTTCAGAAGTTGTTGGAGTGACATACTGAAACTAATCATGGCAGGTTTTATCACATATTACTTATTTCTGATATCTACAGTTGGGAAGGTCCTTCCAAAAAACAAAAGAGAAAAGCCCTGTTACATGATACCTGCCCCTTCTGGAGAGAAAAGATAGGAAACTGGTACAATATATGCAATTATGTTCTAGTGTTTATATTTTAATTTACATTACTCCCATATGACTTCTCAAGCCTGCCTGCTAGTCTTCTGTATGAATCACAGCACAGATTGCTATAGATTCCCTCTTAAAGACCTAAAAGGTTAATGGCCTTACAGATACACTCAGGAACAATTTACAATCAATAGGAGATGGCATGAAAGAAAGCAGAGGCGTTTGAGAGATGCTGATAAAGTTTGTAATGGGAGAAGAAGGAAGCTCAGATTAAGCGAGGGGAAGTGAAGAGGGACATAGTGAATCCTTAAACAACTAATAATCTAGCAGCATCTTAAAAACTAACAAAACATGTATTGTAGATGGTATCATGAGCTTTTGTGGGTACATTTTGTGGGTGTTTCATCTGTAGAAGTGGATTGTACTCATGGAAGCTCTTCAGATGAAACACCCATGAAATATACCCACAAAAGCTCATGACGCCATCTACAGGTTTTGTTGGTCTTTAAGGTGCTGCTAACTATTGGCTGTTTAAGTTTTTCCAGTTGCAGACTAACTTGGCTACCCCTCTGAAAATAGTGATTCCGGTTTAACTTCAGTTTAAAAACAATGGTCTGCCACATTTTACTTCCTAACAGTAGAAATTTCAAACCCAAAGAATGGTAAGAGTCACTAAAACACCTGAATTTTAGCAGGTTTGGGCCAACATATACCCTCCATTTAAACATCCTTAACAGGGACAGACTCCTGCAACCTTTAGCTATTCTGGGGATGCCTAATGATCTGCTCTTTTCCCTGTGTTTCAAGTTTCTAAGGGCGGCCAGTTGACCATTTTGGCCACGCCTGAGAGGAAGGGAGCATTCCTTCAGTCATTCAAGAGACTCGGGAAGAAGGCTCCTCTGAAGTGCCAGGTACATGTTTCATTAGTGAGTACTCATCTGGCAGCTGCTCTATGTCAGAGTGCAATGGTCAGCACTCTGGAAATAGTACATCTTGCAAATTGTGTGGATGCTCGGGAAGCATTAGAAGCTATTTCTGGAACTTTGCAGTTTGCAATTTCTGTAGGTGGCCTCTGTAGTACCATGAACACTATTTGGTTTTTTTTTCAAAAGATTTTGCTAATTCCCATGAAATAAGGGTAGCTTCCATCACTTGTGCTGCAGTAGCTACAGTTCTATTTGTAGTAGCTAGCTCAATGAGAGCTAGTACAGATATACCTCCTTGAGCTTGGAATTACACCCCTGCCTTGAAGAGCAGACCAACCCTAAATCTCCCCCATCCCCACTTCCTAAAGAGACAGCCCAGAAGTTATTATGGATGCAAACCATCTGGAAGCTAGAGACTGGTTTGTAGAGCCACAAGACAAGCAGGGTGCAGAAATGTTGACAATAAAGAGTCAGTTTGCGTAAGAGCCCACAGGGAGTGGAGGAAGTGCATCCTTAGTAGCTTCTCCTGTCTCATGGCCAGGATGTACTTTCTTTCTTATCAGGCAGACAGGCTGCCACAGGTTTCTTTCCTTGTGCCTCCCTCAACAGGAGCAGCATCTTTCACCCTGCTTCCCCACTACACCACATAGTTAGTTACCCAGATAGATATGAAGTAAATAAAAAGAGCTGGAAAGGGACATACAGCATGGTATGGCTGTTGATGCAGAAAAGGCACTGAGGAAATAATACTGTTACAATCTGGGATGCTGGCAAGAAAGACTAGTTCCTGGTACCAGACCAGAAATTACTATGGGAGATGGCTTCTTTTGTCCCCCTGCATCTTCTTTCATTCCAACACAGCAGCTGCCAGATTTGGTCAGTGTTCCTTCTAAGCTGTGTAGCAGCACAGGTGATTAATCAGCCCCACCCTGTCAGGGCTCCATGCATGGAGGGATCACTGGATTTGGTGATGTTACCAATGCCTCCCACAGGTAATTTATAAGGGCAGAAGATGGGAAACATCTTTCTTTCCTATCATTAGGACACTGAAATCAGGACTCTGGATGTCCACCCAGGTATTGCTCTAAATCTGCCACAAATATCTGAGCAATACCTCAGCCTCCAACAGGCTCTGACAGACGCCCCATGCTCCAGAGATGGGAAATCAAGCCCTTGATCTAAATAACATACTAAAAATTTGCTGGTTTTGTGTTCATCCCCTCAGATCAGGGGTTCCTAGGTCTAAAGTTTATTTTAAGTTGCTGTAAAGAGAAAGTAGCATCTTTTAAGTCTGCAGCAATTTTAATTAAGTTTAAAAACTAGAGAACACATACATTTAAATACATGCAACTTCATCTCTTAAATATGCACCCATTAAGCTGGTAATTATACAAAGACTGGAAAGAGAGGAAAACAAGTCCATCTGAATGTGGCCTATTAGAATATGCTGTATCCAAATGATCACTTGTTTAGAATCATCAGAGTTGACACTGTAAATCAATAGAGTTAGTATCATGATGTGAGTTCACACACAAAAAAACCCCTTCAGCAGTAGTTTTGCAACTGTTTCATTTTCTGTCCACTAAAAATTAAATGTTTAGGCAGAAATGTCAGTTGAGGTCATATGGTTTGTAAGTCCTAAAGGCACTAGCAGATCAGAATGTAGAGATCTGCATTGTATAATTTTTGAAAGTCACCATGTAGTTGCAACTGTGTGGTGTTCTTGGAATCTGACTGAAGCCGGTCATTTCATTTTGGTGTAATTACTGATAATATGATATACCATCAGACATTAGCATGATTCATCTGCTTTGCACAATTAGAGCTATTTTCCTCTAAGTGCTCATAGAAAACAGTGTTAAAGGGAAATATACATGTATCAGTTCAGTTATTTGTACTTACTCTTACTGTCACTGCTGTCATTCCTAAGAGAGCTGGCAGCAACAGGAGGTAACAAAAATGGCTTTGTAACAGTGACTCTTGGATCTAAATAGAAAATGAGTGCCAGTATTACGCAACTTAAAATATAGTTCCCCCTATGTAAGGCACTTAGCTATAGGGCTACTCTAATCTACTAACATATGGTATTACATTATGGCTATAGGGGCTGGATTCACAAAGGTACTTAGGAATCTAAGCCATAGATTTAGGTGCCTAAATCTCATTGTAAGGGATAACTGGTTCACTAAATCCTGGCCTGGCTGTTGCCTACCTCATTAGGCACCTAGGTTTTTGCAGATAGAGTTCCCTATGTACTTAAGTTTCTGTCTCTAATCATCTTACTGCTGCCTTGATTAAAAACCTCAAAGGCTATCTCCTCCCTAATGCTTAGAGCAAACCATAAACCAGGTATTCACACGATCATTCATTCAAGAACCTAACCTGAGCTTGTTCAATTCTCTATATCATAAATCCACAATATTCTTTAGGGGGAATGGATAAATTCAGAGATTGTGCTATTTACAGTATACATTGTTCCAGACACTGTCTATAAACACCACCTTTTAATTCCTTTACATCTGCTTACCAGTGCTTAAAACTATATCACCTCAGACATCATCTCTGAATTGGCCCAGTATCTACAAAGACTTTTACAAAAAGATCATACTGTCCCAGTCAAGCAAAAGTAAAGTGCAAGATAAAAGACAGCACTAAGAACAGTGTGAGGGCACGTCTACACAGTAGGGCTAAAGTCAAATTAAGCTATGCACCTTCAGCTAAGTAAATTGTGTACCTTAAGTCGACATAGCTTAATTCAGCTTTTGGTGCTGTCTATGCAGCAGAAAGTCAAAGGAAGAACTCTCTTCCGTCAACTTCCCTTACTCCTCATAAAATGAGGGTTGCCATGAGCCAAAGTAAGAAGTCCTCCTGCTCAACATTATTTTGGAATAAAGGCTTGTAGTGTAGACACACACATTTTATTATTTCGGAATAACATCAGTTTTATAATGCTGCTGTGTAGATGTACCCTAAGGGTACATCTAGACTACAGGCTTTTGTCGACAGAGGCTTTGTCGACAGATACTACATCCAGTTCTGTCGACAAAGCAAGCCACTTTGTCGATCTGAGAGTATAGACGCAAAGAACAGTGTAGATGCAATAACACCTTCTGTCAACAGAACTCTGTCGACAAAAGGCGTTATTCCTTGCAGAATGAGGTTTACCGCTGTCAACAAAACCGCCGAGTTCTGTCGACGTTATGTCGACATAACTCGGCGTTAGTGTAGACACAGGTAAAGTTTTGTTGACAAAAGCCCACTTTTGTCGACAAACCCTGTAGTCTAGACACACCCTAAGAGAACAACCCAGGATATTTTTGTTGATATAAAAACAATCTGAGTATGTACACTGAAATAAATGAAGGCTCTATTAATAAACAGTGCCATACAGTGTTGCCCGTTTTTCCTACCAGGCTTCCTACTACTAGTATGACTTCAGCCATGACATTAGTAGTTGCTGTCACAGGCAATGTCTAGACTGCAGAGTTCTTCCTGGATACCAGAGGCATCCTGGAAAAGCCCTGCTGTGTCCAAGGACGTGTTCTTTTGGCATCCCTGTATTCCTCTCCAGGAGAGGAATAAGGAATGTTCCAAAAAAGGAGTTTGTTCTGAAATTTGGCTCTTTTGGGAAAAAAAGCGGAAAAAGATACGCAAATTGCAATTTGCGTATCTGTTTCTGACTTTTCTTTGCAGTGTAGACATAGCCACTGATAGTAAAAAACATGAGACTAATAGATCAAATCCTTAGACAGGAGTCTGAAGGGACATCACTTCACTGACTTCAAAGGAATTAAACCAGATTTACACCACTCGAGGAGCTGGCCCAACATAAATGGGAATAATTTTATGATCTTACTGTTCTCTGGTGTTTTTGTTGTTGATGGCAGAACACAGTCACTGTGATCTGACGTTTTTGCAAAATCCTTGTAGACTTCAATGGTGCTATTAAAGCGCCTAAAGAATTCTTCAGGAATGAACCTGCCTTCTTCATAAAGATGACCATTTTCTTTTATGAAATTCTAGAGAGAGAGATAGAATTCAATTTTTTTTAAAGCTTCAGACAAAAACACTCATTCTGGTAAATCTGGCCTTAAGAGAAATACAGTGGACACTCTACAAAGGAATTCCAATAGGTGATGCACACATGAAATTAAAATTTTCAGATACAGAGTTCTGCTTTACTTAGATCTTAACCGGGGCAGGGGGAGGGAGGGAATTCCTTGGAAGTTCCTTCAAATTACAGAGATTTCTTTTCTCATTTCCATTTATCTAAAAGCCTTTTTTTTTTTAAAGATAAATATTTAAGTCAAATCACATTTAATTTAAAAAAAGTAACTTGTGGCAGCAGACCATGGGGAAATCACAGATACATTTGGGTGTGTGCTAAATTACAAAATTAGGATTGTAATGGAAAGGTAATTAAATACAATCACCACCACAGCAACTAAATAATGCACCTGACTGCAAGTCAGGGTATCAGGTTCTACTTTGAGGTTTGCCATAGATTTGCTGTGTGTAATGAGCAAGTTACTTCACCTCTCTCTGCATCTCTTTTTCTTTATAAAATGGGAATAATCTACTGATCAAAGGTAACTATGCACAGAGGGTGAAAATCTTGTCTTCAACAGGATCTCTCACCTAGTACTTTTAATTAAGTATAATTCATTATTAACAAAACCATTAGTCATATATAGAGTACGCATAGCCGGGCAATGTAACTCAGAATGTGATTAGACACATTAGGGCGTATACCTAAAAGTAATTAACAAATTTAACTCTTTCATTACTCTTATTCACAAAAAGGCTAGAATCAGACTCCTAGGGTACGTCTAGACTACAGGCTTTTGTCAACAGAAGTTTTGTCGACAGATACTGTCAACAAAGCTTCTGTCGACAAAGAGTGTCTAGACTACATTCAGTTCTGTCGACAAAGCAAGCTGCTTTGTCGACAAAACCCTGTAGTCTAGACACAACCCTAGATGCAATAACACCTTCTGTCGACAGAACTCTGTCGACAGAAGGTGTTATGCCTCGTAAAATGAGGTTTACCAGCGTTGACAAAACTGCTGAGTTCTGTCGACGTTATGTCGACAGAACTCAGCGGTAGTGTAGACGCAGGTATAGTTTTGTCGACAAAAGTCCACTTTTGTCGACAAAACTCTGTAGTCTAGACACACCCCTAGACTGAGATTTCCTGAAGCGTATCCAGAAACTACTGGAATAAGGAAGATCCACCATAATGTAGAATTCTATTTTTCCATTAATTCAATATTAAGGTTTCTGAAACTGATTAGTATAATCTTACTAGTTTATCACAATCTTTTCACCATATTTTAGACTTAAAATTTGTAATTATGTTTAGGATTCCAGTGTAAGTTTGATGCAAAAATGAGGACTCATACTTATTTACATTGACCAGTTTCATTTATCTTGAGTATAAGAGTTAAACTTTTGGACTACACATTGACAACATACGGAATACAGTAGACTTCCGATCATCCAGCACCCTTGGGATCCAGGGGTGCCGGATTATTGGATATGCTGGAGTATCGGGAGGTACTCCGGTGGGGTGCTGAGACGGGTCTCCCGGGACCCGCACTGCATGGGGGGGTCGGCAGGGAATGACGCAGGGAGGGGCGAACCCTCCGCCGTGCTGCGGGGAGATGGTGGAAGCCCCGTGCAGCCAGCTGGCAAGCGGCGGTGGTGGTGGAGAAGGGGTGAGAGGCAGGAAGCCGTTTAAGGCAGGCAGGGAATGCTGCCTGCCTCTCACTCTCTCTCCGCTGCTGCCTCTTACAAGCTGGCGGCTGAGTTTCCCCGCTTGCAAGCTGGCTGCGTGGGGCTTCCGCATCCCTGCAACACAGTGGGGGGTTTGCCCCTCACCATGCCACCCCCCGTCCGCTTGCCTTAAACAGCTGCCTCCCTCTCGCCCCCTCTCTGCCGATACCTCTGGGCAGCTCCAATTGTCCAGCTGGCCAGAGCACTTTTGGGTTCCAGTTGGTGCTGGACTATCAGAAGTGCCGGACCACTGGATGCTGGACAATTGGAGTTTTACTGCATAATTATTTGGTTATCCTATACATTGTAATCCCTCTGAAGTTTTTTAAGTGGTTATACCTAAGACCAAGATTTTGTCACAGATATTTTAATACAAGTCAGACAGGTCATGTGCAATAAACAAAAAATCATGGATGCCTGGAACCTGTACATGATATGTAATAAAAATATTCGGGACAAAATGGGTTGGGAGAAAGGTCCAATATGCATCACTGTTAGGGCTCAAGGTTCCTCACACTGCCCTGCAGTGGTAAGAGACTGCAAAGGCCCCAACTCAAGAGCCCGGAAGGGGCCCCCACCACTTGTAGCTTCCTGGAGCTGCTGTCTGAGCGTTCTCTCAGGGCAGCTGGGAGCTGCAGATCTTGGTGGACAGCTCCAGCCGTGCCACCCCATGGCTGAAGGCATGGATGGCTCTGGAAGTCACAGATTCCATGACTTCATGATCTATATGAAAAAAATCATAATCTTAGCTTATACATTTTCTCACTTGATATGGCTAATAGCTAACATCTCTACATTGGCCAATTCAATACATCCTTAAAGGGGAAGTAGTAGTTGCATTGAAGAGGAATTGAAACAAAGAACACAGAACCTAAAGCAGCCTGGGTCACAGGGATGTTATGGGTTTTTTGTCACCATATCAACCCATGTACTCTGCTACAAAAATTCCTGTATAAAATTCTAATGTAAAGGGGGGAAACTTTTAGAAATATACCTTATTTTTTTCAGAATCAAGACATAATATAATATCATTGATTATCCTTGTTAGATTATTGATGATTGAATAGTTGCTTAAAACATCAGACATATCTGAAAATTTTTGCAGAAGATTATGCAGACTCCTTAAAAACTCAGGCACCATCAAATGCAGCCAACAGTGATTAGGCTGTTAGGGAATATAAAAAAGAAGAGAGGCAGATTAAACACCACACTTAACAAATTTTTGCATAAGTAACTCAGAGTTTAGAAGTAGATTAAGTTGTTCCTTCCAATTTGCATCATCTTGCACTTGTCTAAATTGAAATTTAACTGACATTTTGCCTGCTGTTCTCATGAGTTCCTCCTTTGGTACCCCGTACAATCCTTCTTGAACTTGTCTTACTTAATTATGTTATCAGCAAAGGTTGTAAGGGTGATACCCTTCTTCCAGTTTGGGAATAAATGTCATCCCTCGCTTTGAATATCTGATCTGTGGGCTACTCCAGGATTAACCTCTTTTCACGCTGTAACTGACCATGTATTCATACTCTTTCATATGATATCTGCCTAGTTTTTTTTAAACAACTATTTATTTGACAATTTTCTTCCATTCTTCAAAATGCCCCTCATCTTCATTTCACCACTGTTGCTCCCCTACACTTATATCTCACCTTAAATCAAGAAGGATTTTTGAGTTAAAGTTTCTATTCTGAAAAGTAAGTTCCTAAACTTTGACATTGTGGGATTCCACAATTGTTTTCACAATTTCTAAGCAATTTTATATATCATCATCTTCATCAACAACAACCATGGGCTCAATGCTCGTTGGTGTCCGATGCCTCCTTCACTATTTCTTTCCATCTTTCCCTGTCCAGTGTGGAGTGGCTTAGTTTCTGTAGACTAGCTCCACAGCAATCTATTGTATCATCTACACATTCTATGTAGGGTCTACCTCTCCTATTTGGACCATCCATTATGCTAAATACCAGGGTCTTTATTTTTCGCTCGTTGTTCATTCTGCAGATATGCCCAAATAGCTGTAACTTCCGTTGTATAACCTTTTGCAGTAGGTTCTCTTATGACTATATCTTCCTAAATAATTCCTCATTGGTGACCTTCTACATCCATCCTATTCTCAGGATCTTTCTATGACAACTCCTCTTGAACGCCAATATCCTTCTCTTCAAATCTTTTGTTATCACCCATGTCTCACATCCGTACAACATGGCTACATCTACACTGGCCCCTTTTCCGTAAGGGGCATGTAAATTTCACCTATCGTCGTAGGGAAATCCGCGGGGGATTTAAATATCCCCCGCGGCATTTAAATAAAAATGGCCGCCGCTTTTTTCCGGCTTTTAAAAAAGCCGGAAAAGAGCGTCTAGACTGGCCCCGATCCTCCGGAAAAAGCATCCTTTTCCGGAGGCTCTTATTCTTACTTCTTCCATCCAAATACTGAATTGCCCTGATTTTCTTCACCTTGTGAGATGATCACAATACTATGTGTTATATATGGTATTCCTTGTATGTGCAACATTTCATGTTGTGTTCAATCAGCATTACTTAGGACTGCCTGCTTTTATAACCTAATTTACGTCATTACCATTTAAGGATATTGTTCACCTTTCTGCATTTTTATGGGGGAGAGACATGCATGCCTTATAAGACTGAATCAACTATTGAGCCATCTTTATGATTGGAGAACAGGTTCACATTTACAGTTTAGCTTTACCGTAGTCTTCACTGTTATTTTTGTAAAAAGAAACCAATACGCACTATTATAGTATAAACTCCTTATAAGAGTCCCCATGTGAGGATATAACAA